>NW_027256883.1:46390853-46920853 GCF_029215685.1 Pituophis catenifer annectens
ATTAATATGAGGAACGTTTGATACTAAACTAGCACAAAAAATATCCTTCAGTTATTGTACTTCAGTGAATTATGTAAGGCAGTTTTCTCATCCAAACACATAATGTATGTTGTAAGGAAATTTGCATTCAGAAAGGAACTTTAGAGAAATAACTTGAAATTTATATATATATTTAAAAAAAAATGTTTTCCAAAAATACCAATGTGGGAAAAAAACAGTTTTTTTTTCCTTTGCCAGTGTAAAAACCTGTAAACTGAGTGATAAGATTTGTGTGTCTGAGAAATCCAGCCATAAATTGAAGGTCAACAGACAAAAGTTTGCCAGTTATAGATCTGCTAGAAGTACAAAAGTTATGATAGCTTTCCAGTCTCTTTTGCTTCTATTAGCTCCAACATCTTGTTTTGTCATAACGCTGAGTCTGTAAAGAAGGAAAATGACAACACATATTTTTATTTTTAATAACAGATAATGAATAGCATATTCAGCAAGATGAACTTAGATTTCTGTTTTGTATTGATTTTCCTTCCTTTCCCCTGATCCAATAAGAAAGCAACTAAACAAGAGACAAGCTAGATTTGCTCATTGTTTGCATTCAGAATCAAAGTTAAGACATTATTTATTTGGGTGTAAGTGGATGCAAGAGTCATCCATACAGCTATTTTATACAGTCCTACACTGCTAATCTATTGTCAGCAAGCTTTGAACACTTGGAGCATTTGATGTCCCAGTTACAAAACAGAGGTTATTCCACCTTTATTATTATTATTACTCTGGCTATAACAATAACTGACTTAAGTAGCTGTCTAGGTCAGGGGTGTCAAACTCACGTCGTCACTGCGGCGTCAAGTGATGTATAGGGACTATTTTCCCCTTTGCTCAACTGGGCATGGGTGTGGGCAGTGTGTGACTCATCCAGTCCATAGGCCAGGAGTTTGACAGCCCTGGTCTAGGTAGTTTACTGAATTTTATTTTTTTATTAATAGAATAAATGTCATTTTATATTTTATTAATAGAATAGATGTCATTTTATTTTTTATTAATAGAATAAATCTTGTATTGATTATTAGTTGTTCATTATTGTATAAGGTGTAAGGTGCATAATGATAACACCCATTAGCCAAAGATTAGACTCAATATATACTGCAGGGGTCCCCAATTCTTGGGCCGTGGCCTTGAGCCATTCGGAACTGGGACACGGAAGTAGTGGGCGAGAGTGTGCCAAGCACACATCCCCACTCATGCAAATGGAGCTGTAAATGCATGCTTGCCCGCTGCTTGTGTGGAACCATTCCCTTTCCCTCCCCTGCCAATCCACAAAGCCAGAAAGGTTAAGGAACTCTAATGTACTGGGTTTAGATAATGAAGTAATTAGATTTTGTTTAAATCATAGATAGTTGTCTAGCCTCATGCAAGCTTTTCCAAGCTACAGACTACGGGTTTAAAATATGATTCCGATTAGCCCTAGCCAACAAAATGAAATTTCAGGAATGATGGGAAATTTAGCCCCCAAAACTAGCAAAAACTATACTAAACAACTGAACTAAACTAAAGAGTCAGTAAAGATAAAACCATATTGACATTAGAGAAATTTGGATATGTATTTGCCGAACTAAGACAGAATGGTAAATTCCAGTAATTTGGAATACACAGTATTGTCCTGCCATTTCTAACCTATCAGTTTATGAGTGCAATCGCTGAACTTGATACAAATCAATTAATATTGGGAAAAGGAAACTAATTCTTGACTATATAAATGAAGTTTTGTTATTATATTTTAGGCTTTCATGTAGATAAAAGTGAACGTTTTCCCTGGGGCGATGTTTTTGTTTCAGACAATATCTGCTTTGACAACTGACACACCATTTAAATAGTGTTAGAAGGACATATCTAAATTTCTCTGGCAGGTAAAAAATACATGAGTTAAATATAAGGTGTTACAACATGCAAAGGTTTGCCTGACTTGAAATTGTATTTTTCAGCTTGCTGTTTGGTTCTGAAGAGAAAGCTAAAAGTGCATGAAAGGGGAGGAAAAGAAAACAGAAAAGAAAGAAAAAAATTTACAAAGAAGTAGCTTCCAATCTTCTTTACAACAGTTATAAGTACAATTATAAATTTGTCTCTTACTCTATAGTTCAACATAGCTCTTTTCTTTCAATAGCCTATTCTTTCTAATAATTAAAACCACAAATCATAACTTCATTTTTTTATAGCAAAATTTTTATAAGGGCTTTCCCATCATTTCCTGACTGGTTCTTCAATTTCATTCTTCTTTCCTTTTTCTCACCTTATATTAGTTCATAATAATTTCAACATATATGTCCTCTTCTGCCCGTTATTTTCACTTTCTCCTAGGTTATTACATTATAACCTTTATATTACTTTATACCTCTATATTTATAATCTGTATATTACTTTCTAACTTTATATTGCTTTCTAACTTCAAATTACTTTATATGTTTATGTCCTCCTTTGACAGAATTATTGCTTATAGGTGAGGGGAATACTACAGACAAGAGTCGCACTTGGCCTTCAACAGAGTCTTTCGTGATATTATCCTAAACAATACAATAATATAAGAGCTGAATGACCAGTTTAGAATAGAAGCAGAGTAGAATGCGACAGGACTCTGTCCTTGGTCCTGTACTGTTCAACATTTTTATATATTACTTTAATGAGAAAGATGAGGGGAAATTATTAAATTTGTAGGTGACACAAAGCTTAGCTAATTGGCTAATATTTTTAAAAAGACAAGATTGAAAAAGCCTAGATAGCCTTAAGAAGTCAAGTTACCCATCAGGATCAACATTTATTTATTTATTGGTTCGATTTATATGCCGCCCTTCTCCAAAGACTCAGGGCAGTTTACAATGCATTAAGCAATAGCCTTCATACTTTTGTATATACCTGCTTAGTAGGGCTTTCGTCCGCCCCCCCAAGCAGTGTTCTTTTTTATACAAAGTCAGCTTATTGCCCCCACAATCCTGGTCCTCATATTACCTACCTCAAAAGGATGGAAGGCTGAATCAACCTTGAGCCTGGCGAGATTTGAACTTGCAGTAATTTCAGGCAGCTGGTGCTACTTAACAGCACTTTAGTCTGCTGTGCCACCATGGTTCCTATACTGTTATATGACTTATCATTCAGTAGGGTTGTCTGCCACATGAAATATTGTCATGCCTCCTTTGTTGGAGGTCTTCAAATAGAAACTTGACCTCATCAGTCCTAACATCACTTTCAGCTCTAGGATTCCACAGTTCTACTCTTGAATATATTAGAATATCTTGGAAAATATATGTTATAATTTCCTTACCCCATTAAATAAAAAAGAGCAAAGAAAAAGGGAGTTATGTCAAGAAAAATATTGACAAATGATATGTTTTGAGAGAAAAGGTACAATTTTTAGAAACTGAAACTGTAGATATAAAATAAACTGTAACAAAAGATGCCTAGATCCCTATTCCATGAACAGCTTTATAAGTAGTAATCAGCATTTTGAATTGTACCTAGAAGCTGACTGGTAACTAGTGTAACCTATAAAGCATAGCTATTAGATGGGCCTAATGAGGAATGCTGATAATTGCTTTTGTTGCTTTATTCTGGACCTGATACACTTTTTGAACAGTTTTCAAAGACAGTTCATGGTAATAATTCATATGATTAGTGACCAAAGTAATCTTTCCTAAAAAGGTTAACATTCTCTAAAATTCAAAATAAAGATTCATGAGTCTGGAAGATTTTATATTGTCCTGTGACAGAAGAAAGATGGGGATTGTTTTGCTCCCATGTTAAGAAACAAAAAGTGAGAAACAGTAGACATTTAGTTCAAATTATTCATACATTAACATCTGCTTTTTATCTGCTACACAGTTACATCGCCTACATTTGACTGATGATGATGATGATGATGATGATGATGATGATGATGATGATGATAACAATCTTTTTAAAGCTGCCCAAATTCCTATGTCATAGTGAAGTACAATAATTGGTTTCATTGTTAGTTTTATTTAAGAATAACACAATTTAGAAAAGCAAGTTATGTATAGGATACTTGCAAAATTGAAACCATTAATAGTACATGGACTTCTCAACAATACCACAAATCTTGATTAATGTATAAGGAGATATTCTCATTAAGTAATGAAATGTAAAAGCTGCTACTCCAATAATCATTAGGTTAAAACACTTTCCTTTGCTCTGCAAGTGTATTAGCAAAATGGACTAGAGGCCAAATCATGCATTTTATACAAAGTCTCTTTGATCCATCTTATCTGTGCCTCTTTGGAAGGAAGTTCCCTCTTATAACACATTAATATTAATGAAGATCTTTGAGCTCTTTCTGCCTTTGGTTAATTAACTGAAAGAGCAGCAGAGTCCAAAATCAATCTTTTAAAAATTTTATATCTTAACCTTTCTTCAAGTACAATCAAGATTCTCCACCTATATATTTGATTTGGAGGTCTTGTAAACTTCAACCTAGATAGTGCTGATAAGCAAGTCTTCTTTTCTGGATCCAGAGATAAACTGAAAATGAGTTCAAAAATCCAAGCCCAGAGAGAATCACAAGAAAATACTGTTGTTTAGAATGAGATATTGCATGAAAAAAATCTTTGCATAGGTCGTGTCAGTTGAGAAATCTTCAGTACAGGAGTTGGGCAACAATAACTTCTATTGGACTATGTTTTGTATTTTGACCAGGCTTCCATATTTCTAGAGTGTATGCCACCCACTCTACCAAGTGTTAAGCAAAATATTCACACTGATATGACTCTCTATGTTGGCTAGTTTACAACAATTATCCAAACTGACTTCATCCATTGCAATGTTGAGAACATTGAATTATCTAGTAAAAAATAAAAATCTGGATACAGTTAGTAATTGTTTATATGAGTTATTTGTGAAAAAATAACATTGTAACTGCAAGCTGGTTGCCAATTTCTCCAAATTGTGATCATGTGACTATAGGAATGTTATAATGGCTACACTACAGCTACAAGGTCCTGTTGTAGGTCCCCCTTGTTTAGCACAATTATAACCTCAGAACTTGTAAGAATTCATGCTTATAAATGGACTGCCTGTTACTAAAAATGGTGGAGAGTTTTATCCTTTCTCAAGCCAACAAACCCCTGAAGCCATGTAGGACTTTCAGGAATTGCTGAAAACTGCTGAAAATTGGAGTGTATACTAAAAATGTGTGGCTTCCACAGTTGAGTGAAAGCATTGAGTGTCTTTAGGGCAGTGGTTCCTAACATGGGGCCCATGCCCACAGGGGGGCAATTTGATTTTTAATTGTTTAAACCAAGTTAATGGCCTTTTAGGCTTCCTCTGCATGAGTAGAAGTTCACTTTTTGTCAGAATATTATTGACTGGGAAGACATGGTAACAAGGTCAACCAATGAATAGTCATAGCAACTAAGTCAGCCAATTGGGAGCTGAGACAGACTGGACCCAGGTCTTAGTCTGCAACTTCTGATTTTGTGCTGAGAATGAAACTGAAACCAGTGTGTGTTTAGTTTAGTTTAGTTTTATTTGATTTGTATACCACCCTACTCCTGAAGGACTCAGGGTGGTGAACAGCCACAGGATAAAAAACATAAATACAAAATTTAAAACTGAATAAAACCGAATTAAACAATTTGGCCCAAGACAGATTTAAAACACCCCAATAAATTAAAATGAATTAAAATTTATGTTTTAAAAAGGAAAAAAAGGGAAACAGTTAGGCCAGACCAGCCTGATGGAATAAAAAGGTCTTGAGAGCGCGGTGAAAGGTGCATAGATCCGGGATCCTCCGTATCTCCAGGGGGAGCTCATTCCAGATAGTAGGTCCCTCCACAGAGAAGGCTCTCCCCCTGGGGGCCGCCAGTCGACATTGTTTGGCCGACGGAACTGGAGGAGCCCCTCACTATGAGAGCATACCGCTGGTGGGAGGCTACTGGTGGCAGCAGGCGGTCCTAAGTAACCAGGTCCTAAGCCATGGAGCACTCTAAAGGTGGTAACCAAGACCTTGAAGTGCACACGGTAGACCACCGGGAGCCAGTGCAGCTCACGCAAGAGAGGTGTTACATGGGAATGCCATGTCGCTCCCATAACCACCCGTGCGGCCGCACTCTGTGCCAGTTGGAGTCTCCGGGTGCACCTCAAGGGGAGCCCCATGTAGAGAGCATTGCAGTAGTCCAGGCGGGAAGTGATGAGGGCATGAGTGACCGTGCGTAAGGAATCCCGATCCAGAAAGGGACGCAACTGGTGGAACAGGCGAACCTGATGAAAAATCCTCCCAGTCACGGCTGTCAAGTGCTTTTCTAAAGACAGCCGTGAATCCAGGAGGACGCCCAAGTTGCGAGCCCTCTCCGTGTGGGCCAGCGATTCGCCCCCAATAGTCAGTGATGGCACCAACTGACTATATAGGGAAATCGGAAACCACAGCCACTTGGTCTTGGATAGGTTGAGCCTGAGCCTGTTTCTCTCCATCCAGATCCGCACGGCCTCCAGGCACCGGGACATCATTTCAAGGGCATCGTTGGGGTGGTCTGGGGTGGAGATGTACAGCTGAGTATCATCAGCATACTGATGGTACTTCACCCCAAAACCACGGATGATCTCACCCAGTGGCTTTACATAAATGTTGAACAGAAGGGGCGAGAGGACCGACCCTTGTGGCACCCCACATATGAGGCACCTCGGGGTCGACCTCTGCCCCCCTGCCAACACAGACTGCAACCGGTCAGAGAGAAAGGAGGAGAACCACTGCAACACAGTGCCCCCCACCCCTAACTTTTCCAACCAGTGCAGCATGATACCATGGTCTATGGTATCAAAAGCCACTGAGAGATCTAATAGGACCAGGACAGAGGAGCAACCTCTGTCCCGAGTCCTCCAGAGATCATCAACCAACGCGACCAATGCTGTTTCCGTGCTGTACCCAGGCCTGAAGCCCAACTGGAACGGATCCAGATACACCGCTTCATCCAGGTGCTGGGGGAGCTGTCGCATAACCACACTCTCAACAACCTTCACCACAAAGCAAAGGTTGGAGACCAGACGATAATTAGACAACACTGCCAGGTCCAGGGAAGGCTTTATTTTTGCAAGAAACTCTGACACTCTTTGAATATTAAGAATTATATGTCACGGGGGGGGGGGGGGGGGGCATCAGGATTTTAGTGATCCTTAGGTGGGGCATGGCCAAAAAAAGGTTGGGAACCACTGCTTTAGGGTTTTATAACTCAAGGAAGGAGAATGCAGTGCATCATTTTCAGTAGTAGGCAGCCCATTTGCATCTAGATCAGAAATTCTTAACTGTGGACTGCCTATATGTATAATCATAACTGCATTTCTCATAACTGCAAAGGACCTAGGCAGCAAACAACAGATAAGAATAAATCAAATTTAAAATAACAATACAATTAGATGCCTTCAATCAACTCAGTCTGAAACAGGGGTGAAATCCAGCAGGTTCTGACACGTTCTAGAGAACTGGTAGTGGAAAGTTTGAATAGTTCAGAGAACTGGCAAATACCACCTTTGGCTGGTCCCAGAGTGGGGTGGGAATGGGGATTTTGCAGTATCCCTCCCCTGCCATGCCTACCAAGCCATGCCCACAGAACCGGTGGTAAAAAAATTTGAATTTCACCACTGGTCTGAAACATAGTGATACTTTTCATTTGTTTTCCAAATGTTTGGAGATACTGTCATCATTTCTATTGGCTGTGTGTCCCAATAAGGACCAAGGAGTTTCCCTAAATAGCAAGATCAGATAGACAGATTCTATATTCAAGTAGGACCAGGAAGTGTGATTTCCACTTAAATTCATTAAGGAATGTAGGACTGGATTTTTAAATACAGGAAATTAGTTTTAATAATATGTCTTAAATCTTTTTTATATCTATATGTGTGGGGTTTTATTTTCCACTTTTTAGCAAAGACAATATTCTGAACATAGAAGAAAACAACGAATCCAAAATATTTCATTTGAAAAAGTAGTTGGAAACTTTGAAGAAAAGACTTTGTAACTGAATTTTTAGTGTGTGAAATTCTGGTATTAAAATATACAGTGATTACAGTTACAAAGCTTAATTGCGTACCTTATGTAAAGAAGCTCTTCATTTGTTGATTCCTTACATATAATTTTCACACAGCAGTTCGCTGCCATAAAATGTCCTTTGCATCTGTCAGTGATCAGACAGCTTTCTAGTAAAAGCAGATAAAAGCCATTCCTGAGTAAACTCAAACAAGATGCATTATGCCAGTGCCTTTGAAGGGAGGCCAGGTAATTTATGTCTAAAGATAAAGAAAAAAAACCCCATAAAAACTGCCTACCTGCTTAGGTCTGCTTACCATATGTAAAGGCTACAACTTATACACAAATGAAAGCTTTATAAAATGTGGGAGAAATACTCTATTTTGTTCTTAATTCAAGTCAATTGTATCAGATATACAGTTCTGCAAAACTGGGGACAGTATTAATTGTTCCTTTGGGTTTATACAAAAATATAAGGAAAACCTTACAAGGTAACAGTTTATGTGTCATCAAAAGAAAAGGGTTTTCCTATTCCTGTAGCTGTTTATGTAGGGGTAATTCTACTATGCACATAATGTGATTTATTCATTTCCAAAGCAACTATGAGATCCAATGTTTATTTCTCCAAGGACTGTTGGGAAAGTTAGCAAAAGTAAGTTTATGCTTCTCCATTAAATTCCAGATCTTACCCAGATCTTAAAAGTCCATAAGTGGAATACCTTACCTTTTTTGTTAAGTAAAGGCTACACACATTTAACTTTGTATGCCTTTAAGATTTCATTAAACTGAGTAATCAGCAACCATCTTATATGGAAAAAAGTTTAGTTTCTTCCTTACTATCCTGATGAAGATTCAGACTGAATTATCTTAGTGTTAGTATGAAAAAGATTGCCTTGGTAATTTAAGGGACAAAGAAAATTATTCACATTCACTATTTGTCTATAAATTCCTACTATCTTTTATCATTTTGCCAACTTAGGCAAAAAGACTAAATACATTTAGTTTTTTTCAAATTAAAAAATCCAGGAAAGATGAATCAGAAATTATTCAGAAATGATGAGAAAGACTCACGTCTATGGATAATTTCAGTTATCCAGGTCATGGTTGTCCCATGGTTTGGGGATCAGAAAAACTCAGTAAAAATATTCTTTACTAATTGAAAGATATCAGGTATCTAAAATTTTAAGGCATCATAATATAATCTTGGATTACATATGAGGATAATTTCTGGAACTTCAGAGCAGAATCTGGATTTTTTCTGTTTATCAGCAAGCAGACAAAGCAGGTTAACCCAACATATGGAAACCTGAAGGGGAGAATTTCAAACTAATTAGTTTTTATTTTGGATGACCTGAACAGGTGTCTTCCAGGTAATTTCTACAGTACTGGACTGCTTAAAATTAGCAGTAGAAAAACAGCTTGAAATGTAGATTTAGGTTGATTTGGTCTGATTCAGACTGCTTCAGTGGAAAAGTCTAAATAATTTTAAATTTTAAATTATAATATTATAATTTATAAAATTATAAAAAAATAAGCATTTTTATTATACTGAAAATGCAATTGTTTGGAGTTATGAAATGGAATTATAATCTCATAATAACTTTTGAATAGGAATGTGAATCCATGTGTTTTATTTTGTTTGAATATATGTATGTATGAATATATATGACAGAGAGAGTAGTAATTTGTCTGTATTATGATCACTGGTCAAATTTAAATATGTCTCAGTGACAAAAGTAATAGAAGTAAGAAAGTACAATAAGATAAAATGTACTCAGCAAATTGCACAATAAAAAAGCAAGTGAGTTTTAAAAAGTCCCAGCATAGATATTTTAGTGTGTAAAAGGGCAAAAATTGGAAAATTATTTAATTGATAAATGAATAGCTCAGAACTCCTGGAGCATGGGGAAACTACCAGAGAACTGGAAAAGAGCTGATGTGATTCCAATCATCAAAAAGGTGGACAACAATAGATCCAGGAAACTTCGGATCTATCTGCCTACATTAATACATGGGAAAATCCTGGGGAAAAAATAATCAAGCAGTGGATTTATGATCACCTAGAAACAAGCAAGACAATTACTGGAAATCAGCAAGGGTTTATTAAAAATAGATCATGCCAGACCTTATTGCCTGCTTTGACAAAATGACTAAATTAGTGGATTAGGGATATAGTTTATATAGATTTTAGTAAGGCAATAGACTACACCCTAGGTAAAATAAAACAATGTGGAATAGACAGTACCACCACCAGGTAGATTCGCAATTGGCTGACCTATCAGATATATATTGATGGTCATGCTCATTTGGTTCTATGAGGAAGTTATTTGGTCAATACAGCTTCAGGTTCAAAAGATTGTTTTTATTATTTACAAATATATACCTGTATACGATAATGAACAGGGTGTCCTGTTACATTTTTACCCTAACTGTATGACTCGAATGTTGAGAGGAGAGAGAAGTTCACGTGTTGTCTCGCTGAGAGATAGATGAGAGAGAGAGAGAAGAAAGGGGAAGATATCCAAGTGGTTTCTAGGTAAGAGTCCAATAAGAGAGTTCATTGGCTGATATAGTCACATGTGATGTCTGTAAAGACTTAACCACTTCTAGTCTCTGGTGCATCATATGCAGGCAATATCTGACATGACCAACCACTTCAGTGTAATTCCTCAATGAAACCAGATCTACATGGAGGAAATAAGGTCACTATTTAATATTATTAATGAACTCATCAAATTTGCAGATAACTTCAAGCTAGGCAGGGAAAAACTAACACTTTGGAAGATAAACTCAAGATTCAGAAGGATTTTGACAGGCTTGAACACTGAGACTTATTACCATAAAATGCAATTCAGTGGTGAGAAAAGTAAGGTCTATTTGTGGTTGTTGTTGTTAGTTGCGAAGTCATGTCTGACCCAGTGTGACCCCATGGACAACGTTCCTCCAGGCCTTCCTGTCTTCTACCATCCTCTGGAGTCCATTTAAGCTCACACCTACTGCTTCAGTGATTCTATCCAGCCACCTCATTCTCTGTCGTCCCCTCCTTCTTTTGCCCTCAATCTTTCCCAATATTAGGCTCTTCTCCAGTGAGTCCTTCCTTCTCATTAGGTGACCAAAATATTTGAGTTTCATCTTCAGGATCTGGCCTTTTAAAGAGCAGTCAGGGTTGATCTCCTCTAGGACTGACCGGTTTGATCATCTTGCAGTCCAAGGGACTCGCAGGAGTCTTCTCCAGCACCATAGTTCAAAGGCCTCAATTCTTTGGCACTCAGCCTTTCTTATGGTCCAACTTTCACAACCATACATTGCAACTGGGAAAACCATAGCCTTGACTATACGCACTTTTGTTGGCAGGGTGATGTCTCAGTTTTTTATAATGCTGTCCAAATTTGCCATAGCTTTCCTCCCCAGGAGCAATTTCTTCACTGCAGTCACCATCTGAGGTGATATTGGAGACTGGTAAGGTCTATACTTAACGTAAAAAAAAAAACCCCTCCAAATGCATAGATGTAGACTAGGTGGTTTCAGGCCCAATGGTAGTAATAGTAAGACAGTTTTCTAATGGACCACCACTTAAATATGAGCCAGCAATGTGCTGCAATGTATTTGAAGGATTGTCTTTTCTCAGTCAGATCTACCTGATCAACCAAAGTGGGAAGCCAGGGAATGTTACAGGTTGTCTTCCCTAAGGAGGTCCATCTGACCAGACTGAGAAAGGCCTTCTCCATAGTGACTCACTCCCTGTGGAACATCATCCCTGCAGACATAATATTGGCTCTGCATTCTTCAGTTCCTGAAGACATGGTTCTGCCAATAGGTCTGGGGACCCCAGTATGATACGGAGCTCAAAAAGTGGCTGGATTTATGGTTATTGCCAGATGAGGGTTTATTGGATTTTGCATTTTTTTTAATATTGGGATTTTATCTTTATAAGCCACCCAGAGTAACTAAGAGTGCACTGGGAAGCTATATAAATTTTCTAAAAAAAATAAATAATACAATAATATAATAAAATAAAACAGGTGTAAAAAATCAGGAGTCACTGCCATGATAGCTGGGAATTTCTGAGAATGGAAGTCCACATATCTTAAAGTTGCCAAGTTTGAAAAACACAGCTTTATGTTAAATGGAAATGTATTTGGAAATGCAAACTTGCTTCTATCTCCATGGCCAGGTTGGTGATCCACTTGGTTAATGACTTTATTTATTCCACATCTGGGTCTAAGGACAGTAAATCAGAGCCCAAGCCAAGTTAAAAGTCTTGAGTTTTTGTTTTAGGTACAAACCTGCTATAGTTCAATTAATGTTTATGTTTGAGGTCACTGGGTTACAACTGGGCTTTAAATTGTACTGCAAATATTTTTCTTTTGAGGAGTTGAAGTGTGTTCTATTCATTCTGTTTTTCACATAAGTATAGGTCTGATTGTATTTTGATAGCTTCTATCAAGGCAAAGTAAACTGTTTATCAGGTTTTGTTTACAATCTTACAAGCAAAGAAATTTGTGAACTTCATTTGACAGCACTGTTGCTATCATCTTTATTAGACTTTGCCAAGGGACTTGCTTTATCCCACACTGTTTCTGCAAGTTACAGCTGCATAATGTAGTATAAAATATATATGATTTCATAAGGGCTTTAGTTTTACTGAACTAATTTAGTACTATGAAGGAAGCCAAAGGCAATAAAAAACAAAGTATCATTTTCTTCCAAAATACAATTCAACTTGCCTACATGAGAATACTAACTTGGGTTATTATTGAATTTGATTTTATATCAGATGTAATCTATATTTTATGTTCCATATAAGATAACATAGAAAAACATCTACTAGCCAATGAAAAGCAGATAACTAGAACACATTTAGGAGTATAGATAGCACAACTTTGATATTTGCTGATATTTTCATACCCATGATGAAGAGCCTGCCTATTTTGTTATTTATAATGCACTAATATACTTCCTTCCTTCCTTCCTTCCTTCCTTCCTTCCTTCCTTCCTTCCTTCCTTCTTTTTTCTTTCTTTTTTTCTGTCTGTCTGTCTTTCTTTCTTTCTTTCTTTCTTTCTTTCTTTCTTTCTTTCTTTCTTTCTTTCTTTCTTTCTTCATAAGTTTTTTTTTCAAAAGTAGTTTGCCATTGCCTTTTTCCTAGGGCTGAGAGAAACTGACTGGCCCAATCACCCTGCTGGTTTTGTGCCTAAGGTGGGACCAGAACTCATGGTCTCCTCCTTTCTAGCTTGATTCCATTAACCACCACACAGATTGGTTCTATTATTTTTATAATATATATTTATTAAAATGTCAATATAAAATAATTATTATAAAATTTTAAAGTATAAAATTATTTTATCAGAAAAATAAACATTATTTTATTTTATTTAAACGACAAATATGAAATCAGATTTTCTTTCATTTGCTCATTCCTTCTTCATATTTATAAAGACCTCCTTCTCATGTAAAGTGACTCAGGATGAAGTACAATAATTAAAATAATAATAACCTAGTCTTTGTTGTCCAGATGAATTTCTTCTTGTGGATGGGATGCAAAAGGAGGGACAGAATGAAATGTAAATGACAAAAATTAAACAATGTTTAAATTTATTTTAAATAATTGAAAAGAATTGTTAAATTGTCCTGCAGCAAGTTGTCCCAAAGTGAGTTGACCATTGTGAGTTGTCCTGCAGCAATTTGGCTGTGGTGAGTTGACCATGCCAAGTCGGCCATGGAGAATTGGCCGTAACGAATTGGCTGTGGCAACTTGTCCCATTTCAACATTCATGTACTTTAGATATTAGATATTAAGGACACTAACTCTTACATAGAATAATGCATTGGAACATTCCTTATCAGAAGACAGAATATTGATAGCGCTTGAGACTTTCCCAATTTTCTGCATAAGACCTTATTTAAAGTCACTGACAGAAAACACTAATAAGATGCACACACTGTGCTTCATGTAGGCACTCAGTAATAAAAGCAGCAGGAAGTCAGACGTTTAAAAAAAATACAATTCTTTGACAAAACAGTAAGAAACTAAGGGAATAATGGATAAAATTATTTGAACAAATAAATACCCCAACATATATATGCTCTTAAAAATAACATTTTCACTTTTATAGCTACAGTACTGGATTTTTTAATTGTTTAAAATGGAAACCGCTTCACTGCCATACTGGAGACTTTATATTCTTTGTTTGTTCTCCTCAATTTTATACTGGTGTTTTAATGTAAGAATAATATTATTGAAATCAATTGCTTTTTCAAAAACAATAAAGCAAACAGTATTCAGTGAGCTCAGATGGTAATGTTATAAGGAATGAGTCAATTAGATTATATGCAGCCCATGTCAATTTTGCATACAGTTATTCATATAATCATATTCATAATTGAATTCCAAAGTAATGTGTATTTTTAAAAGCAACATGCTTGTAAAAGTAAGTTGATCTGTATTTTCCTACAAAATCTATGCATGTATTTTATCTGGAACAATAAAATCTTGTACACAAATTTCTAAATGCACTTTACCCTATTATTTATAAAAGAAATATTAAAATAAAATATTTATTTTAAACATTTGTTGAGTAATGCACTATGTTGTAAATGGGGGACAATCCAAAAGAATTCCAATACATCAAAGCCTTTTCTAACAGAGCCTCTGCTCTTAGAGTTTGATTTCTGATATAAATACTGCATGTGGAATAAATGAAAATTTACTCCAAGTATTGAACGCACCCACAGTCAGAAACTCTGTGTTTTATTGGTCACTGATGGTGAGCACTTGCTTCCCAATCAATGGAAACAGTCAGGATAGAGTGCTACAAACAATCTCAGCTGGAATATATGAAATAACATACGAATAAACTAACATTTGTTACTTATGTTTAAATCTAGGGATATCAATTTTTTTTAAAGGAAAGCAATTTCAGCTAAAAAGAGAATGTGCATGTGTGCTCGCATGTTTCTGTTTTAATTTACAGTGTTAATAGGTGGCTGTCATTGAAAGGGTGAGAATTATGACAAATGAGGAAGATTGAGATCTATTTATATTTATGGAATGTCTCTATTAGTATGTGTAAGCTTGCAAATCTTGTTCTTGATCAGGGGTCCCCAATCTTGGCAACATTAACAATTCTGGGAGTTGAAGTCCACAAGTCTTAAAGTTGGCAGGATTGGAGATCCCTGTTCTTGATGTTAAACTCTATTTCTGTAAGCAGGTCAGAGTCTGACTAGTCTCTGTGTTGCCTCTTCTTCACCCTAAGGGCTAGAGTTAGAGAACTGCTACCACCTGGTTTGCACTTGTAAGAAAACAGCAGAGAGCTGCTGTTTACAGAGACACTGTTGATCAATTTTGTCCCTAATGCATTTTTAAAAACTGTACGGAGAGCCAAAATCAGCAGTCCAGAGATGAGTTGCTTTCAGTTAATTCTACTCTATCCAGCACTTAGGCGAGGCCTTCGAATCCAGGCAATCACTTCCACACTCCCTGAACAGAAATGTTAAAACTGAACATTATTCATTTAGAAATAAAATCACAATACCACAAAGAATTTCTAGCAGGTTTCTTTTGTCAGAATTGCACTGGCTAAAACCCTAAGCAGATGTGGAATTATTCACACAATATGTCCATGCACTTTTAAAATAAATAGCGGCTGTGAGAAAAACCTTCCTGAGATTGGGACCATTGGAGTGGATTTTAACTCTTTATCCCCTTTGCAGTCTTTAGCCAGACCATCCTCTCTTACAGCTGTTCTTAATAGTATGATAGTGTCTCATAGGCATTAATGGAATCTGTCTTCCTAATATATGGTTGCACAATGCAGCCATATCTTTTCTTTTATGTACACTGAGAGCATATTCACCAAGATAAATTCCTTGTGTGTCCAATCACACTTGGCCAATAAAAAAATTCTATTCTATTCTATTCTATTCAATGAACCTGCTTTAACCCACTCATTAGTCTTACCCATATAAGAAGCGATACAGTGGCAATAGTTCCAGAAGCAAAATCTCCAGCAATAATAGTGCTACAAGTCCTCCTCTCTCTTACTATTTCATACTGGGAAGCAATGATATGTATGTTGTTAATGTAAATAGCTGCATAGCTATTGCATACATACACCAATAAGATAGTGCTAGAATAGTGTTAGTGTTAACAACCTTGTCTTCATTGCTGCCCCTTGTGTAAAAAATGTGATTTCTTGATCATTATGTTGTAAAATCTCCAGTAGTCTTGGTGGGAAAACCTCTTCAGATCTCTCCCATGTAGCTAGTCCTCATTTAACAACCACTCATTCAAAATTATGATAGTGCTGAATGAGTGGTACTTAAACCATCCTTGAAGTTCTGGCCATCCTGGCAGCCTCCCTCTTAGTCATGTCACCTTGGAGCTTGGCAATTGGCTGACACTTACAATGGTTGCAGTGCCCTGCAGTCATGTGATTGCCATTTGGGAGCAAAGCTAGCAGGGAAGCCAGTAGGGAAGGTCACAAGTCACTCCAGGAAGCCATTTGCATAAGGTGACCAGACGTCCCGCTTTTGGCGGGACAGTCCCGCTTTTGAGCAATTTGTCCCGCGTCCCGCGGCGTTTTAAAAAAGTCCCGATTTTTCATTCTGCCTCCTGGTTCCCGGCTGCCTCCTGAATCCCCGCTGATGGCTAGAGGGAAAAAACCTGTTTAAACTCTTGCCGCGGGGCTTCAAAGGGCCGCCCTACGTTAATTAGCTCGGCTTCCCCCTCTCAGCTGATTTGCACAGGGCTCTGCTCTTGCTAAATTGCTCAGCAGTTTTTTTTTTCTCTTTGTGCAAACCAAGCTCAAAACGAAAGCGAAAGTAAAACAGGCTGTTGGCTTTGCGGTTTGCTTGCAACGTTGGAAAATTAGGCAGCAGATTTATTTTCCTTTTCCTCACCAAAAAAGGTAAGTGCAAACAATGGAAAATTATTTAGGGCAAAAGAGGAGAGTTCAAGATTTTAAAACACAAAAGAAAAAAAAGCTCTTTTTAACTAGGGAATTGTAATAATTGAGATATTATTAATTGTATACTGTGTTGAAAGCAGAAATGGTTAAGTTGTGGTTTGGAGGAATATATGGGGGAAATTATTTGGTTTATTATTATTGGTAAGTATAATTAATTGATTTGTAAGAAATTGGATTGCATGGAAATAATTGGAATATTCATGTTCATATTGATTAATATACAAAAAAGATAGTTATATAACTAATTGATTTATATTAAAATGTTGAATTTGTATTAAACAACTGTATTACATAATTACATAATTAACCAATGTGAGGATGGATATAAAAATAGATGACAATGGGAAGGGGTATAAAATAGAATAGAAGGGAAAAATTGAATTTGATTAAGATTAGAGATGAGGATGAAGGGTAATACTGTTTTTTTAAAAAAATAGATGAGGAATAAATATGGCAAAAAGGAAATATAGAAATTGTAAATTTAATTGAAATGACTAAATGCTGTTTAAATTTGTGAACCAGCCAAATATTCTGTTCAAAGAAAATACATTGTATGTATGTGTGTTTCTAATTATTGCTATTTATTCATATTTGTTCTCTTTTATTCTTTAAAGTTTAACAATTCATTCTTTATCTTAATATCTTTATATTTGTTTGGGGTTGGCTTTCTTCCCTTTCATCTTTTTTATTGTACAGCAATCTTTCTCCTCAAACCTACCACCTCTCTTTTCTTTCCTTCTTACTTTCTCTTCCCCCCCTCTTCTTCTCCTCCCTACTTCCTCTTCCTTTCTCCTTCTCCTCCTCTCTTCCTCCCTCTCTTAACCGTCACTCCTACTCTAATTTCCCTTCCCTTCCTTCATCCCTCTCAATTACTGTATCCTTTTATGCATATGGACTACTCAGAGGGCTGAAAAAGTTATTTTTGACTGGTCCTCGCACTTTTGACCAGTCCTCGAACTTACGACTGTCCTCACATTTTACATTTTTGCCCTATCTTGTCATCATGGTGAAGAGAAGCAGTTGTGAAATGAGTGACATGGTTGTTAAGAATGCTGCACGGGCATAAATGTGAGGATGGTCATAAGTGTGAGGACCAGTCAAAAGTGTGAGGACCTGTCAGAAATGACTTTTTTCAGCCCTCTGGTTAGTCCTTTTGTGCATATGGACTACTCAGAGGGCTGAAAAAGTTATTTTTGACTGGTCCTCGCACTTTTGACCAGTCCTCGAACTTACGACTGTCCTCACATTTTATGTTTTTTTCCCTATCTTATCACCATGGTGAAGAGAAGCAGTTGTGAAATGAGTGACATGGTTGTTAAGAATGCTGCACGGGCATAAATGTGAGGATGGTCATAAGTGTGAGGACCAGTCAAAAGTGTGAGGAAATGACTGTCAGAAATGACTTTCCAGCCCTCTGAGTAGTCCCTATACACATAGCCATGGCCACCCGGTCACATGACCAGCTAGCCACGCCCACCCAGTCACATGGCCTCCAAGCCCCCCCACACAATAAGCCACGCCCACAATGGTGTCCCTCTTACCAATGTTAAAATCTGTTCACCTTACCCTATACACATAGCCATGGCCACCCGGTCACATGACCAGCTAGCCATGCCCACCCAGTCACATGACCAGCTAGCCACGCCCACAAAATAAGCCACGCCCACAATGTCCCTCTTTACCAATGTTAAAATCTGGTCACCTTACATTTGCACTTTCCCCCAACCAGCATGGCCTCATCATGCTCACACTTTGCTGGCTACCTGCATATCCTCCCTCCCTCACTTCAGCAATCACTTGCCTGTCCGATGGTCTGCTTGCATATCACCTTAGATTTGCTTAACAATCTGCAGTCCTTGCTTAATGCTATCAGTAAGTGATACAGTCATGTGACTCCATATTTTATGACCACATTGCTGATGAAAATTCTGGTCCCGATTATTATAAATTGAGAAGTATAATACTTGTATTGAATTGCCACCAGAAGGCAATACTTAACCAGTTTTATTCTGTTTGGGATTCATCAGGTGTACTTAGCCACGGATCTTACTATAGGATTTAAACTGACTACTAAGAATTGAACCTCAAGTCATTGTATTTTAAGTGACTATATAGAGTCTATCAATTTAATGAGTTGGTCAGGTCTAAGTGTTCAGCAGTACTGCTGAAGTAGCACAGTAGTTGATATCTTTAGTTAGCACAGAAAAGATTTTCAGTATGAAAGTTGCAAGAAATATTTTTTTTAAAAAAAATGACATTTCTTTTCTGCAGTAGCTATATTTTCCCCAGAGTTCTTTTAAAAACCAACAAAGAAACAATAGTCAAGCATATTTTATCAGTTTACCATTTTACAAGTCACATGTAGTAGAAGAGGTTCAACAGACAGATGCAAGTAGCCCTGGTAGCGCAGCAGACTAAAGCACTGTTATTAAGATCAGCTGCCTGCAATTACTGCAAGTTCAAATCTCACCAGGTTCAAGGTTGATTCAGCCTTCCATCCTTTCTAATGTAGGTAAAATGAGGACCCGGCTTGTGGGGGCAATAAGCTGACTTTGTATAAATATACAAAAGTACTGTATGAAGGCTATTGCTTAACACATTGTAAGCCGCCCTGAGTCTCCGGAGAAGGGTGGCATATAAATCAAACTTAAAAAAAAAAAGTATATAAGTTAGGAAGACCAGCTCCAGAAGAGAAATTATTGGCAAGAACTTTCCTGAAAGAGAAAGGCAAGAAGGTTTAGACTGGGCATCATTACAAGCTGAGAGTCTCGGTCAAGATTTGAGTTAGCATATAATAAGCCAGCATGAGCTGACTAAGCCAGAGAAGAGCAGCTTAAACAGTAATTGTGCATTTGACCTAAGATATAATTTGATTAGTTTCCCTTGGCTCCACCAACCATAGTTGATTCTTCTTCTGTTGTTTTACCAAAAAGCTGTAACAGTAAACACTAAAATTATGTCCAAAACAGGCCAATGTGACTTGTTCCACCTAGAACCTCACCATAGTTTTGATGCAAGATCTTTCTAAGAAGGGTCAAATATGCTAGCCTAATACGTCAAACCTCTGACCGAAACCTATTGCTCAGAAGCAGGAAAATTAAGTAACCTTCCACCTTTAATGTCATACCAAACCGAACAAATGAAATATAAGAAATTGCTTTTTAAAACAGATTTTTAGAGTTTTTGCTCTAAAATTCAAATATGAAACTTTCTGCATCAATACCACAGAATTTTTCTAAAGACCTTTTGCTGAATAGTTTTGAGGCTCTTGGGCTATTTTTTTCTTCATCCTCATACCAAACAAGGTACAGGAGAAATATTTCAAAAACAATTGCAGTGAAATCCTTGAAGGCATTCAGCTGAAGCTTTGTAGAAGGTCTGCCCTTAAAATGGTCTTCTACTCTAATTGTTTTCATCCCATTCTGCCAAAACAAAAAATAAAAAATGAAGCAGCTTCAGGCATTTTTATGTTTCCCTAGACACTCTGCAGATGATTTTTAACAGTTAAATCTCATATCTACCAATGACTTGAAAACTTTTCCCTCAGATCTTAAACTGCAAGCTCAAATCAAGTTGTGCCATATTTGAACTGAATCAGAGCTCATCTGCATAGGGCTACTGATTTCAAAATGCTTAGAGACATAGATGTATATTTCTTTTGTTATCTGTTTTTCTTTTGAGTGATTACTATTTCTTTTCTCTGTTATTTTGAAAGCACTTTCCACCAACATACCCATTATTTCCATTTTCAAAATGGAATGTCTTTGTGCCTTGTTCTGCCTTTTGAAGGAGAAAGTTGTCAGCAAGACAAACCATGAATTAATTAAAATTCCCAACCCATCACTACTTGTGCTTCATGCCTCATTGAAAAATCTGCTGTTTGCTTTTATAAAACATCTTTCCTTCTTGGGTGGCCAGAGGTGGACATCAATAACTGTTGTTTTTAATCCCTTCTTCTGTTTATGTGTTCCCAGATGCTTTCAATAACAATACCAAGTTAATTATCTTTAATTTCTATGTCAGATGTGCATATTTTTAGCATACAGTGCAACTTCTTTTTCTTCCTATTGCTTCTGTTTCTTCTGAGGGGGGGGAAAGAAACTCAAATATACAGAATGAATAAATTGCAAACTCAATTAAAGCAGATCAAACATAAATATAACTTATATGGACAAATATAACACTTGAAAACTGAAATTTATTTAAACATTTGAAACAATGCAGTCTAGCTTATAAGTATAAAGAGGCTACATTCCTGTAGGGCAGTGTTTCTCAACCTTGGAAGCTTGAAGATGGGTGGACTTCAACTCCCAGAATCCCCCAGCCAGTGCTGCTGGCTGGGGGATTCTTGGAGTTGAAGTCCACCCATCTTCAAGCTACCAAGGTTGAGAAACACTGCTGTAGGGTGATACTCTTGGGGTTTTTTTCATCTTTTTCCTAGCAAATGATATAGCATTCCAGCAACATGTGCTACATGTACACAATCCTTTTGGTAAACATGGAGGCAATGTTAGCTATTTAAGTACTGCACATAACAGCATTTGATTTTCAAGATCAGATAAAGCATGGAGCAAGTCTCTAATCTTTGAAGAGATTTGCAGATGGATCAGCTTCTAAGTGAAAACTTACCTTTATTTGTCCAGGTAAACGGATAAGTAATGGGAAATGGATTTAAGCTTGTAGACAGAGTAGTTCACATTCAGGTTGAACCTCAAAAGCTCTCAAAACTGAAGGCAGACCAGACATTTTAAGTGGTTATGCTCAAATTGAAGTGATTTAATTATTAACAGACTGGACAGAGTCCAAGATTTACTGTATCCTTTCCAGATTCTTTTTAGTATGTTGATAAGCAAAACAAAGGAAGGGCAGCTAACTATCCTACAACATTATAATTTCATGTAAACTTTTGGTTTGATGAGATTAATTTGATAATTCTTTTAAACACAGCACATCTCTAAAGTCCCTTTTTAAAAAAACAGATGACATTTTGAGATAGCAGTAGCTAATTTAAAATTAGGGGTGGCATTGTTAAGAAATGTCAAAGTGTTTAGATTTGGGATTACTTTTCTAAAACCTTTGATGGTTTTGAATATTGATCAAAATCTCATTATATATATATGTAGGTCTTTGGTTATTCGGGTTTTCTCCCACATAAAATTGGAAGTGTCTTAGCGATGTTTCAACGAAGTCTCATTCGTCATCTTCAGGATGGTGTTTTCGACTTCGTGCTTCTAGGAGCAATGTGTGATCGCAGCTGTTTCTTCCTTTTGACTGCCAATGGGGGTGTGAACTGATTGGGTGGGGGCTTGGCTGTGTTCTGATTGGGTGGATGTGTGTTCTGATTGGTTGGAGGCTTGGCTGTGCTCTGATTGGATGGGGGTTGTATATAATATATATACATATATACAAATCCTCTGAAAGCCAGTATTTCTTCCATGTATCACACTTAAAGGAATTTCAGTCCAACCATTCATCATAGGAAGAATCCAAAGCCTGTGACCTCACATCTACAAAGATTCCCCTCATGCCAAATTTGGCATTTCTATAAACTCTTCCATCCTCCCCTTAAAGGTATAATGGATCAAATTATCTGCACTATTTTTTATTTATGTTTTAACTCAATCAAATGTATTGTTTCAGACCAGCCGCCTTTGCCTTCTTTTCATCTGCTTTAAGGAAGTGTGGTTAATAAGTGGTGCACATTCCTAGTCCAAGAAATCCACTATTTATTGTTTTTCTTTATATTTATGTATTATTTATATTTTGTCTTTATTATTTTTATAAATAACTCAAGGCAGCAAGCATAACTAATACTCTTTCCTCCTTCTACTTCCCCCACAAGAATCCTGTGAAGTGAGTTGTGAAAATCCTGTAATTATTACTAACACAAAAAAGTAGACATAAAATGCAAATTATATAAAATACACTAGCTGGACGCCCATGCTTCACTACGAAACTATGTGATCGAGCGTGATAAATTGACCCTTAAAGCCTGAAACTTAATATAACATAACATAACATAACATAACATAACATAACATAACATAACATAACATAACATAACATAACATAACATAACATAACATAACATAACATAACATAACATAACATAACATAACATAATATCAGAGTGTGTTAATATAAGGCAACTGGCAGTTGGAACAGAGGGGGAGGGGGAGTAAAATGTCCCAGACCACAGGCCAGATGAGTCACATGCCCACACCCAGTTTAGCAAAAGGATAGCATCAGAGCGTGTTAATATAAGGCAACTGGCAGTTGGGACAGAGTTCTTTTCAGGTGGGGAGGGGGAGGAGAATGTCTAGCTCCTTAGCATCAGAGCGTGTTAATATAATACTGTATATGAAATACTAATGATCTGATGGTCATTTTGAAAAATCCTTTCTTAGTGAGCCCCTAGAAGCCAAAAGGAACATACGTGTCAAATTTTAAATTTGTAGGCTTTATGATTCTGAAGATTTTGTGATTAAAAAATTGGAAGTGTCTTGGCGACGTTTCGACGAAGTCTCATTCGTCATCTTCAGGCTGGTGTTCTCGGCTTCGTGCTTCCAGGAGCAATGTGAGATCACAGCTGTCTCTTCCTTTTAACTGCTAGTGGGGGTGTGAGCTGATTGGGTGGGAACTTGGCTGTGTTCTGATTGGGTGGAGGTGTGTTCTGATTGGTTAGGGGCTTGGCTATATATATATATATATATATATATATATATATATATATATATATATACATATATATATACATACATATATATATATATATATATATATATACATACATACATACATACATACATACATATATATATATATATATGTAGGTCTTTGGTTATTCGGGTCTTCTCCCACGTAAAATTGGAAGTGTCTTGGCGACGTTTCGACGAAGTCTCATTCGTCATCTTCAGGCTGGTGTTCTCGGCTTCGTGCTTCCAGGAGCAATGTGAGATCGCAGCTGTCTCTTCCTTTAAAAGGAAGAGACAGCTGCGATCTCACATTGCTCCTGGAAGCACGAAGCCGAGAACACCAGCCTGAAGATGACGAATGAGACTTCGTCGAAACGTCGCCAAGACACTTCCAATTTTACGTGGGAGAAAACCTGAGAAAACAAATATATATATATATATATATATATATATATATATATATATATATATATATATATATATATATATATAAAGGAGCAAATGGCTTAGGGACTCTATAGAGCCATCTCCATTTGGATATAAGCCTGCTGAAAAGAGATAGATGGTAATGCATCCAACCTGCCTAAGGTGAAAGCTTAGCAGAATTTCAGTATTAGAACCAAAGAGAGATGAGATGATGACACATTGTCCATTTGAGAAAAAGATCCATGGACTCATGGTAGATGCTGAGCTTAGACTGGTTTAAAAATCAATATCCCAGATATGTTGCTTAAATTAAATCTTGGCCTTTTAAAACTCTACTGGACAAAAAGTCTACTTTCCAAACAAAGACATATGAACTTTTGTTAACCAGGTTGATTTAAAATGGTCTCTGAGAACCAGTAGAACCAGGCTCAGAGGAGGAAAAAAAATCAATTTTAACCAGAAATTAAGGCAATAGAAACCATACCTGTCTTTAACCCCAAGATACTATTTTTTTTACGCATCTTGGAAGTATAATTCTTATAAATTTGGACTGGATAGTTTCCAAGAGATTAAACTTTGTAAAAATCTACCATAAAGAAGCTAAGAAAAAACCTTAGCAAGAAAAACCTTGCAAACTGCCGGAATAAAATGTACCCCCTTTGAATGGAAGAATCTTAAAATAGCTGTGGAACTACATTGGGGAACACTTGCCTGTTAAGAGAAATGTGTACTCCAAGATAAGGAAGCCTGGGACTGCATACCAAATTATTTATAAGTACATACTTTTCTATTGGGGTCCTATAAATTTGCCATTTATTCATCCTACTCTTATGTTGTGCAAAGACTAGTACTTTAGTTTTTTTGATAATTCACTACAAATTGTTCTTTTAAGCAACTCAATGCCCTCAGTACTCTTCTCATTTCCCCCTGGGAGACAGACAGAACTACTAAACCATCTGCATGCAACAAGACTGGAATTATCTGATCTGCTAATATTGGACTGAGTGATGATTAGAAGATGAGAGAGCCTGAATGACTGAATCAATCTACAGACTGAAAAAAATCAGGGTCTAGAATGTACTCTTGCTTTTTGGGTGGAAGCAGTTCCAGAAAATGTCTCCTGGGAAGCAACTAATTCTCAATGAAGTATTAAAATGAAATGGCTGGTTAGGAAGGAACAATCTTTTATCCACTGAGGATTTCTGAAGTTTTTCCCACAGCTTCTCTCTTGGAATCAGATCAAAGGATAGTTTGAAATCCACAAAGTGTAAAAGAGAGAGAGAGAGAGAGAGAGAGAGAGAGAGAGGGAGGGAGGGAGGGAGGGAGGGAGGGAGGGAGAGGGAGAGGGAGAGGGAGAGGGAGAGGGAGAGAGAGAGGGAGGGAGGCGCCTTTTGGTGATACAGTAAATTTTTCAGCTAAATGATGCAGGATAAGATAGTGGTCTAAAATAGGTACATCAATTTTGAGACTTCTATACGGATGGTTTGTTCCACAGATATAACCTGCAATACAAGTAGTCCTTGACTTACGACCACAACTGAGACCAAAATTTCCAGTGCTAAGCAAGACATTGGTTAAATATGTTTTGCCCTATTTGATGACTTTTCTTGCCACAGTTGTTAAGTGAATCACTGCAGTTGTAAAGTTAGTAGCAGAGTTGTTAAGTGAAACTTTACTTGTCAGAAGATAGCAAATGGTGATCACATGACTCTAGGACACTGCAACTGTCATAAATACTTGCCAGTTGCCAAGTGTCCAAATTCTGTTTATGTGGCCTGTTTATGTGCTGTTGTAATTTTGAAGGGTTACTACATAAATGGTTACAGGTCAAGGACTACCTGTATTTATTTCTGGTCTTTACAAGTGATCAAGAATATAATTTTTACAGAGCTAAAGTCATAGAAAATGAAGTCACTGATGAGGTATCAATCATGAAGAATGGTCCAAAAATTATACAAAGGCAATTTATTTTAGTTTAAATTTAATTTTTTAAAAAATTTTTAATTTATATATGAGCCAGCAGTGTGCAGCAGCTGCCAAAAAAGCCAACACAGTTCTAGGCTGCATAAACAGAGGAATAGAATCAAGATCACGTGAAGCGTTAATACCTTATACTTTATAATGCCTTGGTAAGGCCACACTTGGAATATTTTGGTTGCCATGATGTAAAAAAGATGTTGAGACTCTAGAAAGAGTGCAGAGAAGAACAACAAAGATGATTAGAGGACTGGAGGGTAAAACATATGAAGAACAGTTGCAGGAACTGGGTATGTCTAGTTTAATGAAGACAAGGACTTGGGGGGACATGAGAACAGTGTTCCAATATCTCAGGAATTGCCACAAAGAAGGAGTCAAACTATTCTTCAAAGCACCTGAGGGTAGAACAAGAAGCAATGGGTGGAAACTAATCAAGGAGAGAAGCAATTTAGAACTAAGGAGAAATTTCCTGACAGTTAGAACAATTAATCAGTGGAACAACTTGCCTGCAGAAGTTGTAAATGCTCCAACATTGGAAGTTTTTAAGAAGATGTTGGGTTTGTCTGAAGTGGTGTAGGGTTTTGTGCCTAAGCAGGGGGTTGGACTAGAAGACCTCCAAGGTCCCTTCCAACTCTGTTATTATATTATGGATATTATATTATATTATGGTTTATTTGCCTTCACCAGGCTAATTATTTATTTATGGAAATCATATATTTTATTTCACCTGAATATCAAATTCATTATACAGATTGGAACAATAAATTTAAACAAACCACAAACAAAATACTTTCCCATAAGAGCTGTATATAAATGAAAATTATACTCAATTCTGAGCAAAAAAACCCCACCCTAAACCCATCATATAAGTGATGCAATAGACTGTATCCTGAAAAAAGAAGGAAAAAAACCCAGCCTCTGATAGCCTTTTCTTTCTTTCTTTTTTTCTCATCCACACCACAGCAGAGTCTCTAAACATATTAAGTGAGCTCTCTGGCCATCCCAATCATGCAGTTTCCTGTCAAAATCTGATTGATGCAACAACTCCACTACCACTATATAGATTTGCAATTAAGAGAGAAATAGCTGAAACAGCCAATAATGCTTTGGTCATAGGAACACATTTTTGCTGATGAGGAAACAACTTTTCGATACTTTCTGCGGGGTTAATTTTAAAGATGGTAATCGGAAAAAGAAGCTCTGGGGCTGGACCCTATGTCATTATCTTTTTCTTTGTGATATTTATTACACGGTTGAGAAAAAACTTTGCTTAATGATTTTGCATCATGCTCTGAAGAAAAATGGTTTGCCTGTGCATTGACATTGGTGTGCTTTTGCTATGATGCAAAACAAAGAGACTGGGGAAATTAATCTCAGATTTATAAACAAAACCTCTTACACAAGTGACTCATTGAAGCCGGCTATAGATAGCCCTTAATGGGAGCACATATGTTTATGCTAAATAACCTGTATTACCAACTGAGGTAATACAATTCTCCCCACTATTAGCAAGATTGATTTTGCCTTGGAGTGTCTCTACGCAACACAAGTACTCTTCAGGTTAAGTTGAAAAAAAAAAAAAGAGCTATCAGGCATGCAGCATCAATGAGTAGCAAAGATTTGGGAAATGCAGGATACCAGAGCATTCCACTGAAAAATATGTTTTTAATTGCCAGTAAGATAAAGTAGTCATCTGTCAAAATGAAATTACAAGTGAGCTGTTGCTGTCAGCAACTTAAAAAAAACCCACAGACTTTATATAGGATCTTGAAGTGATTCTGTTTACATAGTACCAGGAACAGTAGAAATACCTGCAAATAAACATCCTTCATCATTTTCATCCAGGCAGTTTGAGAATGATTGAGCAAAGGGGAAAACTTTGATAACGTTTGGCCCAATGTCTGCCTTCCACAAAGATTACATCTATTAAAGAAGATGAAAGTAGATGCAGCCAACTGCAACAGTGAAAGCAAAATTCAGTTTGCTGAAGGCATGCTTCGATGATCTGGAGTGCTTATCTCTTCCAGTTTAACCACAAGCTGATGATTATGTGGAATTAAATTTGCTATGCTATTACACTGATTTTTCTGCCTTCCAGCAAGCATATTAAGTATTAACAGATGCTTGTCCTGAAACATGAATACACACATCAGACATTCGTGCCCAGTAAGGGCTTCCCTGGGAATCTACATAAGTCTTTAAGGATGCATACTTAGTATTCAAATGTTTTGTACTTGCAGGAAATAATAGCTTATTCTAATGTACTAGTGTAATGTAACAGTGTCTGTATCCTAAAATGTAAAATGTCCTAAAATTATGAGAGACGTTTATGGTCAGATAAACTAGTGCAGCCAAATTTTATTCATCGTAGGAAGATTGACTCATGTCCAATAGAAGCTCAGTTGTCAGTTTAGAGGGGCAGAGAAAGAGTTGAGACAAAGTGGAAAGGAGCTCACATGAGGAATTAAAAAACTTTCCTTCTGGTTAATCCTGATCTCCAACTCCATTCACCTGTCAGATGGTCCATTTTCTGAACTCCAGTTTACCAGTCCTCTTATGGTTTAGGCTAAAAAATGAATTGACCAAATTCTTATTCATTTCACCACCCATCTCTCTTACTGACAGTAACTTAAGTAGTTATGATAGGTAGCAGCTAAAAGAAATTCCATGGAGGATACAAAATGGCAAAAACAATCAATGCAGTAGGAAGCACAACTGTTCTAATAATATTATGAGCAGAAACAGCATTTATCTGAAACAGAAACCATAACATGTCTCTTTCCAAGTTTTTGCTCATAGGCTCAAACAGCCATTAAGGGTGATGTCTAGCCCAGCAACTAAGGGAGCAGCCTCAACTGGGAACAGAATCTTGACAGATATCAGTTCTTGATCATATCATCATCAAAATAATTATTGGAGTATTACAGATAATTTCTATGCCAAGACATATTGGAAGAGGAAACAAATTACCGCTTTATATCTTGAAGAACTAAGTTGAATTTAAGCTGTGTCCAACCTAATGAGATGAGATAAGGACAGGCCCTTTAGTAATGATTTGTCAGATGCCCTCAAGCCACTTTTAGTATGAAATGATAGCTTTTAGTGTTAGCAGATACAGATTCAGACAGCCACATAATGCAAAAGAACAAATCAGAGTCTCAAAAAAGGGCTGCTAGAAAGTTATCAGTACTTCTTGTTAATAGGAAATTTTCAAGAATACCGTAAAACATCTTCAAGAACACTGTACAACACTGTATAAGATATAATGCCCAATTAAAGTATACAAATAAAAAGTTAGAAACCAAAATGAAGGAACATGACTGCAGAAGTCTTGAGTAACCAATAAGAACTTAATAAATGTATGTCATTGGTTGACATCAGCCTTACTGAAGTATGCTAAATTATGTCCATGGCAAAAATTATATTGGAGAAGAAGGAAAGCACGGTTTTAAAACTAGGACAATTACAGTAAGATTACTTTAAGCTGTGTTAGCTGTGGGCTAGGAATGAAAAATGAAACTAATGGCATTTAAAACAGCCTACCAGAACATGCTCTTGCCATAGTTAAGGGGATGTGTGGAATAGCTTTATGATCCCAGGAAATATATAATTAATACACACACACACACACACACACACACACACACACACACACACACACCAAAGTTTCGCACAAATAGTTTTTTATTCCTTTCAGTATACAGTGTATAGGGTTTCTGAAAATGGCAATAGAATAAGAATCACACTAGGGTTCTTACAGAGCATTCTGCAGAGACTGAAAGCTCATGTCATTATTCTGCATTGCTACAATGATCATCCTTCCTAATTCAGTTGATCTGGGAAGCAGAGTACAAGTGCCAAACATATGGACTCAAACCATCATGGTCCCTGTCTTCATAAAATGATGCACCATGAGTGCATGAGAGCTATCATGGGATCAGACAGAACAGCTGGCAAAAATATCCATGTCAATCGTCCAATTCAAAATACAAAGATAAAGCAAACAAATGGCTCATGCAGAACAGGTTAGTTTCCATCCAAATAGGGGTTGCCTTGATCATTTATTTATATTACAGTGAGTCAAGGAAAGTGAACCCTATGCATCCAACATCTTATTATAGTATTCATTGACTTTGCAGTTGTCTTGAACAGCATTTATTGTAGCTGCTCTTTGGGGAACACTTGCTGATGGCTCAATCTTAATAATCTTTATCAAAGTGAATGATCAGAAGGCTTACTAGCACTCAAGGTACTCTAAGGATTCATCCACATCCATATCTCTAAAACCATCATATATCCACCGTGAGAAAAGCCTTCAAAAGTTCACAAGTTCAGTAGAGTTGAATTTGGTCAGACATAGTTCATAACAGTTCTATTTTGGTTGCTGACAAACTGGAACCCCTGATATCTTCTCTGATTTAAGGGGTGGAACTTGGCCATTTGGGTGAGGTATCAAGGTAGAAAAGATTAAAGTACTAACCATTGATAGTTCACCATTAATCATATACCTAAATGGAATGCAATTAGAACAATGTGCAAAATTCTCAGGTCCTGGGAACTGGAAAAAAAGGTTGTCTCATCAGCTGAAGTGACACTCCAGATTGGTATCATATCACAGTTTGTGGTCAACTCCTCTGATGGAATAAGCCTAACATTATCATATATCCCAAAATGCAAATATTTCGGTCACTGAAACTACCAATGCTACTACTGGTATATGGATCTGAATAATGGACATTTCTACAGCCATAAGTGAAATCTTCCAAATGAACTGTCTTTAAATTCTGGTTTTATAAAGTCAAAGAATTAGATGCTTTTCAAAAGAATGACATTTATTTAAAATCATTCAGCAATATTATGAAGTCAGTTTCTTTCATTTAAACATTATTATTTATTATTGTATCACTAAATAAAGGTCAACCATCCAGAAAGTGAATTGATTGGAATACTTTTCTGCTAGTATTAGAATATATTGTACTGAATTAGCTCACTGAATTTCTAACTCTGACATTCTTGTGGAAGCTGCTGAAGAGGATAAAAGTATGAAATATAGTTCACTAGGAAGCATAAACAAAACAAGCATCTTTTGTTAATAATTGAAATAAAATTTTATTATTATTAAGCACCATCTTGTAGAAAAAAATTATAATCACACACACAGACACACAGACACACACAGACACACACACACACACACACACACACACACACACACACACAGACAAACAGACAGACATCAACAAATTTTTAGTTTTTTTCTAGGAATATAGAGAAGAAGTATGCAGGCCCAACATGAAAATCAGGGATATGTGTAATTTAGAACAATTTAGAATTTTCTATAAAATCCAATAGTTGTTTGCATAATTATTCCCCCCCACCCCCATAGGCCTATTCTTATAGTTATTACTGTAATGGTACAGTGGTTAGACTACAACTTTGCAGGCTAATTCTGCTGACTATCAGCAGTTTGATTCTCACTGGCTCAAGGTTGAGCCAGCCTTCCATCCTTTCGAGTTCAATAAAATGAGGACCAAGATTTTTGGGGGCTATATGCTGACTCTCTGCTTAGAAAGGACTGTGAAGCACTGTGAAGAGGTATATAAGTCTAAGTGCTATTGCTATTACTATTGCTATTACAACCTTTTTAACCAAAACAAGTATTTTTTTCTAAAAATAGTGTCTATTGATTTTATCTAGAAAACTAAGTTCTTTTTTAACTGTATATTCTATTCGCTTCTGTTTGAAAACCTCAGTGTGGCTTAATGGGGAGAGCCAATTGGTTAGAGAGGTGGAGAAGCTGGCCTAGAAATGGGTAGGCTGTGAGTTCTAGGTCTCATTTAGACATGAAAGTCATCTGGATGACTTTGGGCCAGTCAACTCTCAGCCCAAACCAAACAAGAAAACAGGAGGCAGGACTATTAAGTAGGTTTGCCACCTTGAGTTAACCAAAGTATATTTTAAAAGAGAGAATAAAATCCTAACCATCATTAACATTTATCTTCATTTTCCCCCTATAACTTTGTTTAACCTTTAGAAGAGATGGTTGAGTTGGGAAGAGACTGAACTATTAATTTCCTGAAGGGTTGTCAATAGTCAATGGCTTTAACTTCCCAGTGTTGTGTTCGGCACGTTGCCTAACAACGGATGCGCTGTTCCCTGATTGGCTGACACAGAAGCAGCTACAAGGGCGGGAGAAAAGACGCCAGTTGATTGGTGGTTGGGTTTGACAGCCGGCATATATAAACGCTGTCAGGTGTTTTGTTGCTGTTCGTTCAGTTCTGCCGTTTGTTAATAAAATAGTGTTGTACCGATTGTCTCGCCTCATCCCATATTTAAACCGGGAATTTAGCACCCAGTATATAGGGAGACACATTTTTATCAAATATCAGAACAAACTGGAGAGAGAGAGAGAGGAGGAGGAGGGAGAGAGAGTGGGGGGAGAGAGAAGATAATAGCAATAGCACTTAGACTTATATATCACTTCACAGTGTTTCACAGCGCTCTCTAAGCAGTTTACAGAGTCAGCATATTGCCCCCAGCAATCTGGGTCCTCATTTTACCCACCTCGGAAGGATGGAAGACTGAGTCAACCTTGAGCTGGGAGGAATTGAACTACTGAACTGCTGGCAATCAGCCAAAGTAGCCTGTAGTACTGCATTCTAACCATTGCACCACCACCAGAGGTGGGTTTCAGCAGGTTCTGATCAGTTCTGGAGAACCGTTTTTTTTTTTAATTTGATTTATATGCCGCCCTTCTCCGGAGACTCAGGGTGGCTTACAATGCGCTAAGCAATAGCCTTCATCCTTTTGTATATTTATACAAAGTCAGCTTATTGCCCCCACAACTGGGTCCTCAATTTACCTACCTTAGAAAGGATGGAAGCTGAGTCAACCTTGAGCCTTGGTGAGATTCGAACCTGCAGTAATTGCAGGCAGCTGTGTTAATAACAGGGTGCATTAGACCACTGTACTATCAAGGCTCTTATTATCAAGGTTGCGGAAATTTTGAGTAGTTCGGCGAACCGGTAGTAAAAATTCTGACTGGCCCTGCCCCCATCTATTCTCTGCCTCCCAAGTCCCAGCTGATCAGGAGGAAATGGGGATTTTGCAGTAACTTTCCACTGGATTGGGGACGGAATGGAGATTTTACAATATCCTTCCCCTGCCACGCCCACCAAGCCATGCGATGCCACGCCCACCAAGCCACACCCACCAAGCCATGCCATGCCACGCCCACCAAGCCACACCCACAGAACTGGTAGTAAAACATTTTGAAACCCACCACTGACCACCACGGCTGTTTGGACAACCTTTCAGTAAAAGAGGAAATCCTACATTTATTGACTATAGGATGTCCTTTTTTATTGTTGAGGAAACTGAATTGTGAGAAAAAGAACAAAAAAGAAAAGCTTTATTGTTGACTACTTGTTTGGTCATAAGTTTTCATCACTTTGTTGAAAATGCTGTTGAAAAAAAAAGAGACATCCAGCTTTGCTTTTTTCCCCTCTCTCCAACCTTAACGTCATTATTAATTAGAGTTGGGCAGAGCTGTACTACCAATTTCTACACAAAATGTGTGGGTAGAGAAGCTGAAGGGATCAGTTCTCTGAATTTTGTCTGAGGAATAACAAATTATACAAATGTTAGTCATGTTAAGACTCCTCTTTAGTTATGTTATTAGGACTGCTGGGAGGACAGCAACTTCCTTCATGGTGATTTTAAGATTTAATTCAAGCATACGAAATCAGAGAAGGTCAAAACATTGAAAGCAGTATTGTATCATGAAAACCAGGACATCTAGATATTCCGTTGGCAACTCCATTACTGAGTAAGTGCCAGACTATTCATAAAAATAGAAATGCCTTCTATTTATTTTTTAAAAAATCTTTAAACTCTCTTCCCCTTTCAAAGAAATTTTGAATGCAAATTCATTTGCATGCAGTGGAATGAGGGAAATGATGCAGGCAAACTTCATTGTGTGGAACAATCATTAATATACAAGCATGTGGCCTATGCAATGTTTTATTTTGTTAAAATATAAGATGGCTTAATCAAGACTTCTCCAGGGCAGATACCGAATAGAAAATGAGGGCAGCCTGAAAAACTAATAACAGCTGGAGATTTTGCAGGCCATATGCTTAGTTTCACAAAGGTTTAGAATAACTTTACTTTTTTTCAGTGTTTTCAATGTCAAATTACAAGCAAAGACCTATAGTACTGTAATAGTTTGCAATTCTGTCATCAACAAAATGTCTCTGCAGAATACATCTTTATTTGTAATGAATATCACTCATGGAACTTAAGCATGTGGGGAGGGGGAAATTATGACAACAAAAGGCTCCTGTTGATCATACTGAGAAGTTTACATTTTTCTGAATGAAATCTACCCAGCAGAATTCACCATTAAATTGACTTTTTAGTGTTTTTAAAATGCTAATTTTTATTATATTAGGAAACATACCATTAAATGAGATTCAACTAGGAAATTATCATGTATTTTAGTGCAAAGCTTTGCTATTTATTTTTTTGTAAATATTTTCTACACTGTTAATAAGGAAGATTATTATGGTCCCAAATTAAATTACTTTCATTAGCAAAATCTTGAGAAAGATAATACTATAATCTTATAGTACATTAAACTACCTGCAACACAATTAGTCTGCAAAGATTTGTAACCTTAGTATTCAATAAAGCCTTTATTTCTTCTCTTTTTTTAAAAAAAGGTTAAAAATAATAAAAGGAAAGGAAAAGTAATTAAAACAATTATTCAATGCACCTGCTAAATACTAATGCATTAAAATGGCCTTAGGGAAACGGAATATTTTCTATGTGTATGTGTGTGTGTGTGTGTGTGTCTGTGTATGCGCGCACACACACAAAGCATAGAAATAAAAAGCTGAACAAAAAACAAATTATATATTTTTTTTATTCATTTTTTTATTCATTTTATATTTTAAATTACTAACATTACAAACAACATATACAAAAAACAAATTATAAATAGAAACCAAAACATTTATGCTTTGTGGTTGTATTGATCATAGTTTATCTGAATCCCAGACAGATGAAAACATAGCACTTCTATTTTTCAATTTTGTCATATATCCTAAGACAGACATTAATGATGGCGATTATTTACATTTCTTTTAGGATTAGCTAGTTTAGGTAATATTCCAACTTTTTGGTCTTTTATTGGCAGAGAATGATGCCAAAATTGTAGCATTTCCTATTGACCTCAAACCACTAACCTTCCACTAACATTAGCCAGATTCCTTATTTCCTATACCTCTCATTACAGGATAAACTTTCCACAACTTATTTATGTTCATAAGACGGACACAGGAGTATACATATCTCAACATTAGCTTTTTTTAATAGCTTGCTTCTTTTAATAAAACCACAGCATTCAGCAATCCATAAGCGTTGCATATCAGTCAGTATGCAACAATGAACAGAGATAACATAAAACTAATCAATCCATGTCATTTCTTGAAATCAAGCAGAAGAAAAGAAAGAATGGAAGGAAGGGAGGGAGGGAGGGAGGAAATAATTTAGATATAAGGCAGTATTGTATCAGGGGCCATTAAACAAACAAACAAACAAACAAACAAATAAACAAACAAACAAACAAACAAAAGACAGTCATGCCTAACATTATACTTTCTCTAATGGCATCATAAGGCTTGGAAGACGATCAGCAAGATGGATGAATGGATGGTCATCAATGTAATCTGAGTAACAAAATAGTGGATTCACTGTATCAGCAGTTCTGTATTTCATCCAAGCCACAGAATCCCCTGTTCCTTCTGTTCTAAAGTGTTTTCTAATCAGCCTTCCCCATTGATCTTCTAGTACTTGAAATGTACAAGAGTGGATTAAGAACTAAAAAAGCGATAAGGTCTGCTCTAAGTATTAGAGGTCAATTAAACCCTGGTGCCAGCCCTGCTCTTTTGCTTTACAAATAGATGTACATACTGTAAAGGCCACTGCTTTCTCAGAACAATTTCTCTAGTAAGTGGGAGATGTGAATAATCTCTTTAATTTTTAGAGTAAGTAGACTATGAAAATTACTCTATTCATGTATTGGATCAACAGTTGGGAGAAATGAAATTGTCTTTCCAAGAAGAAATGAATATAGTTTCATTCTGTTAACCTCACTTTTTTCTTCTGTGAGTGAAGATAGCTCTACTTTTCCTGCTCTGCCCTTCGTCATCACACCTTGTTACTCTTACTGTGAAGCAAGGCAACAGAGAGAGAGAGAGAGAGAGAGACAGAGAGAGAGACACAGAGAGAGACAGAGAGAGAGACACAGAGAGAAAGACAGAGAGAAAGGAAGGAAGGAAGGGAAAAAGAAAGAAAGAGAGAGAGAGAAAGGAAGGAAAGAAGGAAGGGAGAAAGAAAGAAAGTAAAGGAAAGAAAGAAAGAAAGAAAGAAAGAAAGAAAGAAAGAAAGAAAGAAAGGGAGGGAGGGAGGGAGGGAGGAAGGAAGGAAGAAGGAAGGAAGGGGGGAGGAGAGAGAGAGAGAGAGAGGGAGAGAGGGAGAGAGAGAGAGAGAGAAGCATTTCTCCATAAATGCCTCTGGTCTTCTGAAGGAGAGATGTGTCACTCTGGCAGGACCCAATGGGCATGGTGAGGGAATTTAAATGGCAGACAGCATCAGCACTTGACAGATTTTTCCCCACAACTGCTGATTTAAAAAAAAATGATGGAATTGGTGAACTTTTTGAAAGGCTCATATCCTTTATGAATGATCCATGGATCTTACCTGTGTTTTAATTAATTGATTTATGGTGATTCTGACACTGAAAGCTACGTCAGGCAAGACTTCATTATCATGATTTGTATGACTCTCTCTCTCTCTCTCTCTCTCCATTTCAAAAGCACAGAGAAACTAGAATCATAACCAAAAGGAACCGGAGTATACTGCTTACTTATTCATGATACAGGATTTCCTTTTAAATCAACAAAAAGCTTTAAACTGATCTAATGCATTACTTTGATAGTGTCATTGACACACTGAGCATTGGTTTGAGCAAATTCAGGCAGAAAGTGGAGGACAGGAAGACCTGTCATGCTGTGATCCATGTATTCATGAAGAGTCAGGCACAATTTAGTGACTGAACAACAACAATGCATTTCTAGTATATTCCTATATCTACATAGGAATACTGTGTATACAATTGTACTTTCATATAAGGAAATACAATTATTTATATTTATCACAACCACAATAACTCTGTGAAATAGATTGGGCTGAAGGAAAATGATAGCCCAAAATCATCCACAGAGCTTTAATGTGTGAAGGAAAACTAACCTGAATCTCCTAGTTCTGGGCTATAACGTTATAGCAGTTCTGGGCTATAACGTCACATTTTGGATTCTATATTCCATATTCCGTATTTGGATTCCATTTTTTCAAGTTGTATTGAAGACTAAATGTATTAAATACCAGTACATGTTGTAGGTATATTCCGGAATAGAAAAGGAATCCCCTAACCTCCACTTTTGAATGCATAAGGACTATTTGATTCTCAAACGTATCTTCTGTCCTGGGTAAAATGGATAGATTTATGGCCTGGCATATAACAGAAATAAACCAAAATGTAACAATCCTTTATTTTAGATATTGATGGATAGCACTATGAAACTTTATCTCTTTATGTACAGAAAATAGTGTACAGATTTGCTGTGAATTGCTGTGAATTGATTTAGAAAGCCAAATGTTCTAAATTGTGCCAATGTGATTCATTAAAAACAAATATGGTTGAGGAAAAAAAACAATATTTATCAGAAAACAATATGAAAATTCTTTAATTTCACAAAACTTGGACTGACTTAACCATAGTTTCATTGGGAATCTGTGACCCGCCTAGACAAAGCCAGGTCCAAAACAGCTAGAGAATTCCTGGAAGTCTGTTACTCAAACTGGCCATCAACAGGCACATAGAGAGAATACCTACAATTGCTGTGAATTGGTTGGGGGAGAGACTTAATTGATCTGGAAAGCCAACTGGAATTCAAGATTTTATCAAATCGTTTTTGAATTAAATCTCTAAATTGAATATTAGGGAGTTTTTTAAAGGTAGAATTCATCTCTGATTAGGTATCCTCCAAGACATATTTTCAAAAGTGGAAAAATACTGTTTATTTACTGGAAACTATTGTTTGGTAATACCTTCCTTAGAAAGAAATAAAATGACCTGGAAGAATTCTCATGCAGAGTTGTTTTTTTCTGTAACTATACTAAGATCAAACAAACATGATCCTAATGTGCCTCTAGACAAGAATAGCACTAAGTTAAATAGAACTCTTTTAAAAAATACATTGTAGAGATGAAGAACCTGTCACTTTCCAGGTGATATAAACTTTTAAATCTCTGCAGAGTCAGCTAGCATGATCAGTGGTGAGAAATGTTGAAAGTTTTAATTAACAATATCTGCAAAGACATTAGTTCTTATTGCTTTGTGTCCTACTTTTTATTACTACCTTATGCATATGCAGAAGTGGAAGGAAAAACAAATATCATTCTTTGTTCTTAATAAGATGATCACTGTGAATCCTGAGCATTCAAGTAAGCTCACAAGCTGTGAACAGAAATAAAATCTCTTCCATTATAAGCATATGTGATAATTCTTTCACACAGCCAACGAAGAATAACATGATAGCAAATTGGACACTTACCCAAACAAAGGACAGATGGAAACAAGATAATCTGTCCAAAAGAAGGAATCAATAATTCTGTTGCATAAGACAGGATGGAAAATAAAATGTAAGAAGGTTGAACATGATTCAAGAAAAAGAGTATGAAAAACATGTTTCATCATGGAAGCTGCTGACTTGTATGGGAAAAACATATTATAAATAAAACGTGAAATATTTTCTATTGATTGTGGAATAACTGCATATCATGTTTTTTTTTCTTAACTTTTACTATAAATTATACCAACTAATAATGATAATCAAAGCTGTGAAGTGAAACAAGAAGGAAGAAATTGATGTTTTATTTAGTACCATCATTCTCACTTGAGACATATGTAATTTAAAGACAGGAGCAGAAGACTGTTTTCTATATTTACTTGCAAAATGGTGACTTGAAAACCAGGAGAGTACTATTGAATGCAGACAGCTAAAGATGATTGTTGGAAGAACTGTACATTTGGTCTAGCCCATTTAATATATTAAACCACAATGTTTGATTTATAAAACATTCTAAACTACCATCAGGCAAATCATGTTTTGGCTATATATAATGAATGAGCCCAGCCAAAGAAACTGAGACAGCTTGAATTACCTTGGAATGATCACTTAGTTTGCTTCAATGCTTTGGTCCCTGCTTCTATAAAAGGTAAACATGAGTATTCACTAAATGCTGATGAAATATTAATTGAAATATTAATTACTAATAAAAGAATAGCCCCATCATGAATACTATTGTTTGTAAATAGTACATTTATAAGTGCCGAAAATTCCCCTTAAGTTCAATAGAGTTGGTTCAAAAGCCAGGGTATGCAAAATATAGCCTTAAGTATTGGCCTGGTTTCATTTTTGCAGCTTAAATACTGAAAAAAACATGACTTAATCTTCCATTGATTCTAATTTTAACATTGTTCCTTCAATTTTCAAACAATATAAAATCCAGCAGGTGTGAATAATGCATTACTGAAGGAAAGAAAGGAAATATAAAGATGATTCACCAACTATTTAGACTAATAGAGTCCTATTGACTTAATAGAGCCTATATCTGTAGCTTCTGAATCATTCTTTTTTTTTTTTTATTGAAAAGTTTTACAAAAAGTTTACATATTCCCCCCCCCTTCCCTACCTCAACCTCCCCCCTCCCCCCCCTCCCCTTCCCAGAACAAATTACAGGATATAAACTTCAACAATCATAATCAATCCTAATCTAAACAATTATGACATTTCACATCTCTTGTTTCTTCAATTCCCTAATTACCCGCCTAGCCTTATTACTTAAAGACACACTAAATATCTATATAATCATTCATAACCTATCTGCAATTTCTTATTCCGATATTTGTTTTGAATATAATCTATCCACCTTCTCCAATCTCTTAAATATCTTTCATTTGAATGATTCTTCAGGTACGCCGAGATTTTTGCCATTTCCGCTAGATTTATAACTTTCATTGTCCACTCTTGGATTGTAGGTAAATCTTGCTTCTTCCAATATTGTGCCACCAACAGTCTTGCTGCAGTTATTAAATTCAAAATCAATTTAGTCTCTATAACTGTACAGTCCGTAACTATACCCAAAAGAAACAGCTGTGGTGTAAATTTCAACCTCTTTTTAAGAATATTTTGTAAAATCCACCAGATTTTAATCCAAAACGCTTTAACCTTTTTACATGTCCACCAAATGTGAAAATAAGTAGCATCCTCACAATTACATCTCCAACATTTTGGTTGTACATTCGGATACATACGAGATAACTTTTTTGGATCTAGATGCCATCTATAAAACATTTTATAAAAGTTCTCCCTTAAATTTTGCGCTTTGGTAAATTTCACATTTGTTACCCATATTTTCTCCCACGTTTCCATCATTATTGGCTGTTCAAAATTCTGCGCCCATTTTATCATACAGTCCTTAACTAGCTCTGTTTCCGAGTCCATCTCTATCAGTATATTATACAATCTTTTTATATGCATTGGGCTTTGATCTCTAATTTGTTTAATTAAATTTTCATCACTTTGTATAACACCAGTTTTCTGGTCTTTTCTCCATCTGGCTTGTAATTGTACATATTGAAACCATGTTTGAATTATTTTCTCCTCTTTCAACACATTCACAGATTTTAATTTTAATATACCTCCCTCCATAATGAGAATATCTTTATACGTAATTACATCCTGTCTACATTCTATACTTGTATTCTCTATTGCGTGCCTGGGTGCTGTCCATATAGGTATTTTTTCATTTAACTTATATTGATATTTCTTCCAGACACGCAATAAAGCATTTCTCAGTATATGACTCTTAAATGCTCTGTCCACCCTTTTTTCATACACTAAATAAGCATGCCAACCATAGACCAGATCATACCCTTCAATATTCAATATCCTTCCATTTGTTAAATTAATCCAATCACTAATTGCTGATAAAACAGCTGCTTCATAGTACAATTTTAAATTTGGCATTTTCAGTCCTCCTCTTTCTCGTATGTCCTGCATTATTTTCAATTTTATCCTTGGTTTCTTACCTTGCCATACGAACTTATTAATACCTTTCTGCCACTCTTCCAGGTTGGCATCCTTTTTTAGTATTGGTATCATTTGAAAGAGGAACAAAAACCTAGGCAACACATTCATTTTTATAACTGCTATTCTACCCAACAAGGACAATTGTAGTTTTTTCCAATTATCCATTTCAACTTGTATTTTATGCCATATCAATTCATAATTATACTTATACAATTTACCATTAGAAGATGCAATATAAACTCCTAAATACTTGACTTTTTTAACTATTTCACATCCCGTTACCCTTTGTAACTCCTCTTTTTGATTAGCTGTCATATTTTTAACTATCATCTTTGTTTTTCCAATGTTTATCTTAAACCCAGATACTTGACCATACTGTTTTATTATATCAATCAAAACCTTTGCTGATTCCACTGGATGAGTTAAGGTCATAACCAAATCATCTGCAAATGCCCGTATCTTATATTCATAATCTCTAACTTTGATTCCCTTTATCCCATCTGCATTACGTATTTTATTTAACAGCAACTCCAAAGTTAATATAAATAATAATGGCGATAAGGGACATCCCTGCCTCGTGCCTTTTTCAATTTTAAAAGTTTCTGTCAAACTGCCATTAATAATTATCTGAGCTGTCTGTTCCTGATATATTGCTTTTATAGACTGCATAAAGCAATTCCCAAATTGCATCCTATTGACCACTCTCAATAAAAATTGCCAATCTAATCGATCAAAAGCTTTTTCCGCATCCAGAAATATAAGCACCGCAGGGATTTGGTTATTCCTTTCCAAATGTTCCAATATGTCAACAATTTGTCTTACATTATTTTTCATTTGTCTACCTTGTATAAAACCGGTTTGGTCAGCATGAATCGTCTTCTGCATTACTAACATTAACCTATTTGCCAATATCTTAGCAAATATTTTATAATCTGTGTTCAATAAGGATATAGGTCTATAATTTTTGGGTTGTGTCAAATCTTGATCTTCTTTTGGAATTAACGAAATAAAAGCTGTTTTCCATGAAGGTGGTACCCCTTCACCCAGCTGAATTCTATTGAATAATTCTTTAAGAGGTAAAACCATCTCCAATTGTAAATATTTATAGTACACAGCTGTTAATCCATCCGTACCAGGAGCCTTACCAATTTTTAACTGTTTAATTGTTGAGAGGATCTCCTCCTCTGTTATTAATTGGTTTAACCGTTCTCTTTGTTCCTCTGTAACTATTGGAATATTCTGTCTATCCAAATATGTCTCTACCTCTACACCTTGTATTTTATCTGCAGTATACAATCTTGCATAAAATTCTAAAAATGCCTTTTTAATCATATTTTGGTGATACAGCTCTCTACCTTTATACTCTATTTTCTCTATGGTACGAGATTTTTGTTTTTTCCTCAGCATGTATGCCAACCATCTACCTGGTTTATTTGCATTACAAAAAGTATTATGTTTAGCATATTGTAGATTGGTTGCCACTTGGTCTGAAAGCATCATATTAAATTGCCCACTTAATAAACTGATCTCTTCTTTAATTTTCTTATCCCCTGGGTTATCAATTAACACCCTTTCTTTTTTCTTAATCTCTTCTTCTAATTCCCTCCTTTTCTCCACTTGTTTACGCCTATAAGCATTATTCATATTTATCAGAACTCCTCTCATATATGCTTTACTAGCATCCCATACCATATCCATAGATGTTCCCTTGTTCATATTAAAAACAAAAAATTCCTTCATTAGTTTTTTACATTCTATTACATTTTTCTCATATCTGAAAAGGTTTTCATTTAACCGCCAAGATCTCCTAACTCTTTCCCCACACTCCAGTTCCATCCAAACTGGGCTGTGATCAGTTAAAATTCTGGGACAAATCTTTATCTTCTTTACCCTGGAAAAAAAATCATTTGTAATTAATATAAAATCAATTCTTGAAAAGGATTGATGTCTATCTGAAAAAAATGTAAAATCTTGTTCTCTATAATTCCTTTCACGCCAGATGTCTCTTAATTCCATATCCTCCATCATATCAAAAAAAGTCTTAGGCAGTCTAGATCGCAATTTTGTAGATTGTACTATTCTTTTCTTATCAATACTAGGGTCTAACACTCCGTTCCAATCTCCCATCAGTATACATGAATTATAATCCCAATGTAATAATTTTGTATGTATCAACTTATAAAATTTCTCTTGCTGTTGATTGGGAGCATATATCCCCAATAAGAGTGTTTTCTTCCCTTCTATCATTATCTCAATTGCCAGAAATCTTCCTTGTTGATCTGCCTCAACTAATTTAGCCGTCAAATCTCTTTTCAAGTAAATCACTATTCCATTCTTTTTTTCCGGGGCTGATGCAACAAAATGTGTTCCCAATTTTGTATTTATTAAATATTTTTGGTCAGTTGTCCTTATATGTGTTTCCTGCAGGCATATTATTTCATTTTTAAATTGTCTCAAATGGTGAAATATTTTCTTCCTTTTTTGTGGTGAGTTTAAACCGTTAACATTCCAGGTTAAGAACCTAGAAGCCATCCTCAGAATCTCGAAGCTTGGCGAGAACCGCTTGATAATCCTCTTGGAATTTTCTTTTAGGTCTCGCCCCTCCCACAGCTTCTACACCAGCATTCACTTCTTGTGATAAAGCCTGCTCTTGTAACTTTTTTAACTCTTCAACTTTACGTTTAGTAGCTGCTCTGGTTTGTCTTTGATCTTTGCCTTCTTCTTGTTTTTCAACTATATCCCATGCTTGGACAGCACTTGAAAGTTGCAGTACTTCCTCCTGCATACTCATAGCTCCACCTTCCGATTGCTTCTGCAGATCCTCTTTTCTTCCCTCTGTCGCCTCTCTTGCTTTTTTGCCTCCTGGCACTGGTGGTTGTCCAGCCTTTAATATATTACTATAAAAATCTCTTGCTTTGTAAATTGTATTAAGGCGATATCTCTCTCCTGCATAATCCACTGATAATCCGACTGGGACTTCCCATCTGTATTGTACCTGTCGGTTCCTCAGCTCATCTGCCAGAAAAGCATATTCTTTCTTGGATTTCAGCATTTTGGGTGGTATTTCTTTAAATACTGCAACTTCTTGTCCTGCCACTTGCAACTTATTTTTGTAGGCAGCTTGTAAAATCTCATTTCTAATCCTTCTAGTAACAAAATAAATCACAACATCTCTTGGTAATTTCCTTTGTCTAGCTACCCATGAATTAACACGATAGATCCGATCCATTTGCCATTCGAGTTCACCTCTGGACACTCCTATAAATTGTGCCAGAGCATCTTCAAAGATCTCTTTCAGATTTTCCTTTGGGTTTTCTTTCAAGCCTCTTATTCTCACGGCAAATTCCATCATCTTATATTGTGTCAACAACATTTCAGCTTCTGTTTTGTCAATCTTAATTTGTGATTCCTCAACTTTACCATCTAAAATCTCATTAGCTTGAGCAACCTCATCAATTCTATCTTCTACATAACTAACATGTTTTGCCAGTCCCTGGAGTGCAAAGACTATATCTTCCCTTATATGTTGATTTCTTGTCTTAATTATGTCCTTCATTTCTTCCATTTGATCTGAGACTCCTTTAAATGCAAATGCAATGTCCTCTTTAAAACCTTCTTTAATTTCTTTCATGGCTGCCTGAAACATCTCAAGTGTTAACATTTGTGCTTGTGGTTGTAGCTGTGGTTGTAATTGAGCTTGTGTATCTGCCGGAGGCAAGAAGGTTTGCAACCTACTAGTTTGAGCTGGGGAACTTCCCGCACTCGCTGCTTTAGGCAACACCAATTTTGTCTGCTTTGAAGCCATTTTAAAATTACACAGTCTCAGGAACAGTTCTTATAGCCAGCGAGAAAAAATCAGAAAATCTTTAAGATCTTTAAATTTTAATTCCCAAAGTCCAGGATATAGGATTAAATCCAAAAAATTTTTTTAAGCGGAGTTGTTAACTGGTAGGCATTAATGAGTTAACAAGCCTGTAACAACTTTCTTCTTAAGTTTCACTTTCGTCTCTTTGTCTTAACGAGCCAGCGCCATCTTCCCCTCCCTTTCCACTCCAGCTCCGCTCATATAGGCTCGAAAAGAAACGATGTTCAAAGGAATTAAAGTGTAAGTACTTGCAATTATGTAGTCTCCTGTTTTTGTTCTGCCTGCTTCAATTTTCTCTTTGTATCAATTAAAAGCAGGAGCGGACGTGGCGTTTTGCTCTGCCTTCTGGCAGAGGCGTCCCGGCTTTGGAGCTTTTCCCAGGTTCTTGGGGAGCTCGCACTTTTCGAGCCCCAGAATTAATTCTAGGGCTCTTATGGAGCTCTACCCTGCACCTGGCTGCTCACTTCCCCCTCTTCTCCTGGGGGGGAAGGTTCTTCGCCGCTAGACAGCTGATTTTTTGCTGTTCTAGCGGCTAACAAAGTCACGGGGCTAGCGCTCACCCAGGGAGCGTCCTCAACGTCCTACGGAGCCGCTGGAAGTCGCTTCTGAATCATTCTTGATGACTTCTGTTCCATGAGATTTAATAGCATTCTGGATATCTTTGGTCTCTTAGAGGAGGTCATGGTAGTGACTGGTACAGACAATGTTGTCCAAGAAGCCACATAAAGGATGGGGTTGGGGGAGTCTGAAAGTGAAAGTTCCATCTATTAGTTATATGAAATAAAGGTTTGGTATTGTTGAATTTCAGTTTCCTTCTTTCTGTTTGGGTTGTTTTGGAATAGTAGCTTTGGAACAAAACAGTGGATGCTCCTGAAGATATCTTTGAGAAGCTCACAAGCAAAGTATGAAGGAAATAGCTGTTTCCTGAAATTGTTCGTTAGCACATTTCTTTAAATTCTTGAGATAATATATGGCTTTCATCTCTAGCAGCTATTTATAGACTTATCTTCCATGAATGTTTCTTATCTGCTTCTAAAGTGTTCTTTTCTGTTTTTGTCTGAAACAAATAGGTCCATATGTTACATTCTTTTCTCATAAGTATGATGCTTGGCTTTCCTGATCATGTTCATTACTCTTTTGGGCTCTTTCTGTTCCCTTTTCAAGGGATTCAAAATGGCAGCAGAAAGAACATTTAATTGAACCATCCTTAAAAGATAGTAAGTACATAGAGGGACAAAATAATGATATACCAGGATTATTATTTCTTTGAAGCACATCTCAAAATTTGAAAATTATGGTTCTTTTGTTTCAATTAATTATATGAACAGAGTAATTAATGATTTTGAAATGTTTATATTAAAATTAAAGCAAACCCTCGTTTTCTCATTCTTTTTTACCTTTGTCATCAATAAATTCCTTCCTGTCCTCATACAAATTAAAACTTTCTAGCTTTGTCAAAATTCAGTTCTTTCCTGTTGTGTTTTGGTACTCGGCCCTAAAACCATATAACACTTAGAAAATGATGCTGATAATAATTCCTTTAATCTGAAAAGATTCAGCAAATGTGTCACTATTTGCTCATACAATCTCATAAATCAGTACTCACAGCAGAGACAGACACAGCAAGAGAAGCTGACATTTTTACTTTATTAGTCATGTCTATTATATTTATGTACTCATTCTTCTACTATTTTCAAAGTGAACCACTATGTTCTCCTTATTGAGCTCAGATTTAAATATACCACACCTTGTGAGGATTGCTTGTGATGGCAAATTATGGTTGCCTACTTATTATAAGCTTGAGTCACCCAGATGGCAAAAGTATTTGATGCTTTATGCCTTGAAATGAATTCATTTCTGGATAAGATAAGATCACATTCTGTCAAATTAGAGGTAGCTGTCTGAGGACCAGCAGATTAAATTCTGACAAGACATTGTGGTCAGTTATTTTGGGGACCATTCAGTGTAAGGAAGGTCTCAAAAAGGCTAATATTCTTTATTTTAACATTTTGCCATTTTCAGTGAAAGCCCAATTGTCCAAGTTTTAGATGTGGCTGTTTCTCCAGTTATTTCTGGAATAGAATAAACTAGTCAGCGTCTTAACAGCTTCATATCTATTAATGTGCTACACATGAAACTACATTTTTTGAGAAGTCAATATAGAATGCAATCACTTGCTTTTTGAGCAACATTCAAGAAGAAATCATATTTATTTCAAATGTGTTCACATTAATCTTGAATGTCTTTAAATATTGGTGCCAAGTACCTTAAAAGAAATAATTCCCAGTATTCTCTTACCAGCCTTCTTTGAACATTGCCTGTTCCAGATTGCCACTGCCTACTGAAGTGTTGTAACTAGCCACTCAATAGTTATATAAAGCTTAAAGTACTGTTTTCAGAGAGGCATATCTAGTATTAATTCTATTACTTTTTTGATGCCAGTTAATACGCTTCCAATTTTTTTAAAGTGTAATGATTAGCTTTTAATTTTACACTGCAATTGATCTGCTCATCTGTTTTATCTCTACTGTTTTAATGTCTGCTGTCTAGTAGCTGTCAATTTGTACTTTTAATTTGTTCTTTCATCATGTTTTATACATACTGTATCCCATATATTTTCCACCATTTCCATTAGTTTCTTATTCACTACTGAGGTCATTCTGAGGTTCTGATGTTGAATTCAAAGGACCTAAGAAACTGGTACTCAAGGATTTGCTGGAATGTTTTTCCTGATATATGTCAATTTGACTTTTAAGGTCTTTGAAAAGGGTCTGTGGTAAAACTAATAATTAATATAAGAATCAGGGTTTTCTAAATATGGAGGCCTTGTAATGGACCATCCTGTTCTTGAAGAAACAAAAATGTTCTCTCCTTTTTCTTTCATCAGGTCATCTGTTGTATAAAATATGAAAATAAAATATTACATATGTAAAATATGTAAATTCACGTGTTGTATCCAACCTACTTTTTTATTTCTCTCTTGTGTTTGTAACTCATGAGCTGGCATGCAAGGAAGCTGCATTTAAAATATATTAATCTTTTTACAAAGCATGCAAGGACTGTAACAGAACTGTAGAGTCATCATGGAAGGTCATGGGTGGACTATTAAGCTTCTTCAACTTCTTTATCTTCTCTTTGTATTTTAGAGACTATAGTAAAACTGATACATTAATGCAGTGGTAGGATTCAAGTAATTTAACAACCTGTTCTCTGCCCTAATGATTTCCTTCCCACAATCAGTTTGCCAAACTGCTCAGAAAGTTAACAACCAGTTCTCCCAAAGTGGTGCAACCTGGCTGAATCCCACCACTGAATTAATCCTAGTGGAAGATTTATATGTGTTTTCTAGTGCCTAAAAGAGAGAAATCCAGTATCTCAAACTGGCATTTTGCTAATGGGTTTAGGCAATACAATATTGGGGATTCAAAAATGAAGTTGAGGTCTTGCAGCCTTCAACCACAGATCACCTACTCTTAATATGCTTTATAATTCTGAATAATAATAATAATAATAATAATAATAATAATAATAATAATAATAATAATAATAATAATAATAATTTTATTTCTATACCGCCCTTCTCCCGAAGGACTCAGGGCGGTGTACAGCCAATTTAAAAACACAAGACACAACAATAATTAAAAATTAAAATAATTAAATAGATTTGGCCGATTTAAAACCCCAAAAATTAAAATACCCCAATTTAAAATTATTATATTGACAGCCCTGCCTGGCAGAACAACAGGGTCTTCAGTGCGCAGCGGAACACCCGGAGGTCGGAGATCTTACGTATTTCCGGGGGCAGTTCATTCCACAGGGTTGGGGCTCCCACAGAGAAGGCCCACCCCCTGGGTGTCGCCAGCCGACATAACTTGGCTGATGGCACCCTGAGGAGACCCTCTCTGTGGGAACGGACTGGTCGGTGGGAGGCTATTGGTGGCAGAAGACGGTCTCGAAGGTACCCGGGTCCTGTGCCATGGAGCGCTTTAAAGGTGGTAACCAATACCTTGAATCGCACCCGGAAGACCACTGGGAGCCAGTGCAGCTCGCGCAGGAGGGGTGTCACGCGGGCACAACGAGGTGCGCCCATAACCACATGCGCGGCCACACTCTGGACCAGCTGGAGCCTCCAAGTGCTCTTCAAGGGGAGCCCCATGTAGAGAGCATTACAATAGTCCAGCCGGGAGGTGACAAGGGCATGAGTGACTGTGCGCAAGGCGTCCCGGTCCAGAAAGGGCTGCAACTGGCGGATCAGGCGAACCTGATAAAAGGCCCCCCTGGCCACGGCTGTCATATGCTCTTCTAAAGACAGCCGTGCGTCCAGGAGGACACCCAGATTGCGCGCCCTCTCTGTGGGGGGCAAAGATTCATCCCCAATAGTCAGCGATGGCACCTGCTGACTATATCGGGACGCCGGTAGCCACAGCCACTCGGTCTTGGAAGGGTTGAGTCTGAGCCTGTTCCTCCCCATCCAGACCCGCACGGCCTCCAGGCAGTGAGACATCACATCAAGGGCATCGTTGGGGTGGTCTGGGGTGGAGATGTACAGCTGAGTATCATCATATAGATATTCTCTCTATATATATATTCTGTATAGAGGTACATATGCACACATACACACAAAAACACAGACAGGTACAAACACAGAGACAGACATTAAGTCAAATCAACTAAAACATTTTTCTAATATTGTTAAATAATTTGGGAGGTTTTTAGTAAGAAATATGGTATTCTGCACTATATAACAAGTCCTTTAAATCCTTTCATATATGCAAAATTGCTACATTATTCCCAAAAGGGAAAAGGATTAAGCTGTAAGATGAAAATATATTAATGATCAAAAATTTAAAAACAGAGATATAGATAAAACAAAATAACAAGGTTAATTATATTGGAGAATAAATAGTAAATTGTGGGTAGCAAATCAAACAAGGCAAGTAAAAAAAAATCAATTTATTTGCATCTAAATAACCTTTAAATTTCTAATTAATTATATTGGTCTTAATTTTTGTCTTTATAGAATGATAGAAACATTTTGGAGGGGGAGAGTGAGAAGAGAGTTCCCTTGTTTTTTAAATAGAGACTCATTTCACTAACAATCCTTATAATGGAAGAATATACTGTATTTTTTGGACTATAAGACACACTCCCCCCAAAAAGGTGGGTGGAAATGTCTGTGTGTCTTATAGAATGAATGTTGCCAAAGCCCTGCCTATTCGCCGGCCCCCACCCTTTGGCCTTTGCCTCCCAGCAATTTGCCTCCTTGCAGCAAACAGCAAACATCCTAGTCAGCTTCAGCACAGCCTGATTTAGCATGAGCAGCTGATTGGCAGTTGGATTGGGCTCCCGGAATATTACCAATCAGCTGTTCCAGGCTGCAGGGATCAGTGCTGCCCATTGCCGCTGCAACCTATTGCTGCCTCCGCGTGCCCCATTTTTGGCCTCTGCGTGCCCCATTTTTGGCCTCTGCGCGCTCCATTTTTGGCCTGTTCCAGGTGGTGGGGATAGGCGCAGAGATCCCAACTGCCTGGAACGGGCTGAAAAGGGGACGCAATGGACGGTGACGGCACTGATGGGCAATGTCAATCCCCACAGCCTGGAATAGCTGATCGGTGGTATTCCGGGAGGCCGATCCAACCACCAATCACCTACTCATCAAGCTATGCTGAAGCTGACCAGGCTATTTGCTATTTCCTGCAGGGAGGCAAATTGCTGGGAGGCAGAGGGAAATTTTTTTTTCTTGTTTTCCTCCCCAAAAGCTAGGTACGTCTTATAGTCCAGAGCGCCTTATAGTCCGAATAATACGGTAAACACTTGTTTCTTAGGACCTGAATTGTTTGACAAAGTTATAAAAGATCTGGCATTCAGCATGACTAGTGGGATTTCCAAGTTTACTGATGACATTAAATGGTTCAGAGTTATGAAAACAATAAGGACTGCAAAGAACTCCAAAGAGATCTCTGCAGATTAGTTGAGCAGGTGTCAAAATTGCAGATGTTATTTAATGGAGCAAATGTAAAAGTGATGCACATTGATACCAAAAATCCAGCTATTCTTACATACTAAAGGGATCAAGCAAGCAGTGACTGATGAAGAAAGATACCTTGATGCAATGATAAACAGTTCAATGAGCTGTTGACACAGTTTATATATGCTGTAAAAAGGGTAATGGCTACAGCTAGCTTTTACTTCCATTTGTTCAGTGATTGTTCAAAATTACAATTGTGCTGAAAAAGAAACAATATGTCATTGAAGTTCTGGCTCTCATGGCACCCCAATAGTCATGTGCTGTGGGTATTCAGGTGCTGCAGTCACATGATCCCCATTGGGCATCTTTCTTGCCAAATTGCCAAGGTTGGAAGGCACTCCAGTAAGACGCTGCCATCCACAGCACATGCCCCTGCTTGCCTGCAGCCTTTATTGGGTCTTCTGACTTCTCTCCTAGCTTCCCTTGATTTACACAAGGCCTGCACTGTTCTCCCAAACCCACCCGATTCCCTTGATTCATGTGGACTACACAAGCAACCTTGATTTAAGAACAAATGACTGTACTAGACAACACTGAGTTACATGGATCAATCACCCACATCTATATGGCTGGTGTATCATTCCAACAGCTAATTTGATTCACTTGTCTTCCTCTAGCTAAATAAGTCCAACTTCGCCCATAAGGAAAGGAATAAGTATTTCTCTATGATTTTTGCTACGTGCCTAATCACTCCATGCCTTCAACCAAAGAACCACTTTATTCTCTTGTAACCCCAATTGATTTAAAAATACATATGGAATAATAATTAATCATACAAAAACTTTATTCACCCTATCTTCTAGCAAGTAGAATGTTACCTCTCCTTTGCTTCTCTGAACAGAAGAGTGTTAAAAGTCCCCTGCATAAATAACTACCTTCTTAAGTATTTCCATGCTGAAGATTAGAAAAAACATAATGATAAGACTGTACAGAGTGTAGCCTATGGTGCATGAATGGTTGTCAGCGCTAATGCTGTGTTATATAGATAAAGAAGCCTTCTAATATATGCAGACAAAAAGGAGAAAGGATACCCTTCCATTGTGACAGAATAATTTAATTCAAAATCTGTCTGAGAAGATATGTTAATCTCTATGTTTTATAGGTTACTTTATATTTTCACCCTCTCATTTTGGCTGTCAGAAGCCTACCACCTGTGAAAATAACTGAGATTAATTGGAGTCCCACCTTTACCGATGACAGCTTATTTTGCTGCAGACATGTTGCTGCATCTCAGTGAGTGTCTTATGATTGCCAATAAGTCCATCAGATCATAAATCTAGTCTGGCGTTACTAACAAATTGCTCTCTTTTGGACCCCATCAGAAGAGGATGGGACTCAGAAACTGCTAGTGCAGACTTAACTCACTATATGGATGTATTATATGCACCTTAGTTTGCTGGTCATTGTTGTAATAATAATTAAATCCTAGCTGAAGTCAAGGGAATGTGAATATTGTGGGTTGGGGCAGGGAAAATTAATTGAAGCATGGTGCTTCAATTAGTGGCAAACCACAAATATTTTTTAAAAAAGAACATTAGCAACTTTCTTAAGTGTTTTAATAAGCCAGGTCCATTGCTAAGTAAGTGACAGCAAAATTAAATAGGTTTGGGATGAAATTATCATTTTTCCAATGAAAAATGGGAAAGTGATTGTTTTTCTCAGAAGCTGTTGTGGAGCTGAAGGTTGATAACCGGTAACTTTGGTTAAATCCCTATCTAGCCATGAATCTCACTGGATAGAGTTGAGAAAGTCACTCTCTATCAGTCGAATAATGATGGGAACTGGGATTGTGGGAAAATATCAAGAGGGATGAGAATTATGCAACTAATTATAGACTGGTAAATGTAGTAGAGCACTATGAAAGAGAAAAAAATACCCATGCCCTAGCCTCATAATCAACCTTTATTTCAGTGAACTAAGATAATATAATAGGTAATTTAACACAGTCCTCTTGCAGTCTCTGAGGATGTGAGCTATCAGAAACCGAATTATTGACTTGGGAGTATCAAATGCCACTCCACTATGTAGCTTAAGATACAATATTATAAACTGCTGTTGGAAAAACTGGGTGGAATGTTGGTCTAGCGTTGCTTTCAGATAAATCTGAACCCAGTGCTCCTGGCCTGCCTCATTTATAAACATGTTTAATTAGGTCACTGAACCTCAGCTATACTTTGGAGAACAACGTGGTATCAGGAAGCTTGCTTATACTTTAAGTTAATTTCAGCCCAAGTTAGCTGTAGAGTTCTGAAGAACCTGGGGTATGCCAGATCCCCAAATCATCCAGAAACTATGCATCCTCTACGTTGAAATTAACAAACCACCAGAACAAAATATCTAATGTATGTTGCTAACTTTTATTTGTTCCCTACTGGGTTATTTATTTATTTATTTATTTATATCCCACCTTTATTATTTTTATAAATAATTCAAGGTCACAAACTTATCTAATACTTTTTTTCCTCTTATATTCCCCACAGCCATCCTGTAAGGAAGGCTGGGCTGAGAAAGAGTGGCTGGCCCAAAGTCACCAAGTTTGCTTTCATGACTATGGCGGGACTAGAACTCACGGTTATCCAATTTCTAACCGGGTACCAAATAACCACCTCATTCTGTTCTAGCCCTTAAACTGCTCTGTCATTGGGTAATGCATCTTGTTATGGCTATGACACAGCAAAACATTTCAACCTACACAAGCCTGTGATTCTACCAGTCAGAGAACTAAGGCATTTCTAGTTGTACTACTAATTTAGGAGAATGGACTGCACTTTTGCATCAATCCATTCTATCAGAAAGAAACAGGAGCAAGTTGATGCCTGAAGAATTATTAGTGATTGGTAACTTACAACAGGGCCAAGTAGATTAAACTATACCTCAGACAGACCAATCATTGCAGTCATCTTAATGAATTGCAGTACTATTAACATGGGTCAAAATCCCTAGGTTTACTGCTTTGAAAATACATTATAATTAAAGTGGTATGGGCCCCTACAGATTTGCAGACAGGATATTATGCCATTAGAGTTTTGAACTCTAATGACTTGATAATGGACCTTCTCCCATTAATTTATGTTGAAATCTTCTTGGAATCATTTACTCATTTCTTAAATGGTATCATAATGGTGCAGCCATTTAAATATTAAAATGTAACTGACATTTTTACTGAGTTATTAATATTACATCTGTTTCCGTATAACTAGAATATATCATTGCTGGTAACATAGATGTTTTCCAATCACCTTTATAATTATTTCATTGAATTGTCAATAGCTAATTTACTATCTGAAAGGATTTTTAAATGTACCAACCTCTGATGTAATTGAAAGGCAAAATATGTGAATTTAAATTTGCCTCATGTATTTCAGAGGATAATCTTAGAAAATCTAATGTGATATATATAGGAACTAGGAACAGATATTCCTTCCTTCCTTCCTTCCTTCCTTCCTTCCTTCCTTCCTTCCTTCCTTCCTTCCTTCCTTCCGCCCCTCTCTCCCTTTCTTTCTTTCTTTCTTTCTTTCTTTCTTTCTTTCTTTCTTTCTTTCTTTCTTTCTTTCTGCAGTTTTCTTGATACATTTTTTTTTTCAAAAGTAGTTTGCCTTTTTCCTAGGGCTGAGAGAAAGTGACTGGCCCAGTCATCCTCCTGGTTTTGTGCCTAAGGTGGGACCAGAACTCATGGTCTCCTCATTTCTAACTTGATTCCATTAACCACCAGACAAATTAGTTCTATTATTTTTATAATATATATTTATTAAAAATGTAAATATAAAATAATTATTATAAAATTTTAAAGTATAAAATTATTTTATCAGAAAAATAAACATTATTTTATTTTATTTAAATGACAAATATGAAATCAGATATTCCTATTTCTTTGGACTAATTCTTCAATCAACCACTATACTATCCCAAAAATGCACCAGTAATAATAAAGTTTATCCAGTGAGAATAAAGTTGCTTAAGACTGGATTAAATTTTATTTAAATAAGTAATTAAAGTAATAATAAATGAAGGAATACTAAATATAGTTAGGAAAACTTAACTAAATCCTAAATTGAGAAAAAAATTGAGAAATGATTTACAAAAACAACTTATGTCAAAAATGGAAATGTTTAAACATTTCCACAAAAGTGCTTTAACTGCCCTCTTCATTTGTTTTACCAGACTGACATGAAAAGATGCCTACATAAGGATTCTGAAGTATAAGTTATAAAGGAACTTATTTTTCCCTTTTGAATAACATGAGCTACCACTGATAGATATGAAGTAATAATATTTTATAGTGGTTATGTTAGAGATGCTGTTTTCCTCACTTTGCTTTCTTTCTTTTTTTCCTAAGTAGCTTGTTCCTAGAGGTATAAGGCTGATGAATGTTTTATAAGATAGAGGCTCTGCTTTGGTTAGCATAAATCATTTTGAAAGAAAAAATTATGGACATTCATGATTCCAAGGTGAAGGAGGTAAAAGATAATGTCAAGAATAGGATGTTGAACATCCTCACATATTATTCTATTCTGTCAAAATCCAAAAGTGAATTATTAAAGCCCTCCCCCAAAGGCAGATGCCAATGCAACTTTCTTCAAAGGGCATTTATTTTTTTATTATTTAAGGTTATATAATAGACTTAGTTTAAACCATTGAACATTTCTGATAGAAACACAACATTCTAGACAACTTTTTCTAATGTTCCTCTCTCTCACAATGCAATTCTTCTTCTTCTTCTTCTTCTTCTTCTTCTTCTTCTTCTTCTTCTTCTTCTTCTTCTTCTTCTTCTTCTTCTTCTTCTTCTTCTTCCTCTTCCTCTTCCTCTTCCTCTTCTTCTTCTCCTTCTCCTTCTCCTTCTCCTTCCTCCTTCCTCCTTCCTCCTTCCTCCTTCCTCTTTCCTTCTATATAACATACCAAAATTTATTGGGTTTCCTTCTACTCTACTGAATGGTGTAAAGTTGAAAAATTTATGTTTTTCCAGCTAACTTCAAAATTCTAAGTCATCACAATGTACTCCAGTCTGTATTTATTAGAATAAAATAGTATATCTTATGTCTAATTCTATAAATTATATCAATTTCATATAGTATGGTTGCAAGCCACCTAGAATTACCTTATGGTATGATGGGCATCCAATAAATTTTATAATCAATAAATATATCTAGTATAAATTAAATATAGTTTGCAATACAAGACATATTGACTATTTAACTTTATCTTATATATTTATGTCTATAGATTTCTTTTTAACAATTATCAATTAAATAAACTGATGCTCTAGAAAAATTAATGTGTTATTTATTAGCCTCTTACTTATATATTTTAATCAAACATAGCAGACTTTATTTTACTTTGTTTTTGTTTTGATAACAAAGCCAAAGCAGAGCCAAGAAATCAGTGAATTAAATAGCAACCAGAACGGTCTCTCCGGCATAATTTCAATCAATGAATTCACATGGAGAGAAAGTGTTTGGATTCTCCTATCATACTATAGTCTCACGTGATTTGTTTGTTTTAATTTATCCTGATTTGAAAATCCATCTGTAATATCTTTGGATTATATACAAATGAAATCATAATGTTTTGTTCAAAAAACACAGATGAGCAGGTGAAATTGTTCATTGTTCCTAAATTATAGTGATTACAATATTATTAATTATTATTTATTCTGGCATAACTGTTCTCATCATCATTTATTTATTTATTTATTATTGAATTTCTATACCGCCCTACTCCCGAAGGACTCAGGGCGGTGCACAGCCATGAAATAAAACACATAAATATACAAAATTTAAAATCGAATAAAATGGATTAAATAAATTTGGCTGAATTAATACCCATAATTTAAAAATACCCATATTTTAAAATCCATTAAAATTTAGAATTTACACTTAAAAGGGAGAAGATTTAGGCGAGGCCAGCTTGATGAAATAAAAGCGTCTTCAACTCGCGGCGGAAGGTGCGCAGATCCGGAATCCTCCGTATCTCTGGGGGGAGCTCATTCCAGATCGTCGGTGCCCCCACAGAGAAGGCTCTCCCCCTAGGGGCCGACAGCCGACATTGTTTGGCCGACGGCACCTGGAGGAGCCCCTCTCTGTGGGAGCGTACTGGTCGGTGGGAGGCTGATGATGGTAGTAGGCGGTCCCGTAAGTAACCAGGTCCCAAGCCATGGAGCGCTTTAAAGGTGGTAACCAGAACCTTGAAGCGCACCCGGAAGACCACCGGGAGCCAGTGCAGCTCACGCAGGAGAGGTGTTACATGGGAGCTCCATGTTGCTCCCATAACCACCCGCGCGGCCGCACTCTGCGCCAGTTGGAGCCTCCGGGTGCACCTCAAGGGGAGCCCCATGTAAAGAGCATTACAATAGTCCAGACGAGAGGTGACGAGGGCATGAGTGACTGTGCGTAACGAGTCCCGATCTAGAAAGGGACACAACTGGCGAATCAGGCGAACCTGATGAAAAATCCTCCCGGTCACGGCCGTCAAGTGCTCTTCTAAAGACAGCCGTGAGTCCAGGAGGACGCCCAAGTTACGAGCCCTTTCCGTGGGGGCCAATGATTCGCCCCCAATAGCCAGCGATGGCACCAGCTGACTATATCGGGACGTCGGAAACCACAGCCACTCGGTCTTGGATGGGTTGAGCCTTAGCCCGTTTCTCCCCATCCAGATCCGTACGGCCTCCAGGCACTGGGACATCACTTCAAGGGCATCGTTGGGGTGGTCCGGGGTGGAGATGTACAGCTGGGTGTCATCAGCGTACAGATGGTACTTCACCCCGAAACCACGGATGATCTCGCCCAGCGGCTTTACATAAATGTTGAACAGAAGGGGCGAGAGAACCGATCCCTGCGGCACCCCACATATAAGGGGCCTCGGGGTCGATCTCTGCCCCCCTGTCAACACAGACTGCGACCGGTCAGAGAGAAAGGAGGAGAACCACCGTAAAACGGTGCCTCCCACCCCCAACCCTTCCAGCCGGTGCAGCATGATACCATGGTCGATGGTATCAAAAGCCGCTGAGAGGTCTAACAGGACCAGGACAGAGGAACAACCCCTGTCCCGAGCTCTCCAGAGATCATCAACCAACGCGACCAATGCCGTTTCCGTGCTGTACCCAGGCCTGAAGCCCGACTGGAACGGATCTAGATACGATGCTTCATCCAGGTACTGGGGTAGCTGTCGCGCAACCACACTCTCAACAACCTTCACAACGAAGCAAAGGTTGGAGACTGGACGATAATTAGCCAATACTGCCGGGTCCAGGGAAGGCTTCTTGAGGAGAGGCCTTACCACCGCCTCTTTCAAGGCGGCGGGAAAGACACCCTCACCCAACGAAGCATTTATAATCCCCTGGAGCCAGCCTCGCGTCACCTCCCGGGAAGCCAGCACTAACCAGGAGGGACACGGGTCCAACAAACATGTGGTCGCGTTCAATCTACCCAGAATCCTGTCCACGTCATCTGGGGTCACAGGATCAAACTCATCCCAGATAACAGTCTCAAGACCTGTCCCCGTCACCCTCACTGGATCTATCCCGTCGGAGTCCAGACCTGCCCGAATCTGAGTGATTTTGTCATACAGATACTGAACAAAATCCTCGGCTCTTCCCTCCAAGGGGTCCTCCCACGCTTCCTGGTGGAGCAGGGAGCGGGTCACCCTAAACAGGGTGGCCGGGCGATTATCTGATGACGCAATAAGAGCAGTAAAGTGAGTACATTTTGCTGCTTTTATCGCCACTAGGTAACTCCTAATATGAGATCTTACCAGTGTTCGGTCAGATTCAGAAAGACTAGCCCTCCAACAGCTCTCTAGGCATCTTTTCCGGCGCTTCATCTCCCTCAGCTCCTCGGTGAACCAAGGAGCCAGGCGAGATCGGCGCCGGGTCAGAGGCCGCAAAGGCACGACTCGATCCAGGGCCCCAGCCGCCGCCCTATCCCAGGCGGCCACTAGGTCCCCAGATGAGGCGTGAGCCAGAACCTCCGGGATTGGCCCAAGCTCCATCTGGAACCTATCAGGTTCCATCAGGCGCCTGGGGCGGTACCATCTTACCGGTTCCGCCTCCCTGCAGCGGGGTGCTGTGGTTCGAAGGTCAAGGCGAAGGAGCGAGTGATCTGACCATGACAAGGGCTCGATGACTATATCCCCTATCTCGAGATCACTCAACCACTGTCCAGAGACAAAAACCAAGTCCAGTGTGTTTCCCCCAGTGTGCGTAGGGCCATGAATTAGTTGGGTCAGGTCCATGGCCGTCATGGAAGCCATGAACTCCCGAGCCACCTCAGACACCTCACCCACGGATGGCAGGTTGAAATCCCCCATGACCATAAGTCTGGGGGTATCAACCGCCACTGCGGCAATAACGTTGAGTAGCTCGGGCAGGGCTGCCGCCACGTGGCAGGGAGCCAGGTACGTGATCAGCAAACCCATCTGAGCCCCATGGCCCCACTTCACAAGGAGGGACTCACAACCAGCTGTCTGAGGTACAGTGGTCTCCCTCGGCCTAAGGCCTTCTTTAATAATAACCGTGATAATAACCGTAATAATAATCATGAGAAAACAGAGGGGAAAAAGTTTAGTTCATAGTTTCATGTATAACTTCATGTTCTTTTAATTTAGTGAAAATATTATCCACCTTATTTTTCTACCTCAATGGGGAAAGAAAAATGCTAATTGGGCATCCCGTTCATGCTGTAAATCCATCTGATTTTCAAGTAGGACTCCACATGCTATTCCAACTTTGAATATGATGGGCAATTTTCTGAATATGTATAAATAGTTTCTCAAGACGAGGCCTTGGATATATTCAAGATCAAATTACTTAAATTCCTGAACATCTGTTATTGTTACTTTTTCATAACAACTTGCATAGTTTAAATAATTTTTCGCCATAAAAACTGGATATAATGGAGATCACATGACAAGTGAGATAAGGGCAGCAGCTGTTCCTCTTTCTAAAAATGGCATAATTGAATGGCTGATTTTTTGTTTAGTCACAAATAAATTGAATCCTTGGAAACTTTGCTGAGATCTGTGATTTGTGGAACTGTGACTGATTCTGGAAAAAGCTATATACATTTATATAGTACTTTTACATTCTTGCTGGAGGCTAGGTAACTATTTTATTCTATTTTTTTTTTACAAATTATATTCTACAAACTGTAGAATTATGTGATTTTTTTTAAAAAAAGTATATGCAATGTAATTTGTCTCTGCTATATATTTTTGTCAGTCCTCTATTTCCTCTACTTATTTCCAAAGAAATTTAAATTACAGTAGAAGTATTATTTCAGTCATGCATAATTTTAAACAAGTTAGGAGGGTTGAATTAGTTAGGATCAAGGCTGAGTATGGGATAAAGCAAGAAAATCCCATATTGTATGTTGGACTGACAAGTCTACAAATGCAATGGAAGAGGTCAAAGGCAAATCACTTCTATACAGTTGCCAAAAATAATCCCAACATGAATATGTCTAATTACCAGGAATCATGAACAAGACTTTACTCTTTTTATCACTTCAATTCATACTGCAAAGTCTTGTCAATATAATAAAAATTAATTAAAACAGATTTCTCTTACTTTTCTCTTGTTGGTACAAACAGGACACAGCCATTTAAATAACTTTTATTAAAAAAATATAAATGGCTTTAACTAAATGAATCTTCAACAAACATTGATTAAAATGTAGTAAGAGAAAAAAATCAATCTCATTTGATGAGATGTGTCATATAGTAGAAACAATGTGCTTTGATGTTACTATCTAATTTTCTTGTCCTCCCAAAATGTTCCAATCTTGAGATCCTTTGGAAACCTCATTCCAATCATTTGAAACTTCATTGTGCAAACTGGAGAAGGAATACAGCTTCAAAGGGACCACAAGAATGTGATGCCATAATGGAGAATGACAGGAGCTCCTTCTTGCAATACTTTGGAAATATCATTTTCCAAATCATGTGATTGGGAGAAGGAAAAGTGATCATGATTTGTAGACTTAAAAATAATAATAATAATAAAGTAACATACCAGTTCTAAGCTTGTTTTTAGCAAGTGCATAGAATTGTTCTACATCTTCCATAATTTTGCTTCCTAGATTGTAATTATAAAATATTCAGCAAAGGTATTTTATCTAAATGCTTCTGTTTAATAAGCTTTGACAGTAGTGATAATGCTGCTGTGATAAAATTATGCACCTGTAGAAGCATTTGATTGCTCTCTCCCTTCCTCCCTCCCCCCTCTCCCCCTCCCTCCCTCCCTTCATCTCTATCTCACTCTCTATCTCTTACTAAAAACAGTTGAGAAGTGCAAGTAGCCTATGATTCTGACTGTTGATCATCCCCAGTCAGGTACAGCTCCTATTAATCCATCAACTATAGGGAGAGCATTTTTAATATTTCTCTTCCTAAAGTTAGCAGAGATTCTTCAGCCTGTAAAAGGATTTTAATTTAGCTGCATACAATGGCAGCTGCTCCTTCTGCCTCAGACAACAATTGTTTTGCCCTGAAAAAGTATTGTATGTTAAAGATGCAATTTGGGCCCCAATTATCTTCAGACTAACAGTAATCCTTATACTTACCTATTTATCTGAATACTACCCCATTCCACAGAGCAATTTAAGCAGCAGAGAACTATTGAACAAAACCATGAACTTCCATCATGCAAGTATGGAATATGTAATTAAGAGGTGGTGATGAATTGCTTTCTAATTATGTAGCCAGATGAGGCATATTATTTGCCAATGAAAAAAAATGCAAGCATACATTTCACTACTGCATTGTAAAGAAAAGATTAAATTGTAAATTGCATCCTTTTCTGTAGTATTTCTAATAGTTTGTATCCCATTCAGGCATATAAATAAATATTTCCCTTTTCTAACTATAACTATGTAACTAAAGCTATGGACAAATGATATTGCAATATGATTGGTAATCACATTTTTATATGGAGAGGTGAATCTTTCTGTATAAAAGTAAGATTAGCAGCCTATTGTAATCTCAAAATGAATGAATTGTGAACATAATTATCTTATAGTAATGGCTAAATGGATTTTATTTCCTACTGTTATTTATGCATTGTGCAGCATTTGAAAATTATGTAATTTGGAAAATGAAAATCAGAATTCTTTTCATTTCTAAATTATAAATTATTCCTCAGAGCAGACTGTGTTAGTGTATCTAACAAGAGCAAAGTGAACTCTAAAAGAAATGGACATGAATTAATATGTTAGGATTAAAAACATGACAACATAATATTTAGTAGAAAGGGAAAAAAATACATTCCTATCATGAAACCTTTATCAAATCTGCCACATTTATTAACTTTAATAATTCAGAGGTTCAATAGAGATCATTACTGTATTTTTATGAAAAATGAATAAGCTTATAACAATATACAAACATTTTAAACATTTTTTTTGCATACATATAAATAATACATGAGTACATGACAGCCTATGTTTGTAGGAAAGGAAGTGGCAGAGTCAGGGAAGGAGTCAAGAAAGGTATCAGTTTAGAGTCTCTATGTAGTCACAAGATGTCAAAGTCCCTGCCTTGGATGCCATTGACCCTTATCTAGTTAGACTCAGATGCAAATCATTAGTTTGAGGTAATTCCTGTGCATAGGCTTCAGCAATAAATCAGTAATTTTGAACCTTTATATGTAGACTTAATTATTTGCACCAGTGTGTGTGTGTATTTCTTCTCCAAAGCTCTGAAGTGTGTTTCTTATAAATATGTTTGATTAAAAGGTAGATCAATCAGTCATTCTATTCATTTCATTTTTCTATTCCTTAGCATGATATTTCTTGTGATTTAGTGATGCTTCAGAGTTCATCCAAGTCTTCATAAGGCTATAAATGAGTTTATGGTTTCTTGAAGGGAATCCCCCAATGTTTAAGGGACCCTCGATAGCCAAATTCAATTTGGGAGTCAGAGGAATACGATTTGCTTATATGGCAATAAATCAGTGGCAAATAATATATTTAATCTAGTAGTTAGTTTAAGATAACATGTATTTGTAAAAGCAATATAAATAATGTATCTTTCAAATGTCCTACTGTCCTTGTTTGTCTTTGTCATTGGCTCCATCCCTAATACAATGTTTACTAAGAGCTCTGTGGAGGAACAGTATTTCCATAGCAACAAATGAACAATACTAGAGAGATTAATCATTTCTGCATTATCTGCATAGAGTTTGCTGTAAAGCAACATTTTGCAGCTTGATAATTGCAAAGCTAGAGTGATTTTACATTATGCAATGATTAGCATAAACACTTTAAAAGACAAAGAATTTCTATTGAAATAAGGAGAGCAATGCAAAATAGATAATGTTTTATCATAAACAAATACTGTAGCATGGTTATGTGAAAACTAAGTCACTAAACTTCAAACCCATTTAAATCCATTTGCTTTGATCCATTTCCAATATATTAATCTAAATATCAGCTTTGACTAGGAAGACCTTTGAAAAGTTGTAGACTGACTTAATTGAAGACATTCAGGATATCCATCTCTTGTTCAAGTGTTACAATGTGTGACCTGATTTGTATCTTCGGTGAGCTTCAAATGATAAACGTGTATCACCCCAAGCACAATTGGCGAGTAATTTTTACAGACATATAGTCACAATTGGTAGGATATCAGTACTTGTCCCTTAAAAAAAAAGATAGAGAACTGAATAACTTGACATGTTATATATTCTTTGCAAAAAAAACATTGTTATATTCAATCTTCTTTCAATTTCCATTTTAGGAAGTGCTGCTATTTACTACCCTTGGAAGAAGAAGGATAATTTCTTCCAATGCATTCAACTCTCATAAGACTTTGTGGTGTAAAACCCTCTCAGTAAGAGTAGCCAATGCTTCCTCATAGATCCATCTTCAGTGAAACAGAACATAGCTCAGAAAGGCTCCCATGTTTTTGTTGATTTTAATGTGGAACAATGAATGTTTCCCAGTCTATTTATTTTAAATAAAAGCTTTTATGAGAACCTTTATGTTTGAACCTTGCAAACAAAACTGTAAGGATTAGTCCAAGCAGTCATCAGGAGTCAAAAACTGACTTGAAGGCATACAAATGCAAATGCAAAAAAATAGCCCTTATAAGTTAATATGTAACAGACCTGCTGCCACTTAAATCTCTAATTAGAAATGATTCTCAGGTCCATTTGTTGAAAAAGGTATAATTTTATAAGAAGTGAACTGCACTGCAGTAGTGCATAGCCAGACCTGAGAATCACATGCCCAAATCCCTAAATTCAACTTTCCCTTCCCTTAATTACCTTCCATCACTGACCACCACCACCCATGACCAATCAGGTGCAAGCAAGATATTTTCAGAAAGGTCACTTCAAGCATAGGTTGGTATGCAGCTGTGTTCTTTTCCCAGCTGGGTGACCTTGAAGCAGCGTCTCAGGGAGATACAGCAGTTGAGGACCCAGATTGTTGGGGACAATATGCTGACTCTGTAAACGCTTAGAGAGGGCTGTAAAGCACTATGAAGCGGTATATAAGTCTAAGTGCGAGTGCTGCTAGTTTCACTTTCCATCAAGCATCCCTCTCCTATCCACCTTTCTCAGAGTTCATGGCAGACTGTCACCGCATGGTGGCGAAGAACAAGCAAGTATGAGTTGGCAGCTGTCATGTTTTGTGATCTGCTTTCCCTCTTTGCCATATCTAATATTTTTATATTTAATCTTAGTCTTTCATTAGAAGTTAGAATTCGAACATTCTTTTCTTAAAATAACAATGAATTTTGAAGAAAAATAAATTTCACTATGTATTTAGAGAAAATATTCAGCCTGATTCTGAAATTATTCCTTATATTGACAGTTTATACATACATACATACATACATACATACATACATACATACATACATGTTTCCTCAAGTTTTCACGGGTGTGTATATGTAAAAAGTTAAAATCTTGGGTGTTTTCCCAGGTCATTAAAAGTCTGTTAATTGAAATACTTAAAATCCTGGCTAAAATCCCAGTTTAAAATCCTCCAAAATCCCAACAAAACACTTTGTAAGGTCTTTTGAGACTCTGGCTAAAATCCTAACCAACACTTTAAAAGTTTTCTTTTTGCAACATTTTGACAAGCTCTCTAACTTGTCATCATTAGGCCCCTACTTTCAGTTTAGAAGCTGTGGGTATGTTGCGAGATCGGAGCTGTCGCTTTTCTATGTTCGCTGCTGATGATGTATGCTGGTTATCCTGCAACTCTGTGTCCTGATTAGAGGACAGCAGTTTTTTCTCCTGCTTCATTATCCTAGCTGCAGCCTGATTGTGTGTTAAAGGCCCAGCTTTCTCTGGTTCCCTGTTACTAACTGTCAATTGCAAAGAAGGAAGGATTCTGGTAGGCATCACAACACAACTGGTTGCCTGTTGGGATCTCTGCCTATCCTCTGATGTTAAAACTCAAGTTTCCCTCAGTGCAGGTCTCCAAATACTTGATAATCTAGAAGCATCATCTTGTCTGTTCATATTCTGCGGCCTCTTTTCAATTTCGATAGCCTCCCTAATTATTTTCTTAATAAGATGTTCCTCTTTCACCACTGTTCTATATTGTTGAAGTCGATCTTATGTCCCGTGGCCTTTATGTGTTGTACCAAGGAAGAAGTTCGATCTTTTTTTTTTCACTGCATTTTTGTGTTCTTCTAAATGCACACCTATTCGTCTATTCGTCTGTAAGATGACTGACAGGAGGCACATGGCACTTCTTATACCCCTTGATTTTCCAGCTCAATTTTATCCTCAGGGTTTCTTAACATAATCAATATTTTTCTATCTGTGCGGAACACTGTTTTTATTTTGTGTTTCTGTAATATCTTACTAATTTTATCAGTGGTCCCTTTTATATAGGGCAGGATGGCTTTTCCCATATTCTGTTCTTCTTCTTGGGTTTCGCTCTGTCCTGATGTCCCTTGCCGGATTATACTTCTAATTTTATTTTCGTGGAACCCATTTGCCATTAATACCTCTGTGAGAGTCTGAAGCTCTGTTTGTACATGTGCCTCATCTGCTAGACATTTAGTTCTAGTAATTAAAGTTTTTACCACTGAATTTATTTGCGAAGGTTGATGGTGTGAGTGTGCGTTTAGGTATCGATTTGTGTGTGTGTTCTTTTGGTAGACACTATGTCCTAGGATGCCATCAGTTTTCTTGTATATTAATACATCTAAGAATGGGAGTTGATTTTCAATCTCCATTTCCATAGTGAACTGTATCTTCGGGTGCATGTTATTCAAATATATTAGAAAATTATCTAGCTTGTCTTTTCCATGGGGCCAGATGACAAACGTATCATCTACATATCTGAGCCATAATTTTGGTTTATAAGTAGTTTGTTCCAATGCCCTAATTTCTAATCCCTCCATGAACAGATTGACAATAACTGGGGAGAGCGGTGATCCCATTGGTGCCCCTTGCATTTGATTATATCTTTGCCCTTTGTACATGAAATAGGTGTTAGATAGGCAATGCTCTGCCAATTCTATGATGTGGTTTGGTGGTTGATATTTCTTTTTGATCGTTGCTAGAGCTTCTATAATGGGTACTTGGGTGAATAATGAGACCACATCAAAGCTTACAGGTAGGTAACCCTGCTCTATGCGTTGGTTTCTCAGAATTTTTATGAGATGATATGAGTTCGGCACATAAGAAGCAATCAATTCCGCAAACGGTTGAATATATATATATATATATATATATATATATATATATATATATATATATATTTCAATCATAAAATGCAAGGGTTTCTACTTTTGTCTTCATTCGTGCTCTGCAGCTTTTTCTGATAATTAGAATAAATAATAGCTTTTAAATGTATAGTATATTCCATTTCTGAAGCTGATCACTTTCTTTGTTTGGAAGTCATTATATTTATGATTATTAGCCTAGTTTTTACTGTTGAGAAAGAAGGCCTAGAATGAACCACCAGCAAATTCATATATAATTGCAAGCTGACTACATTCTGACTTCAATTCTGATATTTTGGAAAAATATTAGATATAAGTACATGTATTGATATTGCCATTGAATGGTATGAAGGGATTTATTGAAGCCCACAGTTAATTTCTTGGGAGGTTACATATTTATGAATTGTACAATGTTGTCAGGTGTGCTTCCTTCAAAGTCCAGGAAAGAATGAGCCAAACTCCATTATTTATAGAGTAATGTACTTTTACTACAAAATGACGTGAACGCTACCAAGGAAAAGCTGAAACTAAAGCGATAGGCACGAAAGTTGCATATAAAAAGCATCCCCTTCCACTGTCCATCATCAATCACCCAATCCAAAGGTCTCCCAGAGGTCAGGTGGAAGCATGTCTGGCATCGTCATCAATCAGGAATGCGATGACGGTTGACCCGATAGCCACTTCGGAGATTAGGTTTCGTTTCTTCAAAAATCCTCCAGCACGCTTCCCCCCCACATGCTCTCTAATTCTCTCCCACCCGATTCTTATGGCAGCCAAAGCAGTAAAGGCAGAGGCTGACATTCGGCCCCTCCGGAGAAAAGACGTTAGTCCTAAATAGGGAAAAGAAAAGGAAGAAAAGAAAAATTGCAATACAGGTATTAAGGTTTATCAGGATATTTGGTATGAAACAACTGTATTTTCTTTGGTGCCCGGACATCACGTTTGTTCACCCACTCAGCTTGAGACAGAGGAAAATGTTTCCAGGCCACCAGATATTGCACCTTATCGTGGTGCTTCCTAGAGTCTAAAATTTCTTTGACTTCAAAATGTTGTTCCCCTTCTATCAGTATGGGGACTGGAGGGGAATCTTGGTCTGGTTGTAAAGGGGACAAGTGTTCTGGTTTCAACAAGCTAACATGAAACACAAGGTGGATTCATCTCAAAGTTTTTGGCAACTGCAATTCAACTGTTACTGGATTAATAAGTCTAGGGACTAGGAAAGGACCCACATACTTGGGTCCAAGCTTTTTTGATTTCTGTGAAATCTGTAAGTATTTGGTGGAAAGATAAACCCTGTCATCCACTTTATACACATGTGCTGGGGACCGTTTTTTATCTGCTTGGGTCTTATGCGCTCGGTGTGCATCATCTAGGGCTTTTTGAGTTATGGCCCAAATGCTCCGTAGCTGTTTGATCCACTCAATCAAAGATGGGTTTTGTGGGGTGTCTTGTGGTAGCTCGAGGATTGGCACAAATTCCTGACCAGATGCTTAAACGGAGCGAACCGGGTGCTGCTATATATGGAGTTGTTGTATGCCACTTCCACAAATGGCAATAGGTCCACCCAGTTGTCTTGCTGGTAATACATAACATCTCAGGTACTGTTCTAACACAGCATTGGTTCTCTCACAAGCCCCATTAGTCTGGGGGTGGTGGGCGGAGCTTAGCCCTTGGGCAGAGCCTATTAACTTTAAAAACTCCTTCCAAAAGTTGGAAGTAAATTGTACACCCCTGTCCGAAATTATACATTTTGGAGCTCCATGTAATCGGTAGATATGACGAATAAACAGTTTTGCAAGAGTTTTAGCTGAAGGGATTTTAGAGCAGGGGATAAAATGCACTTGTTTGGAAAACAAATCCGTTACTGCCCAAATGACCATGCACCCTTCACTCTCTGGTAGGTAAACAATAAAATCCATGGATATTTCCTTCCAAGGGGCATCCGGCCTTGCCACACTCTGCAGTAAACCAGGTGGCTTCCCCGGAGGTCTTTTAGCTGAGGCACACACCAGACAACTAGCCACATATGCCTCTATGTCCTTTTTGAGGGCAGGCGACCAAAATTGTCTTTTAACAAGATGTAGAGTTTTAACAAACCCAAAGTGTCCCGCTGCCTTGGCATCATGAGCGTACTGTAATACTGTTAGTCTTAAACTATCAGGGACATACAATTTTGTCCCTATCCAAGCTAGACCATCACGGAGTGTACATTCATTTGAATGGGTTTTAAACCATTCGTCAGTTTTTAGGGCTTCTTGCAGTTTCTGAAGTAGGTCACCCAAAAGGGCTGGATCGGCCCTCACCTGCGCTCTGGTAGTCATTGGCGCTGCCAGTTGTGTCGAAGGGATGATGGGTTGAACCACTTCTTTCTTGGTACTGTTGTATTGAGGCAATCTGGAGAGTGCATCCGCCATGAAGTTCTTTCCACCAGGAATGTAGTGTAGAGTGAAATTGAAGCGGTTGAAGTGCTGGGCCCAACGAGCTTGCTTTGGTGACAGTTTACACGGTGTTTTCAACGCCTCCAGATTTTTGTGATCAGTCCAAACTTCAAAAGGATGCTTTGCTCCTTCCAGAAATTGTCTCCACGTTAACAATGCCCATCGCACCGCAAAAGCCTCTTTTTCCCATATGGCCATCTCCTCTCAGTTTCTGATAATTTACGGGACGTGTAAGCACAGAGTTGTAATTTCCCTTCTGCATTCTTTTGCAGAAGTACTGCTCCCACAGCCACGTCGCTCGCGTCATCCTGTACTACAAAAGGCTCTTCCATGTCTGGATGTTTGAGGACCGGTTCAGCAGCAAACAATCGTTTCAATTTTTTGAAGGCTGCTTGACAGTCCATAGTCCATTCAAGAGGTCGTGAGGGCCTTGGTTTTGCCTCAACTTTAGTTTTCAGAAGATTTGTTATTGGCAGAGCAATTTTTGCAAATGAGGGGATAAACTGTCTATAAAAATTCGCAAATCCCAGGGAACTCTGTAGTTGTTTGCAGGTGCGTGGGGCGGCCCATTCCAATATGGCCCGAACCTTTCCAGGGTCCATCTCTATCCCCTCATGCGATATGCGATATCCAAGATAGTCAATTTTGCTTTGATGGAACTCACACTTAGAAAGTTTGGCATATAGTTCAGCAGCCCTGAGTTTTTTCGTTCGCACCAACTTCACATGGTCATCCATGTTCTCTGAGTAGATAAGAATGTCATCCAAGTAGACCAGGACCCCCTTAAACAGGTGCTCATAGAGTACTTCGTTAATCAATTGCATGAACACAGCAGGGGCTCCCTGTAGTCCAAACGGGAGCACTCTAAACTGGAAACATCCAAGTGGGCAACTAAATGCTGTCTTCCATTCATCCCCCTTTTTAATTCTCACTCGGTAGTATGCCTCCCGTAAGTCAAGTTTGGTGAAGATTTCCCCTTCCCTAGGTGAGATAGCATGCCCTTCATGAGTGGTAGAGGGTAAACGTTTTCCATGCAAATTGCATTCAGATTTCTATAATCAACTACCAAGCAAAAGGAGCCATCCTTCTTTTCTTGGAAAAATACCAGTGCCACCACCTTTGGTTTGGCAGGTCGGATAACCCCCCGTTCTAGATTTTTATCAATAAAGTTTTGCAATTCCCCTAATTCTCGAGGGGTCATGGGGTAGATTTTCGGCTTAGGGAGCTTCACACCTGGGAGTATTTCAATGGTACAGTCCGTAGCTCTGTGGGGAGGCAGTACATCCGAGGCTTTTTCACTAAAAACTTCACGGAGATCCCAATACTCTTTTGGAATCTTCTCCTCCCCTTCAATGTGGCCTACTGCCACTTCTGCCATTTCGGGTCCTATCCTGTCCTCTGGGGGGGGGTGTTTCCCTCTCTAATCTTGGTTTTCCGGTGCGAATACGCAGGACCCCTGTCTTCCAATTAACCCATGGGTTCCATCTACGGAGCCAAGGCAGCCCAAGAATGAGGGGTCATTCCATGCCAGGGGCCACAATAAATCTGAGACTCTCTACGTGATCCCTCAATTGCATTTCAATGAGTTCAGTCACAAAACTGGCTGGGCCCCCTCCTGCAATCGATCCGTCCTACTGACAGAACGCAATGGGCCTTTTTAACGTTTTTAGTCTCAGGCCCATCTTCTCCACCACCTTCGGGCTGATTATGCACCTGGTGCACCCAAAATCTAATAGGGCTAACATCTGCGCTTGTGTCCCTGTGGATGGCACCCTTATTTCTAAGGGGATGAGCATGGGGTCTTCTGTGTGACTCACCAGATCATCAGAGTCGGAGTCGGAGTCCATCCCATTGTCGTCGTTGGTGGTCAGAGTTCCCAGCTCACCCTTGTTTCGGGGAGCGAACTCAACGACTTCTCCTTTCAGGGCAGTGCCGCAGGTTTTTGCGGGTGGTTTGTCGGCCTTCTTTGTTCCCAAGCCGGTGGTCTTTGGTACTGGTTTGGAGAAACATTTGGCAGCCCGATGTCCTTCCTTCCCACATTTGAAACAGGTGAAGGGCTTCGACTTCGGTTTGAATTCCGCTTTCCCCTTGGCCATCTTAGGTGCTTCTTTATGGTGAAAGGAGGATGATGGGTCTCCTGCACTCCCCTCTCAGAGTCAGCTTCGGGCCAGCTCAATCTCCACATCCTCAGCTACTATATACCAACTCTGCAAGTCTTCGGGGACTCCCCGGCCTCTACAGTCCTTGTATATCTCTTCATTCAGCCCATCTTTGAAGCTCTCCAGTAGAGCCGCTTCTGACCACCCTGTCATGTAGGGTGCCAGCTCGCGAAATTCTTGGGTATATGCTGCCACTGATCTCCGGCCTTGCTAGATGCCCTTCATTCGAGTCTTGCCTTCCGTTCAGCTAGGTGGTCTTCAAACCGCCTCCTAAGAGCCCCCATGAACTGGTTGTAGTTTCTCAGCAAGGGGGAGTTATTATTGTGGAGGACCACCATTCAGTCAGCTGCTGCTCCCTCTAAGATGTTCGTGACGTATCTCACTCGAGCGGCATCTGATAAATAGTCCTCCCCTCAGTCCTGCATGTGGTTCCACACTTGAGTCAAAAAAAACCCAAGGTCTTCGGATTCCCATCATATTTCCTGGTTAGGGGGGGAATCTTTGGTTTTTTACATCTGCGGGGGGGGGGCTGCAAGGCTGGGGGTCCCTGACCTGCTGCATCCCTCACTTGAACTCCAGAAGCCTGAGATGTTCTTTCCTCAGCTTCCTCATCCTCTCCCCCACAGGCTGTTTCTTCCGGCTCCCCCCTGGGGCCGTCTCCCCTTCTCCACAGGGAACCCATAAGACTCACGGCTTTTCCAGCTTTCTTCAACATCACGGAGGAGTTGCAATGCCTGTGCCAACATGAGGCTTTCCTTTTGCTCTTGCAGCCACACCGCCTCTCTCTTATGGGGTCTGGAGCTGGTTACTCCCTGGGGGGTCCCCCCCCACCAGTCCGGCAGCCCTCCTACTCCTTTCGACCATCTGGCTTCCTCAGGCTCCTCTCTCAGCTGGAGTTTTTCCAACCATTCAGCAGCCTCTTTCTCTGCTTGAAGTGAAGGTATCGTAGAACCCGATGCTCCCATCTATTCTTCTTCACCTTCCTGGTCTGACATGATCTAGATCTCAGTCCCCTCGGTGGTTATCCGGGATGACTGGAGTGAGTTTCAGCTTAATGTCAGGTGTGCTTCCTTCAAAGTCCAGGAAAGAACGAGCCAAACTCCATTATTTATAGAGTAATGTACTTTTACTAGAAAATGAAGTGAACGCTACCAAGGAAAAGCTGAAACTAAAGCGATAGGCACGAAAGTTGCATATAGAAAGCATCCCCTCCCACTGTCCATCATCAATCACCCAATCCAAAGGTCTCCCAGAGGTCAGGTGGAAGCACGTCTGGCATTGTCATCAATCAGGAACGCGATGACGGTTGACCCAATAGCCACTTCGGAGATTAGGTTTCGTTTCTTCAAAAATCCTCCAGCATGCTTCCCCCCCACGCTCTCTAATTCTCTCCCACCCAATTCTTATGGCAGCCAAAGCAGTAAAGGCGGAGGCTGACAAATGTAGGCATTGCTCCCACGTTCATATTTATCAAAACATTCTCTAAGTCCTTTGAGGTTGTTTTTTTTGTTAATGCTCCATAAGCTATTTTTCTGTACTGTACTGTACACTTTTCCTTGTACTGTTTCTCTCATATTTTGATGTTTCATGTTCCAATTATTTTTGGCAAGGATAAGATTGAACTCAGATAATGTCTAGATCTGTTTTAACCTTCAAATAATAATAAACAAAATATGTTTGTCTCAAACTTTAAAATTCCATAATGATGGAAAGGATTACTATGTTTAGCAGCATAAAAATATAAATCTGTAACATAGACTCACACCAACTAAAAATAAGCTATTCACAAACAAGCTTTTTGCATATTATCTGTGAAATAAGTTCGCTAAATAACATCTAAGCAGTTTAAGAAAAGTTTTCTTCACTTTCAATATCTAATGAGCTTTCTTATTCCATTCTGCTTGTAATATGTACTATACAAACATTTCAGTTTAAGACTTCTATCATTCAGTCTAGTGTCACTGGTAGGAAACCAGAAAAAAAGAATTTCCAAGTCAAATTGTATTTTTTCTCTTGCAGCTTTATAATTCTTAGTGATGGAAGGAGAATAATTTCTGAGGGAATATTTTGAATGGTTTAATGAGTGGCAAGACTACTCTATTAATTAAATTTTAGCTATTTCAACTAAAAGCCAAAACCACACATCACTTAGAAAAGAAAGAATAACAGGAAAGTGATGAAAAGAAAGTCATTTACATTCTCAAAAGTATTCACAAATGATTGTGCAAATTAATGACAGAAGACAAGTTTCACATATCGGCAAGATGCACTTTAATAAAGTTGCAAATTTCACTTGCCTAGTTACTAGTAAGACAGATTTTTTTAAAATGCAGCAATTTTCAAAAAGTGAAGTTCACTTATTCGCATTTCTTTAAAAGTTAGTGCTGTTAAGTTTCTGAATAAGTGTGAGTAAATTATAGCCTTAATAACTTTTCCAACAGGAAAAAGAGGCAAATGTTCTGCCTAATATGGATAATAAATGTAAATCTCACAAGACAAAAATCATAGCCATTTTAGTGGCACTTAGAATCATAAAATTATAGACTTAGCCAGGGCCATTTAGGCCATCAAGTTGAATCCCTGCTCATTGCAGGAATCTAAATTAATCATCCCCAAATGATTGCTTTAACCGCAACTTGAATACATCCAGTAAATGGGACCATGCCACTTCTCTATTATTTGTTGTGCATATAAAAACAGGTCTGTGAAAAAAAGAAAAGAAAATGGGCACAAAAGAGGAGACATATTCTTAAATCTTTAAATTGTGTTTTCGGTATCTTCATAAATATGGGAAGACACAGGATGCAGTGTTGTTTATTTATTAACATGCAACTAGATGTGCAACAGAGAAGCTACTTTAACATTATTCACATTTAATAATGTGGATGATACTGATTTGGCTCTGAATCCACAAAAATGCAATGTTTACAAGTCGAATATTGAAAGATATCATCATCGGAATTCTATTTCATTTGGAGTATCCCAAGGAGTTTGTACTGCTTGTGTGGTCTACACATCCCCAGTTTGTACTGCTTGTGCTAGTCTAGACAAGTATCACATTTTATTTTTCTGCTACTATCTCACATGCAGTAGAACCAGTGGTGGGTTGTTACTGGTTCGCCCTGGATCAGGCGAACTGGTAGCAACGGTGGGAGGCTCTGCCCACCCACCTGGATATCTCTGCGTGAACCAGTAGCAATGGGATTTGAAACCCACTACTGAGTAGAACATTTGAAATCTTATCATTTTAAGGGTTTCAAGATCCCATTCACAGAAATAGAAATGCTGATAGATATGTAGTCTTTGGAAAGGATGAAATTCCAAACAGAGATTATTAACTTGAGTAAATCTTTTGAAAACAAACACATTTCATTCAAAGATGCTCAACTTTTGAGCAGCGCTTACATGAGTAAATAACCTCTATTTTCTCTAAAAGGATAAAAAGGTAGCATCATTTTCATTTAATGCTGGAATAATAAAAAGGTTTGCAAAGGTTTCCCTTTGCAAATGGAAAATGAACTGTGGAACTTCAGTCAAACACCATGCCATTACATTATCACAAGAGATCATCCCATGCTACTGGTGTTACAGGCAGAATATACAACATTTGAACAGTGACCTAAACAAATCATGTTAATAAGTGCAACTGTTGAATTCCCAGGTTGTCAAACTTGTGGCCCACAGTGTGTCATCATGTGTCACGCACTTGCCATACCCACGCCCCATTTAGTGAAGGGGAGAAAAATCGCGATACGGCACGTAATGACTCCGTGACAAGGAGAGTTTGATACCCCTGAGTTAAACAATCTGTCCTACTTGTCTTGTTTGGCTTGAGATTGTCTTAGTGAATCTTGGGATGGGGATTAGTTTTAGTGTTTTCAAATGATGAAATTTACATTATGACATTGTAATGCAAACAGTGCTCCTTTTAAATGCCTGATGTGATATTACATACATACACATAATGCTGGGATAGTGACCACTTGCATTACAGTGTCATGACAAATGTTGTCATTTACTATAATATGTATTTAGTGAACACTTCAGTGATTAGCATACTAGTAACAGCAAGTATCACATAGATACTACAGTAGCTGTCTTAAAAACTGAACTTTTATAAGCTTTTATAAAACTTGAGTAAGGAGTGCCACAAAGTTTACTAGTAGGTCTTATATATTTTAACATTTGTATTGATCATTTGGATGAAGATGTGGAGGGAGTGCTTATCAAATCTATTAATGACACCAATTTGAGTGGCTTAGCTAACAGCCTAAAAGATATAAAGTCAACACAATATTGATTGGTTAGAGATATGGTTTGACAATAACAGCAGAAAATTTAACAGAGATAAAGGCAGAGTTAAGAATTTAGCAAGTGAACTGAAATGATCCTTTTTAAAAAAAGAATTGTTGTATAATGTTCTCTGAAATGAGCTCATTGTTAGCAAATATTGCTGTCACAATAATGTGTTTCTTTACTGGCATTCTGTCTAATAGAAATGTAGACCTTTTGAATTATCCATGTTGCCTGAATGATCCATATTGCGATTGATTCAATAAAGTTCTAGGTTACCCAAATAGATTATTTCTAAAAAAAGAAATATATCCCTTTACAACAAACTGAGTTATGGAGAATCCTTTTGCCAACTGCTTAGTGAAGATTACAATTTAGACTTTATAGACTGTGTCTGCAAGAAAAAGCTAGATCATGTCCATAAACTGTGCTTATTGCATATATACATATAAACTGTGGATGTCAGGACAATTTTATTTCAAGTTTAGATTGTTGAATTGTGGTTTCTTTGAGGTGTGGACATTTTACAAAAAATGATTTGAAGGGAGGCAGACTTTTTTCTTCTATTACTACATGTGCATCCAGGAAATTTATGTTCCGCATTTTATGAAAAATGGCAGCGGCAGTTTTTCTTCTTTATTTGGTTGGTTGGTTTTGGTTGCCTGAACAATTGATACAGGAATAGCTAACTAAAAGGAGCATAAAAAAATCCTCCCTGAAGGGCCTCAAAATAGTTTCAGCTGGCTTATTAAGTGATCTGAGATGGTCACTGATCTGATGAACATGATGCGATGATGATGATGATGATGTCTTCTAAATGATCCAAATCCAAAAAGAGCATATTGAAAAATCATCGAATAACTTTGAAGAAAATTGAATTAGGGCAATTATTTTTAAAAAAGTCTTTTTTTTTTTACTTTTTTTCTCCATACCTAAATCCTGACTAGCTACAGCTAGTTTTTTAAGAGTAGCAACTATAATCTTGTAGACAACTAATTCATCTGGCATGAAGAATTTAATTAAAAAATCAAAATTTTACATTTTTTTTCAAATAACATCCCATTATTTAATTTAAAAGTGTATCTTATTGTTTTACTTGCAAATCTGGTTTTTAAGAGTCTTAAATATTGACCCCATGTTTACCCAAGCAACTGACTGGACCAAAGCTATTTGTAACCAAATGAGCATCTTAATTCCTTCCTATCTTGAACCCTAAGCCAAACAAGTTTTTCTATTTGATTAAATCTATTTTTTTAAAAAATGTAATGAACCAAGTTCATATAACAGTAACAGTTGTCCTTGTTCTGAGATCACAAATAAATTATGGCTGCACTTGGCATTTTGCATAATGCCAAAATAATGATGCCACAACACCAGGTAATGTCATTCCCAGTACAAAGCAAGTTTATTTATTCATTTAAGAAAACTTACATAGTGCCCAACTACTTTCAGTGTGGCTTACGAAGATAAAAACTCAATATAAGAACAATAACAATAATTACCCTAGCAACAAAAATCAACCAAATAAGCCAGGCCCATTGGGTCTTCAGGACTTTGTGAAAGAGTGGGAGCCAGTCTCCACAGGGATGATATTACACAAGGAAGGAGCCACCACAGAGAAGGTCCTTCTTTGTCCCACTACATGAAACTCCTTAGGAGAGGGGACCTGTAGCATTCCCTGCCTCCCCACTCTGGTGGGTTGGGTAGGTGTGTCAGGAAAAGGAGCCCATCATCACCTAGATTATTTAAATTACAGAATACCCCCCCACACACACACACAAATAATCTGCTGAAACTGTTAAATCATTTATTTATTATGTTTAAGAGTTTTAGCCAGGCTAAAATACCTAGGTATTTGGTTGACAGCAAAAGCAACTACAATCAAAGAAGATAATTATACCAAATTGCTAAATCAAATCAAAAAAGACCTGGAAATTTGGAGTAGATTACAACTCTCATTGATGGGTAGAATTTCCTCAATAAAAATGAATATATTACCAAGAGTATTATATCTATACCAAGTGATACCAATACACCCCGGAAGAGATTTCTTTAAGAACCTCAACAAAACCACAATGAACTACATATGGCAGAGAAAGAAGGCCAGAATTAAAATCAAAGCTCTACAGGATTCACAAGACAAAGGAGGCCTAGCAATACCAGACTGGGAACTCTACTACAAAGCATCAGGACTGACCTGGATTAAAGAATGGACGAAATTGGATAACAAAAGAATTCTATATTTAGAAGGCTTTGACTTAATAAGAGGATGGCACGCTTTCCTATGGGACGGATCGGACAAACGACACATGTACTTCCAACGTCATATAATTCGAGCTTCATTATTCAAGATCTAGCAGGATATTAAGAGAACTCACTATACCAGAATACCAAAATGATGGTCCCCAATGGAAGCATTGATATACCTGAATACTCTCGAAATAGGAAAGATGATGCGGTACCAAGATTTATTGAATCATGAAGGCGAACTCATCTCAAGACAGCAACTCCAAAACTCTGGCATAAATATCGATTGGTGGCCCTATACGCAAATACACTCAAGACATACAGCAGACAAAAAGCAATATGGAATCTCAAATAATTTGAACGAATTGGACAAGATTTTACAAGGCCCAGAACAAAAGATGATAACCAAAATATATAACTATCTTCTTAGATATAAACTATTGGAAGAAACAGTAAAAGAAAATATGATAAGGTGGGCCAGGGACATAGGGCACAACATTCAATTGGCAAACTGGGAGAAATTGTGGAAACAGAACATCAAAATGACAAGAGCCATACCCTATAAAGAAAATCTCATAAAGATGTTTTACAGATGGCACTTAGCACCAGCCAGACTAGCCAAAATATACCCGAATGCCTCCCCACACTGTTGGAAGTGCAAAACAAAAAAGGGGACATACTACCACGCCTGGTGGAAATGTATAAAGGCCCAACAATACTGGAAAGATATAAAGGAAGCTATTGAAGAAATAATAAATCAACAAGTAGAAAACACTCCAGAATTCTTCTTATTTGGAATGATAACAACACAACACAACAAAGAGACAAAATATCTCATCATACACATTCTGACAGCAGCACGGTTACTGTTCGCGCAAAATTGGAAATCAGACCAACTCCCAACCAAAGACAAATTAATCTCAAAGATAACAGAGTGTGCTGAAATGGATAGATTGACACTGGAACTCCAGGATAAGGAAGAAAGTGAATACTACCTTGTGTGGCACCAGTGGTATCAATGGCTGGAAAAGAAAATCAGTACAAATATAGATGAAAGAAAATAGGGTAGAAAATTTAAAATTGGAAATTAATAAAGAGGAGATGCAAGATTATTTCTAATTTAAAACACCTGAATTGACAATGTATCATTCATATATTAACATACAAAGCAATATATATTCTGATGATGACCAAAACATATATGTAAAATATGGTGTGGGTAGGTAGGTGGTGGGAATTTGTTTGTCTTTGTAATGTCTTTGTATTTTTTGTATTGTCTTTATATCTTTGTTTAAAATCCAATTAAAAAAAAAAAAGAGTTTTAGCCAGGCAATTCCAATGGATTCCTCTAATATATCAGTGCAAGCAGAGAAATGAGTACTAATACAGTTATAATGGTAGTAGTAGATAAGAAAAATAAACAGAATTAGTGTAACAATAAAATTAAATTTAATCAATATTAAAGTACAAACAAAAGGTTACAAATATGTGTGGTGTGATGGGTCTCCTACCTCAAGATTGAGTTTCTTGACAACCTACGTTTTATACATTTTGATGCATGGATCACATTATCTCTATCCCTCAGACAAAATTGGCATATATCTTGATGTCTATAGCATGTTGTAATTCCTCAAAAACATGAAGGTTGAAAATGGTATTGTGGAAGAATCAATGATTGCAAGTCCAATATATTTACAGCGGTAATAAAAACAAATTATTGCACTTTCTCGGTCACCATATAACTTTCTTAATATATTTTATAATAAGGTGAGATCATGCATGCAAATAAACATGATTGTGTATTCTAGTGAAAATAAAGGTTCTGTGATTGCTGGAATACTAGAATACTAGAATATGGTGCTATGTCAAATGAAGAGAATGCCATTTTCTATGGTTTGTTGATCCTTAAAGGTCACTGATGATTCAGCTCAGGTTGTGAGTCATACCAACTTGCACAGCTAAAAAAACTGAGTTAAATTCTTTATCAAATACATATGCCCCCAGAATAAATAATTGTAAAGTTTTTAATGTAATACATGAAATGGGCAATCATTTTAGCTTTCTTGCAAGCCAGAATAGTATACCTTTGGGTAGATGGGAAGGGATAATTATTGATAATTCCTATCTTTCTAGAATATCTTTCTTCTCTTGTTAAATTTATATATTTCTAATAGTAGAAATGCCCTATCTGTCCTGTTTGCTCTCAGTAAGGAGCAGGACTGTCAAATATTCCCCTGGAAATTTCTTCTGCATAACCAAGACAATGTGAAATAGTACTTTTTCCAGTACAATAAGAAAACTTTTTCATATTTTCTAATTCACTTCTTAAAATGAATAATTCAGTGAAACATTATCTAATTAAATATATTTCACTTTAATAAGTTGTGACATGCTGCATTATGACCTGGTTTTCCCCCCGAAGAACATTTCTTGCACACTTTCCTCTTAATTTTTTTTTTCAAAAGGCCAAATAATAAAACTTTTAGTCCATTGATGGATAAATAAAATGCATATGTTTAAAGATATATGGGTATATCGCTGGGATTGTTTCTGCGAGTAACCTTTATAGGTCAAGGATCATTTTCATCTACTAGACAGATGGTCCTAAAAGCTTGTAGTGGGTTGAGATTTGATTTAATTTTTGATTCCAAGACTTGGCAATCTACAGAAATCCCTTTTGCAAGCAGCAGCTTAGCACTTAATTGGAAACTCAGATATTCAGTAAAAAGTAAACCTTCCTAGATCCAACAACTTAAATTATCCAGAATATGGACTCATTTCTAAAAGAATTATAGCTTAGAGATAGCATTATTTCAATTACTTTTTTTTTTTGCCTCAAATGTAATAAATGAAGTGGATCCAAACCCTCGTCTATTCATTGTTACTTGCAATTGTTTGTAATTACTGCCTAATTCAATGAAATATATTCAAATTCTCCTGTAGGCATTCTCTGTGCTTTGCAAGGGACTTTCAGACTAGATTCAGGTAGAAAACTGCTAGGAAAGGAGAAATGGATTGAAAAGGGTTCTTCAATAGTCTGTTCATATAGTATGAAGTGTAGCCTTTTGTATCCTGTTTCAGTCCTCCTTAACTATCGTACGCAATCAGGAATCATATCATTGGTAGAAAGCAGTGGTAGTATTCATCCGGTCCAGACCAGTTCGGACGAACCGGTAGCAGCGACTGCAGGTGCAACTGCCCACCCGCCTAGGCGTAATACCATCCTATTTAGCCATGTATTCAAGGCCAGGTGCATGCACAGAAGGTATAATGTCTTTTTCAATACCATGAAAACTTTTGCCAAATGTTTAGTCTTTTTTTCCCCCTGCCTTTTCACTAGTGGGATTTACATTGTTGGGTTAAGATTTATTTTAAGATTCATGATGATGTTGGGTATTGAGGAAAATTATTAATGAATAATCAATATTCATTATTCATAAATTACTGCTTTTGTCTTTCTGGAAGAAATTTATAATCCAGTGGCAATTAAAAGAGTTTTCATCTGTTATATGGCTTCTTAAATTTTTTTGCCACTGCACCTCCTTTTAGTGCAATCTTAATGTTCACACCTCTCTCCAACATTAACACAACAGTTGCATTATTGTACAATGCAACTGAGGTTCTTCTCATCTCCCCTGGATGAGGGCTACATGTCACTAATGAAGCTACATTCACAGTTTTGGAAACCTGGGCCCTCCAACAAAATTGATACATGATAGATAGATAGATAGATAGATAGATAGATAGATAGATAGATAGATAGATATTAGTTAGTTAGTTAGTTAGTTAGTTAGTTAGTTAGATGGATAGATAGATAGATAGATGATAGATAGATAAATGTAATCTATTGTTTCCCATGCTTGCTGACTAATTCCAGATAATGTTTACACTTCAAAGAGATGAAATATTTTCTTTCACCACAAGTCTTTATTATCATCATCACCACCACTACCACAATACTTATATAAGTTTCAAGAAGACATAATAATGCAATTTTGTAAGATTTATGTTATGTATTAAATTTGATAGTTTTATCACCTCCTATAACATATGACAGGCAATTTTACTATTCATGCTCTTTCCTTTATTAAATGTTATATCCTATTGCCAGCTTGGTTTATTACAAAAATATAGGTATATGTTTTAAGTAAAGTAATTCAGAAGTTTTTATCAGAGCTATTGAATTATTTGGGGAGTAGCATAACTATAAATATCTTACTATAACTTTTTGCTGCATTCTAAAAAAATATGAAACTGTGATTTGAATTATATCATCAAAATGAAGGATTCATTAACCATTAGATCACATAGAGTTAGAAATGACTAAACAATAATTCATTAAATATACAGACAATACTTTCCCCAGCATTATCTGTATTACAAGATGATGACCATTTTGTAAAAAAACAACTTTCCAATGGACTGCCCTTGAAGATGATTTTGTGATGTCAATGTCTGTGCAATAATATAAGGTCAATGGAGCATACATCCAAGGAAATGAGTATAATATTGCAGCTTATCTTTAGAATTCAGCTCCATGTCTGAATGTATGTTACCCTAAATCTTAAAGAATTTCTAGACCGCCTTTTGTTTTTGTGTCCAATTAATTATTTTAGTTCTTATCTTTCAAGTCCTAGATATTGAAAGATTTTTACATATCTCCTTTCTCTGAATAACATCATTTAGTAAACACATTTTTATATATCTCTCTGTCCAGAATAGATCATTTTCAATGTCCTATTTTTAAAACAACTTCAGAAAATTTTATTGATGCTATCAGCACAATTTTGATAAAAACCTGCCTATATGACCTGAAATCAACAACTGGTAGACAACCTGAATGTGTTTTACTGTAGGTTTGAGAGAAAACTACTGCCACCCATCTCCACAATCCCCATCTCAGACACACCAACAACAACTAAGTCTCCTACAACCTACCCCATTCCATTGGGCCCACCATGTCTGGTGATTACAGAAAATGAGGTGCAAGGTCTATTTCACAGACAAAAGCCAGGACAAATAACTCCTTCTTGCTTAAAAGCTTGTGCTGACCAATTGGCTTCCATCTTCACCTGCATCTTTAATAAATCACTAGAGATGTGCTATGTTCCATCTTGCTTCAAATGCTCTACTATCATCCCAGTGCCGAAGAAACCTTCCATCAAGGAACTGAATGATTTCAGACCGGTTGCTCTAACATCTATAATTATAAAGACCTTTAAAAGGCTAGTGTTGACTCACCTGAAAATCCGCTGTTAGATCCCTTGCAATTTGCCTATTGAGCAAATAGATCAACAGATTATGACTCTGCATTACATCCCACAACATCTTGAATAACCAAAGACCTATGCAAGGGTCCCTTTTGTAGACTTCAGTTCAGTATTTAATACCATCATTCCAGATATTCTTCTACCTAAACTAAATCAGCCAGCTGTACCTGACCACACTTGTAAATGGATCATAAGCTTCCTAACAGACAGAATGTTCTTTCTGCCAACTCAGAAAGCTCAAACTGCCCAAAGAGCTGCTGATTCAGTTCTACAGAGGAATTATTGAGTCTGTCATCTGCACGTCTATAACTGTCTGGTTTGGCTCTGCAACCAAACAAGACAGACACAGACTTCAACGGATAATTAGAATTGCAGAAAAAATAACTGCTACCAACCTGCCTTCCATTGAGGACCTGTATACTGCACGAGTCAAAAAGATGGCTGTGAAAATATCTACAGACCCTTCACATCCTGGACATAAATTGTTTCAACTTCCACCCTCAAAACAATGCTATATGGCACTGCACACCAGAACAACAAGACACAAGGACAGTTTTTTTCCAGAATACCATCACTCTGCTACACAACTAATTCCCACAACACTGTCAAATTATTTACTAAGACTATATTACTATTCTTCTTCTCATCCTTCCTAGTACCCATCTCTCCCCACATATGACTATAACCATGTTGCTTGTATTTTTACAATTTATATTGTTTTATTTGTTTCCTAGTGATTTAATCGCTTATTAGTAACTTATGACTATCACTAAGTGTTGTATCTTATGATTCTTGATGAATAGATTTTATTTTTCTTTATGTATACTGAGAGAATATGCACCAAAAACAAATTCCTTGTGTGTCCAGTCACACTTGGCCAATAAAGAATTCTATTCTATTCTATTCTATTCTATTCTATTCTACTCTACTCTACTCTACTCTACTCTACTCTACTCTACTCTACTCTACTCTACTCTACTCTACTCTACTCTACTCTATTCTATTCTATTCTATTCCTGCTGGCTTCCATTTTGTAGTTTTCTTACTGTCAAGTTCATGTTATAGGAGAAACTAATATATTGTTTTTATTGTTATATTGCAATATATATTGTTATATTGTTATATTATATTGATGAAGTATAAAGTATATTACTATTATTATTTATTTAAAAAGGTCAAGGAATAAAACTGGAATGAAATCAGCAAAGAAAAGCATACTAAGAGAAAACAAGGAAATCAGGTCTGTAGAAGAGAAGGAAAAAAAAAACTTCACAAAGTCTGAAAAGAATAGTCTGGAAAGTCTGTAAAATTTGTAAAGAAAAATGTCCAAGCTATGTAATAGTAATACAAATAATAATAGATTCAAACTGTTCTAACTCTGGATAGCAAAGTACAATTTGCTTAACAGTTTTTGATAAATGTGTTTGAAAGCCTTTCAGTATAAGCACTATTTTAGAAACATTTCTGAAGGATTTATGCATGGTACAGCCTGAATGGTAAAAATGTCACTGTCAGCATTTCATAGTTCATGGAAATTCACATACAATAGGAGTCACTGAGTTTATTGTCACTATGTAAGTGTTCATTTATTCTGGATAACAAGAAGGAAACAAGCAAAACAAAACTCTATACTATGGTAAAGAAAATGTAATTCTATTTGCCCTTTGGTCATTCCCATTTTATGAGTAGACTTTAAAGATAAAGCAATGAGCTTGTGGTACCACATATCCAGAGTTATGGCATTATAGAATAACTTTAAGAAAATATGCCATTTGTCTTTACATCCCAAGAAAATGAGGAATGCTATCAAACTTAAGAAATCAATCCAAGGCAACCTTGTCAGTCCTCATGCAGCAGCTATATAGTGTAGACTCACTTCTCTTCCATAGCTGTGTTCAGATAAACTCCTCTTGCATGGGGATGTAAGTAAAATAAGTAAATTATAGCAAATATCTGTTATAAGCCCTGTAGGATGTTGACATGTACCATTTCACTGGTGTGATTGTAGTCATTCTACTTCCAGCTTGCAAGCAGGAGGCTGTCCTCCTCTTTCCATCAATCTCAGCGTCAAGAATGCCACCAACAATATTTTGTCACTTTTTTCCAAAGAAGGAAAAATACTTTTGTTCTGAAAGGGCATAATTTTGGTTCCCAATAATTTTTTCCCAAACACTGTTCAATGCCAAGGGAGTGTAGCATGCAGACTAATCAAGAATTTGAAAAGAAAACAAGATCCAATAAAGAAAGTCAGCTTTCCAGTGTAAAATGGAATCCAAGAGCTAGGTTTTGATACAAAGTAAGAAAAAAATATTTGGGATGCTAACTTAACATTCATTGTGTTGTGACCTCATCTCGGTCTTGGCAGCTGATTTGGATGCTAGACCAGCAGAGCTGCAAGCTCCAGACTTCAATTCAATGGATCAGTGTGAGAAAATTAGTATCTTTTTATATGTAGTGCCTTTGTTAACTTCCTAATTAGTTTGATTGTTGTGAAGGATTAGGTTTATTTTTGTGTCAGGGACCAAAGATTTAATAGATGTAATTTGACCATTCATTCAATGGCTTCAGATAGGATGGCTTTGTTCCTACAGCCAATTGACTGTCCTCAGCCCCTACAATATCGGGCCAAATTACTTACACCACAGGGTCCCAGCTAAGTGTAAAATAGATGAAACAAAGTCTAGTTATCTTCCCTCATTATTTTGTCAATGTGCCAGGGCTCAGTGAGCACAGAAGCCATCCTGTTATTGCATGGGGGAGAGGCAAGAGTTGATGAAATTATGGCTCAGCTGCCCTGATAAATGCCTTCACAAAGACTTTTTATACCTCTGTCACTGTTGCTTGCAATGGAAAAAAAACAAGGAAAAATGTGTGGAGATTTGGGAAGAGACTGCATCCACGTTCTTGCATTTTAATACATACAATCATTTAATTGTTTTAAATAACTGAATATTAAGAATAACCTGCCTTTGGAGAAAACCTTGATAATAAAAGAAAAGTTAGATTAAGAGTGTAAAACTTGAAAAAACAGGAAATATGGGGAACATAAAAGACAAAGCAACAAAAGCAGAAAAGCAGAAAAGAAGGGATAATGGTTATTCAAGGGGACGTCTTGGAATATGAACGTTGACTTAGAACAACAATGGAAATGTGTGCTTTACACATTTTTCTGAATTAAGAACATTTCCGTAACCAGCACTGTTTCTATTCTCCAAACCTTCAGAAGTATGTTGTTTGAAGCTGATCAACCACCATCTTCATTACTGATGGTTTCAAATATTGAGAATAATCCCAGAGTTTCCTCCAAATAAACAAAATATGATTGCAAAGAAGTATAATCAGAATCCCATCCATGTTCTAGCTTATATTATGTTCATTTTTCTGGTGGTGACAAAATCATTACTATCATTATCTTCACAGTTGAAATGGAGGGGAAGCTGCAAAGAGCCTTGATAGTACAAGGGTTTAGTGCACCCTGTTATTAACACAGCTGCCTGCAATTTCTGCTGGTTCGAATCTCTCCAAGGCTCAAGGTTGACTCAGCCTTCCATCCTTTCTAAGGTAGGTGAAATGAGGACCCAGTTTGTGGGGGCAATAAGCTGACTTTGTATAAAATATACAAAAGAATGAAGGCTATTGCTTATTGCTTAAAGCATTGTAAGCCGTCCTGAGTCTCCGGAGAAGGGCGGCATATAAATCAAATTAAAAAAAAAAAAAAAAAAAAAGCTTCAACAATCTCAAACTGCCATGGCTGTAGTTAAAAGGTGTTGAGCATATTGTGGCTGAAACTTGAAAAGGATAAGCCTAAGGTAAGCTTAAGCCATAGAACTTGTAGATCAGGTGAAAGAAGTTTTCCCATTGTAGGAAAATATCTTATTTTCAAGATCTCAAAGTTTTGTAATTTCTAATTGGAAAATTTATCCAACAGAGTTCCAGATCTATCATAGCTAAATTGGAAATAAATTGGATCATTTGCTGAACACAGACAAAGGCATGAGATCATGAAGTTATAGAACTGCTCTGTAGCAGTGAAAATATTGAAAGGTACCATATTTTTCAGACTATAAGACACACCAGTGTATAAGACGCACCAAGATTTCAAAGAGGTAAGCAAGAAAAAAAATGTTTTTGCCCTCCCCGTCCCCAGGAGCACTCTGCAGGCTTCCCAAACCCTCTGTGTGCCCCGTTTTCATGAAAAATAGGTCCATTTTCATAAAACAGGGGCGTTTTTGCCCTCCCCAGCCACTCTGCAGGCCTCCCAAAGCCTCTGCGCACACTGTTTTTGCAAAAAACGATCCATTTTTTGCAAAAATGGGACGGGTGGGGCGGGGCTTTGGGAGGTCAAAAATGGCTGTATTCGGTGTATAAGATGCACCAACATTTCCACCCTCTTTTAGGGGGGGAAAATGCGTCTTATACTCCAAAAACTATGGTACCTTAAAAAGACTAGCACTTGGCCAGTATAGTCAATGTTGAGTGATAATGCTGCAAGTCAAAAATAACTAGAGGACTGCATGTTTCAATCCATGGCTTGCACTAATTAAATACAGATATATTCAATCTCAGTTCTAGTATATCATATCCATAGTTTATCATAACCATATATATCCTTTTCTTCCGAGCCAGTCAAAAACATGGCTGCTATACTATGAACCAAATAATTGAACCAGTCATAGGAAAGAGCTGATCTGGGATCTGCTTCTGACAGCAAAATGTCTGTGCTGGCACAGTTGTGACTTTGGCTCCATATTTCAGTTTTCCCTCCCTTCTCATCATCTAGCTATCATTTGCTTTCTTGGCAGAGTCTCTCTCACTCACTCTCTCACTCATTTAATATGTCCCTCTACAGTCCTGATATAATTTCTGACTGTCCAATGTACGATTTGCACAACCTATTTATTGGATGAATTTAGCCCATTGTCTGTTCATGAATTATGTGAACAGCTTTAGACCTTTGGAAAATGGTTTGGTATTTGAATTGTTTATTGAATGTTTTATGCAAACATATGCAGCTCATAAATTGTTTGCAGACTATTTCTGGAATTATTTGTACCAAATCTGTTCCGGGGACAATTCCAGCTATAGGTTTAGCATTCCAATCATTGAGGTCACATGATTGCACTAGAAAGTGCTTGGCTTACCAAGCATGATTGCCTTGTATGGCCAAACAAAAATAAGGCAGAAATGCCTTTGATGGTATGGAAAGCATGCTGTCATATTTACTAGAATTTGCAAGAAGCATTAATAGATGATCTTCCTTATCAAAGCATAAAACTCTTCCCTGCTGTGCTGCTACATACTTGACAGGTCCAAATCTGAATATAGCAGGTAGCTGAGAGATAAAAAGTTTTGAAGCCAAAACAATATTCCTCACAGAGATATTTATTTGTTTCCTTTACTTAAATAAAAGGTTTTTAAATTTTATTTTAATAAAAGTTATTTTATTAAAAGCTTCCAAAGTAACATGAACAATACCAAAAACAAAACTGCCCCTATTCTCTGGCTTGCTTCCTTCTCTCTCTCTCTCTCTCTCTCCCTCCCTCCCACCCTCCCTTCCCCTCCCCTCCTCTCCCTCCCCCTCCCTCTCTCTCTCTTTACAATTATAAAATCATATTTTGATTTCCTGAGGTCATATCATGCCCAAAAGCCTTTATAAAGATCCTACCATATTTTATTTCAGCATCTGCAGAAGTGTGCACTTTAAAGTAAAGGAAAGTTCAGATAGATGTCTCAAATACTTACTATATCCTATTTCAACCTGTAGGAAGAAATCATTTCTCCGAGTTACACAATAGTTGGAAACACTTCTCTGGTGAAATCAATCTGTGTTCAGTAAATAAATAATCGATCAAAATGCCTGCTCACTGACATTGTGCAAAGGACCAGATAAAATCCCCAGCCAATTATTCTACTGTCTGAGAGTCAGGTAGCAGGCAGATAAACAGTCTTTCTGTCCTCTGTGGAGTCTTTTTCTGAGCTTGTTATGCCTCCTTTCTGATCATAAAAGGAAGAGGGAAACAATATTGTACAAGGCACAAAGGTTATACAAGGTCAAAAAAAGAAAGACTTTAAAAAGTCAAAGCATCATGCTTTCTTCCTCCTGAAAGCTGCAAAAATTTGCTCCAAACCTCAAATTTTCAAAATTTTATATGAATAAGAACTTTGGGGCAATAAGGACAATTATGCCAAACCTGACACAAAAAATACAAGAACTAAAGTACTTGTTTAGTACTAAACAAGTACTAAATTACTAAATTTAGTAATTTAGAATCTGAAAGGATCATTTCATCAGATTCTTTTTTTTAAAAAAAAATTAAGAATGTAAAACTTCTAAGGTAAAAGTTATCCCAAGAATTATTTCAAAGTGTTAAGAAGATTGAACATCTTTCAGAATTTTACTGATCTTTTTCTTTTTGTTACTTCTTTTTTAATTAAATAGATATTTAACACAGTAACATAAAAAAGCAGAAAAATATGGGAAAAAAACAAAAAGAACATAGAAATGTATAAACCATATAAAATTGAATTAAAAATTAATCTAATATTTGATTATCATAGTATATGGATGTGATTAAAACCATTACAGAGTAGAATAGAATTCTTTATTGGCCAAGTGCGATTGGACACACAAAGTTTTGGTGCATACGCTCTCAGTGTACATAAAAGAAAAGATACATTCATCAAGAATCATAAGGTACAACACTTAATGATAGTCATAGGGGAACAGTCAATATAAACCTTAAAGATACCAGCAACAATGTTACAATCATACAGCCATAAGTGGAAGGAGATGGGTGATAGGAACAATGAGAAGATTAATAGTAATGCAGACTTAGTAACTAGTTTGACAGTGTTGAGGAAATTATTTGTTTAGCAGAGTGATGGCATTCAGGAAAAAACTGTTCTTGTCTCTAGTTGTTCTGGTGTGCAGTGCTCTATAGTGTTGTTTTGAGGATTTTTATTAAAATTAAATCAATATTCAATTGTTAACAAAAGTAGCTAGTACACTACGAATCATAAATCAAAAATAAATAAATAAATAAATAACAAGTTTATATCTGAGCTAAAGTATATCTTTGTTTAATATGTCAGGCAAAAGCTAACATTCAGACCTTTTGTTAAGAGGAATTAAATTGCCAGGGAATTGTTTGGCAACTAATCCTAACCCTAATATTCAAAGTTATTTGTAGCAGATACCATCTTTCTTCAAATAAATTCCATTTTATCATTTGAGTCTTGATCTTATTCATCCAATAGCCTGATGCCAAACCATAGATTTATGTTCCATTATTCATTCTAGGCAGCAATGAAATGCACTTACCTTCGCTACCAGTTCGGGAGAGTGAGCATGCAGACCTCTTCTGCGCATGCACAATGGGACATAATGACATCCCGGTGGGTGGGCAGAACCTCCCACCGCCGGCACTACCGGTTCGCACAAGCCGGATAGATCTGGCTGGATTTCACCACTGGGATATCTAGGCTATCCCCTGATAAGTAACTGGAAGAACTTCATTAGTATATAATTTTTTAAAATTTTTATTAAATAAACATTAAAACATTGGACACAATTTTAATGTATGTTCTTGGTTTGTCAACTTAGGCTCCAAAGGTTCCTTTTTCCTTGTTATGTATTCATTGCCAATGGTTCTAATGCAAACAGAAATAAAAGAAAGTACAAGGCAACTTTATTTTATTATAATACTTCTCATGTTAAAAGTCTGTTTAATATTATCTAAAAAACTGGGGGGGGGGGTTGTTAAAATAAATTCTCTGCATCTATGATTTTTTTAAAAATGAGCCACAATAAATCTTCAGAGTCATGATTATGAAAGGCCATTCCAAATCATCAAAAACTTATTCTGCATGAAGAAACATCATAGCCACTTTCATATTTTTCTATTTTATATTGTCAGCAGAATTCAAAGTTTGCTGATATTGTCTCTCATGTATCACTTCAGGACAAATCTGATCTGATCATGTATTAAGTTGTTAAAAAGCCATTTAATATCTTTGCATATATTGCCATAAATAGATTGCAATCAACATTTCTAGAGAGATAAGACATTGTGATTTTGGATGAACTGAACCACTCCTCTCTTTATAAATCCAAGAAATAAATGCCTCTTTCCATAAGGAAGTAAGTATATCATTTTTCATTAAATACAGAGGTGGTATTCAGCCGGTTTGCACCAGTTCAGGAGAACAGGTTGTTAACTTTTTGCCCAGTTTGGCAAACCGGCTAATACCACCTCTGGATGTCCCTGCCCACCCTGTCTCTCCAGGAGTTCCCTGCATGCCTCGTTTTGGCTTCCAGGGTGGTGCAGGAAGCCTTCCAGGCCCAAAACCCCTGCTCTAGGGTGAGTTGGGAATGGGGATTTTGCATTATGATTGCTCATAAGTAAGTAGGAACCAGTAAAAGAGGAATGGAAAATCCCTATCTGTAGATCAGTGTTTTTCAGTTTTGGCAATTTTAAGATTTTCCTGCTGCCTGGGGAATTCTCCTGCTGCCTGGGCACTTTACCTGCTGCTTGGGGAATTCTGGGAATTGAAATCCATGCACCCTAAAGTTGCCAAAGTTGAGAAGCATGGGTCTACACTAGAGTTTAAGATTTTCCATTCCTGTTTTATTTAGAGTTTGGTGCAATTAAATAAATCAGTTGTGGTTTCGTTAACAAATAGTGATTAAAGTGATATGAATCATTACTGGACTGTTTGTGAGAAACTGAAATTAAAAGTTGATCTGGGCTTTGATGATTAAATAAGGGATTATGGAAATAATGGAGACAAATGTTAATCTCAGAGTAAGAGTTTGATTTTTTTTTAACTTATATATGTACCAAAGAAAGTTGGAAGTCATTCTTTTTCGGTTTTCCTTCTTTTCCTCTTTCTTTCTTACACTTTCACTCTTTTTCTTTTCTGAGCCTTTTCTTTTTTCAAATCTGTTTTTTATTTGTTTATCCCTTAGCTTTGTATTTTTTTATGTATGAAGGATCAAATAGTCAGCCATTATAATTCTACATTCCTTATTTATAAAAATCATATCAAAATTTAAAATGAAATCCACTGGGAGCCATTTCATATAATACAGGCTCTAAGTCCCTCTGACTAAAAAGTGTTTATTGATAGAAGAGAATATTTGTAGCTCAGGGTTGAACTGTGGGTTCCTTGGTGCTCTCTAAGCTTGATGGTTTTCTTGTAGATGTTTCATTATCAAACTAGGGAACATCATCAGTACTAGAAGGGAGTGGAGTTTGCTCTTATTTTCATATACTAGTGGCTTACCCTGTTAGTGTTGATCAGTTGCTTCACAAAAAGTTTTTGATTGCTGCCGGGTCTACTGTTGTGGCCCGCCAGCGGCCAGCAGAGCAGGCAACAGATTCAGACAGTGAGGAGGTTGGGGAGGAATGTGGGCCAGTCCTGGAGTCTGGGGAAGGGGACGATGGCTCTGTGTTGGAGGCAGAGAGGGGGCCAAAGCCATCTGGTAGTTCTTTGCTGCCTCTGGAATCTCCGGAGTCTGACATCAGCGAGGCAGAGAAGTGTGAGTCTGTTCCCAGTGTGTGCATGTGCAGAGCTGCCAGGAGACAGGAACATTTAAAGAAACAGGGTCAACTTGGGAGTAAGACTTGGAGATGATTGGCCCCTCCCATAAGACATAAAAGAGAAGTGAGCTTTTGCAGGAAGCAATTAGTTCATCTGGCTGATTCAAGATTTGAAAATTCTGTTTGTGACTCTGTGCCAAGTTTGGCCTTGCCCTTCATCTGGAAATTAGCTCTTTGGCAGCATTCCATGTGAGATAGGTTGGTGTTGATAACCTTCCTCTGAAAGATTGTTTATCAAGCCTTGCGGACTGTAAATGAAAGTAATTTACGAATTAAAGAGGTTTGCCGGGACTAAGTTTGTGCTGTTTAATTTCTAAGGAAGCCTAGGTCAGAACATCTACAGCCTCAGGCAGAGGAGGGCTATTCTGCACCCCTCCCTCAAATGTTCTTTAAAATACTGAGTTTCCCAGCATTCCTTTAGGAACATCCAACATGCAAACTGTGTTTACTCATCCTAAAATGAATCCTCTTTACCTGGAGCTTCAAAATTTGCTGTTTGTTGGGGAGGTGGGTAACTAAAAGTCAGTCTACATTTAGTGTATATCTGACTTCGGGGGTAATTCTTCATAACCAAACAAAAGTGTATTTTCTGTGTAGTTCACACCCCTTGCTCGCTGGATCTGGATGTCACAAAGCAAAGCTCACATTTTGTAATTAACCCCTGTGCCCCATTTTGACTGGCAGAGTGCTGCAGGAGGCTGAGTGCTGCCACGCCCCATGGCCATGCCCATCTTGGCATACCCACCCAGTCGGTTATTAGGGCGGAGAACTGGTTGTTAAATTATTTGAATCCCACCACTGATTAAATACCTTGGTTAATGTTATGATCAAGATTTCTTGGAAAGGTTTTTCTAATATATTATAAGAAAAAGTCAGCAGGTTCTGGAAATTTGTTCAAGTTGATTTATTTTGCTTCATTTGCTGTTATTGGTTTGCTGAACACTTTTTTTTGTGGACCTATAAATTTATTAATCTGGGTTATGTTTAAGGATTCTTGGATGTTCTCAAAATTTGATGTCTATTTTCTAAATAATTGAGAGTAATACTTAATCAGTTGCTCATGTCCTCTGAGACTGAAACATAACTTTCCTCATTTGAAATGGAAATTGTGTTTTTTCTCTTGTTTTTTCACAGTTGATAGGTATGGGCTAACAGATTGTCAAGATTATTAGCTTTCTCAAAGTATTTTCTGTTGGGGAAAAAAAAGTATCTTCTTGTAAGATTCATTTACCTTTATTCATTCCAAATGATTACAAATCACTTTAACCTTTTCTTCAAAATCCAGAATTGGGTTCTGTTCATGTCTTCATTCTAAATGCTTCAATTCATTCATCAATATATCATTTTTGTTTTTATATGACTTTATATTTGAAGCCAAAGAAATAAAAGTCCTCTCAAAAATGTTTTACTAGAATCCCATGGATAAGGAAATATCAGAGGTTAAATTGATAAGGAAGATGCTCTTTAATTCAGGTTGACGTTTTAATTAAATATCTTCTTGTAATAATAATAGAATGTTCAGTCTCCATCTTTTTGGTCCAGAGGTTCCACTATGCTGTTTTACAATTATTTAGTTAATGATCTGCATAAATTGCAACCTCACATGTATACATTTGGTTAATAGTGAACTGGACAGCCATCGCAGATGTATTCTTGGATTTTGTAAACTGAAAAATAATACATTCTCTAGATCAGCGGTTCTCAACCTGGGGGTCGCGACCCCTTTGGGGGTCGAACGGCCATTTCACAGGGGTCGCCAAAGCCCCCCCACGCCTTCACTCACCCTCACCCTCTGCCTCTGTTGGATTGCCGATCGCCATTTGCTTACCCCGCCCACTCCTATTGCTGCCTCCTGAGTCCCAGCTGATGGCTAGAGGGAAACAAACTGTTTAAATTCTTGCCGTGGAACTTCAAAGGGCTGCCCTACAGGTGATCAGTGTTAAAAGAAAACAAATGAGAAGACCGATACCTGCAAAAATAGAAAAAAACAGTCCCTTTCAGCTTCAGCATAGGTTAATTACCATAAGTTGATTTGATCAGCCTCCGGACTCTCAGATGATTTGCTCTCAGCTGTTTTGCGGAGGGCTCTGTTGCTAGCTGCAAGGAGAGGAGCAGATATTTTTCCCCTAGCTATGCTGAAAAAACAAAACTGAAAGTAAACAAGGTCTTTGCTGCAATGTGACAAAATGAGGCAGAGAGAGATTTCTTTTTCTTTTTCCTCACCAAAACAGGTAGGTGCAAAACTGCAAACAATGGGAAATTTAGGGCAAAAGAGGAGGTTCAAGATTTTAAAACACAAAAGAAAAAAAGCTCTATTTAACTAGGGAATTGTAATAATTGAGATACTATTAATTGTATATTGTGTTGAAAGCAGAAATGGTTAAGTTGTGGTTTGGAGGAATATATGGGGGAAATTATTTGGTTTATTATTATTGGTAAATATAATTAATTGATTTATAAGAAATTGGATTGCATGGAAATAATTGGAATATTCATGTTCATATTGATTGATATACAAAAAAGATAGTTATATAACTAATTGATTTATATTAAAATGTTGAATTTGTATTAACAACTGTATTACATAATTACATAATTAACCAATGTGAGGATGGATATAAAAATAGATGACAATGGGAAGGGGTATAATATAGAATAGAAGGGAAAAATTGAATTTGATTAAGATTAGAGATGAGGATGAAGGGTAATATTGGTTTTTTTTAAAAAATAGATGAGGAATAAATATGGCAAAAAGAAAATATAGAAATTGTAAATTTAATTGAAATGATTAAACACTGGTTAAATTTGTGAACTGGCCAAATACTCTGTTCAAAGAAAATACCTTGTATGTTTGTATGTGTGTTTCTAATTATTGCTATTTATTCATATTTGTTCTCTTTTATTCTTTAAAGTTTAACAATTCATTCTTTATCTTAATATCTTTATATTTGTTTGGGGTTGGTTTTCTTCCCTTTCATCTTTTTTATTGTACAGCAATCTTTCTCCTCAAACCTACCTCTCTTTTCTTTCCTTCTTACTTTCTCTTCTCCCCGTCTTCTTCTCCTTCCTACTTCCTCTTCCTTTCTCCTTCTCCTCCTCTCTTCCTCCCTTTCTTACCCTGACTCCTACTCTAATTTCCCTTCCCTTCCTTCATCCCTCTCTATTTCTGTATCCTTTTATGCATATGGACTACTCAGAGGGCTGAAAAAGTTATTTTTGACTGGTCCTCGCACTTTTGACCAGTCCTCGAATTTACGACTGTTCTCACATTTTACGTTTTTGCCCTATCTTGTCACCATGGTGAAGAGAAGCAGTTGTGAAATGAGGGACACGGTTGTTAAGAATGCTACAATGGGCATGATGACTAGTCATAAGTGTGAAGACCGGTCAAAAGTGCGAGGACCTGTCAGAAATCACTTTTTTCAGCCCTCTGGGTAGTCCTTTTCTGCACATGGACTACTCAGAGGGCTGAAAAAGTTATTTTTGACTGGTCCTCGCACTTTTGACCAGTCCTCGAATTTACGACTGTCCTCACATTTTACGTTTTTGCCCTATCTTGTCACCATGGGGAAGAAAAGCAGTTGTGAAATGAGTGACACGGTTGTTAAGAACGCTACAATGGGCATGATGACTAGTCATAAGTGCGAAGACCGGTCAAAAGTGTGAGGACCTGTCAGAAATCACTTTTTTCAGCCCTCTGGGTTGTCCTTTTCTGCACATGGACTATTCAGAGGTCTGAAAAAGTTATTTTTGACTGGTTCTCGCACTTTTGACCAGTCCTCGAATTTACGACTGTCCTCACATTTTATATTTTTTGCCCTATCTTACCATGATGAAGAGAAGCAGTTGTTAAATGAGTGACATGGTTGTTAAGAATGCTGCATGGGCATAAATGTTAAGATGGTCATAAGTGTGAGGACCAGTCAAAAGTGCGAGGATCTGTCAGAAATGACTTTTTTCAGCCCTTTGATTAGTCCATATGCATAAAAGGATACACATAGCCATGGCCACCCGGTCACATGACCTCCAAGCCATGCCCACAAAATAAACCACACCCACAGAACCGATAGTAAAAAATTTTAGAACCCACCCCTGGTTGGGGGTCACCACAGCATGAGGAACTGTATTAATGGGTCGCGGCATTAGGAAGGTTGAGAACCACTGCTCTAGATGGTATTTATGACCTCATACATCTGAAAGCTGAGTAATAACACATAGTTTGAAACATTGGGGGGGGAGGCTTTATCAACAATTATTTTACATAAACCAAATTTGTCAAGGGAAACATATTTTCTACAAAAAAGAAATTTGCAAAACTTTGTTCAAGTTTGATACGCTCACAACTTCCCACCCTATTCCCCACAAAAACGACTGTAGAAATCCTAGTTAAATGCAGTTCAGCAATGCCATCCTATTACTCTTACCATTACAACTTACTGCCACTTTCAACCAATCATTTTCTTTAAAAAGTTGTATGGTTCTTGGTAGCCAAATCCATCATGCAGCATCTTTACATCTTTTGGCTCTGTGCTCCAAAAATCAATGCAGTGCAATAACATCAGGGTCCTTGTTCTGTGAACTCCTAAATATAAGTAAAGGAGTTTTTAAAAGGCTAATAACTACTGCAGATACTATTATGTTGCATATTCTTATTACCCAAGAAGACTGTCAAGAATTTTATTTTAATCTTCTGTAGAAAAGCTTACTGAGTAATTCATCATGCAACATTTATTAGATGCATTTTCCTCTGATTACTGAACGTTTAAAACATATCATAAGCTCTCATATTTATTTGTTTAGAAAAAATCTGTAATGTGTCTTTATCAAGTGCAATTGGAAATATACATATTTCTTTCCTAATTGTAATTGGTCAAATACATGATGCTGCCTAATTTTCTTTCCTGATTAAAATGATTGCAGATATGCCTACTTCAGATGTGTATATATAATACATTGAAAGCTGGCTGTTATTTGTGAGCCCTTTCAATGGAAGTGTTTTACATATTATCAGTTTATAAATATTCTAACTGTTTGAAAAAAAGGAAATGTAGGTGACAGAATGTTAATAAGTAGTGCAGAGGAAATTGAAACACAAGTGACTTAAGCCATGAGAGGAAACTCTTCACTGTTGATGCTGGTACTTGGTCCAGGTAAGTAGTTCATACAGAAATCCTATGCAATGTTTTTGGATTCTAATGTATATTTATATATTTTAATCATAGAGGACTAATGTTTATATCTATCTATTTGTCTAAAACTGTGCCATAGGGTGAATTTACATATTAATTAACAAATAAAATATTCAGATCTTGATGATGGCCACTTGGGAGGTCTATGGGTCACTTAATATCCATTATCCATCAGGCTGTACCATTCTCCAATATCCATTTCTGAGCCATCTTCAAACAATTAACACCCACATCACTTTGTAATTGCCAATCTGGATGTTATCTGTGGCCAGATACGCAGATCAATGAATTGGAAACAATCAAGGGAAATTAAAATAGACAAAATTAGTGTTATGTTTATTATCATTGAAAAGAGAGTTTACTCTGCCTCTAGAGAGAGCTTGAGATAAAAATGGTATTTATTCCTTATTCACTGCTACCTTAAAGCTAACTAAAAGTGCATTTTGAATGTCTTAAAAAACTAACTTGGAAGAGAAGAAGCAGTTGCTGTTGAAATGAGCTGACTAGTTGCAAACATGAATGAAATTGAAATAACAGCTTGTGCTCTAGTGAGGCTTGTAGTATTTAAGCTCATAGCTCAGTTGTGAGACAGATAATAAAAATCAAATTTGCAACCTCATCAGGAATAAGGAAAATTGTCTGACTGATAGATAGAATGCTTCTTGCAAGTCAGTGTTGGTTGTGAAGAAAGCCAACAGGGAATTCATAAAATTTCTCCAAGAGGCTGTTCCAAAGCATTGGTAGAGCAACAGAAAGCAATGAGGGACTGCCTGAAAAGCAATGCTTGTGAGTCAACACTTCTCTTATTTCATAAAATGGACAACTTATTAGCATGTTATGCTGGGGGACAATGTTCTGCCCCAGCTCCGGATTCACGAGGATATTGACACACACCAACGGTCCTTATCAAATTTATTAAGTAGCAAGAATAAACCAAAGTCCAGCAAAGGTTGGCAACCAGCCCAGAAAACTAGATAAGACTTTTCCAAAAATGCTCTGATGATAATTACAAGTTGTTTCTAGCAAGAAACTTACTAACGGCATGTGACTTAAATAGGCTAAGGGAGTGGCCAATTATCCTCAAGCCTTACTCTCGAAGAGACCTCCTTCTCGTGAGTAGCCACTACTGTCTTTTGGCAGCCCTGCATGCTCAAGCATTGAGAAGAGGCTCCTGCACTTTGCTATCTCCACTTGAAGGAGCCTCTGGAGGTTCTGAAGGCCCTGACTGAGTCTTTGCCTCTGGCACTATATCCTCTTCAGCCTCCTCGCTGTCCAACGCAAGTGCCGGCTGCGCAGGCTGCTGGCACGACACCACACCAGCCTCCTCATCGTCAGGATCAGCCACGATCCATGCAGGTCGCTGGCGGGCCACAACAGACAAATATCAGAAGGATTGAAGTGAAAAAAGATGGTCTTGGAGCAGGGTGAAATGATCTCAGTTCGGACTGGCTTGGCTGAACTGGTAGCGATGGCGGCCGGTGGTTCAGAAAATCGATAGCGATGGTGGCATGTGTTCTGCCCCAGCTACGGACCAAAAGAACGCAGCACACACAAAGTCTGTACAAACCTTAGTTTACTAAATTAAATCAGTCTTTTTCAAACAAAAGCTGTTAATTAACTTTCTTAACAGCCTACAAGAATCCAAAGAATAAATAATCATACTCTTACTAGGATTGGCAGAAAGCCCAGAAGCAATTTGCAGGACACTGATAAAAGAACTAAGATCCAGACACGAAGGAGAGTGAACTAAGTTGTTCCCTGCCAATTGCCTCAGTCATTATCCATCCTTAAATAGGCTAAGGGAGTGGCCAATTATCCCCAGGCCTTACTCTCGAGGAGACCTCCTCCTGAGGACCCACTCATGCCTTTTGGCAGCTCTGCGCACTGGTGCATCGAGAAGAGGCTCCTCCTCTTCTTCCTCTTCACCCATGGAAGCTTCTGGAGGTTCTGAAGGCCCTGGCTGAATCCCCGCCTTTGGCACCACATCTTCTCCAGCTCCTCATTGTCTGACTCAAGTGCCAGCTGCACCACACCAGCCTCCTCACTGTCAGAATCAGCTACTAGCTGCACAGGCTGCTGACGGGCCACAACAACGTGAGGCTCTGCCTACCCAACTGGTTGTCGTTACTTCCTGGTTTTAACCAGGAATTAACCAGTTTTTTACCCTCTGTGCATACTCAGAGGGTCCCCGCATGCGTGGTGCGTGCACTTCCGAACTGGTTGGGAATATAAGTAGATTTACTCCTGTCTTGGAGGCATTGGGCCCAAGCCATTTAAAGCTTCAATGATCAAAGGCAGAACTTAGAAATGCACTTGAAAGTCAAAATGTTTCCTTTAACTGTTACAAGTTTGCGCTTTCCAACCCAAGAATGGGGAAAATGTCACTTTTCAGATATTTTCAAACTTGACTTCTGCAATTCCTGATCATTTGCCATTGTGACTATGGCACAATGTAGAGTTAGGAACATCAGTATTATTTCCATACTGATGTATTCAAATCAACAACTGGGGCAGTGCATTCTAGACTAACTAAAAATTCTGGATGATTTTAAAAGATTGTGTCATGTATAGTCTATGGCTATAGTCCAGATAGGCATGATGGTAGCAAAGTTCTTATACTGCAGGTAGGGCTACAACTGGTATAATACCACTTAAGATATTGTGCAGCCCAAGATAATGATATATGGTTACGACTACAATGATTATACTAATACTATCCCATTCTGACATATAACTTCCAGTTCTTTACTTAAATATGGGGAAAGGGAAAACCATGCCGCACTCCACAAAAGAAGAACTGTTGGGTGATCCATTTTCCTCCATCCCCATTGACCAGAATCAATCACTATAAAGGGAGCATAACTACTGATTCTTCCAAATCCCAAACCTTGAAAACAGGACACCATGGTTCATTATATCTAAGGCTACTGAAAAGTCTGGCAGAACAAGGAGAAACACTTCCCCCATTCAGATATTAATAAAAATCATCCACAGCAGAGGACTTCCGGTTGGTGATTTGCAGCGACAGGGTGTTGAGTGAGAGCTTATTACAAACTGAGGTTGAACTACAGCAACGACCGGGAGATGAGGCGACGAAACAACAGTGGTTGATGATGAGACATAGATTGAATCTATTGGACCAGGAGGAGGTAGCTCAAAAAATAAGAAGATCTAAGCACTATTGTTTCGAGAACGCTAACAAGTCGGGGAGATGGCTGGCATATAAATTAAAAAAAGAGAAGGAAAAAAACCAAATACTAGCTTTAGAAGACCCACAGGGCATCCTGTTGACGAAGGAAGAAGACAAATTAGAAAGCATAAGAAAATTTTATGAATGTCTTTACAAAAATGAAGGAATTGAGTTAAACAAGGTAGAACAGTATTTGTTGGAAGCCAACCTTCCTCAAATTCCGGAAGAAGAAAAGGAAATGTTAAATGAAAAGATCACCATAGGGGAGTTAAGAACCGCCTTATCCAAAATAAAGAAGAACAAAACACCAGGCCCTGATGGTCTCCCCGGGGAATTATACCAAAAATTTGATGATGCCCTGAAACTGGAACTGTTAGAAATTCTAAATGAGGTTATTGCTGGCATAACAATCCCAGACTCCTGGAGGGAAGCGTATTTGACGATCATTCTGAAAGAAGGTGCCGACCCGAAGCAGATCTCCAACTATAGACCTATCTCACTGCTTAACGCAGATTACAAATTATTTATGACTATAATAGCGGAGAGATTCAAGAAAATTCTAAACCGATGGATACATAAGGATCAAAATGGTTTTCTCCCAGGGAGACAGATTAGAGACAACTTGAGAACAGTCCTAAATACCATTGAATATTATGAACAACACCCTGGAAAACAGATGGCTTTAATGTTTGTCGATGTCCAAAAGGCATTCGACAATTTGAATTGGACCTTCATGATAAACCAAATAGATTTAATGGGATTCGGGACTAATTTTAGGAGGATGATAGAGAATATCTACCAAAATCAGAGGGCAAATATATTAGTAAACGGAGACAGAACCCAGACATTTCAGATCCAAAGAGGAGTCAGGCAGGGATGTCCCCTATCCCCCTTACTTTACATTCTAGCATTAGAGGTCTTACTTAGAAGGATTAGAACTAATGAAAATATCAAAGGCTTGAAGATTAGGAAGGAAATATTTAAAACACAGGCTTTTGCGGACGACGTTGCCTTCATAATAGAAGACCCATTAGACACTGGCTCAAAATTAATGCAGGAAGTTCAGAATTATGGAGAAGTCGCGGGCCTTAAACTTAATAAGAACAAAACTAAAATAATTGTGAAAAATATGACAAACCTACAAACGAAAGAATTAGAAGATTTATTAGGCCTCCAGGTAGTTAAGAAGATAAAATATCTGGGAATATGGATTACGGCGAGACTTTCTTCATTAAAAGATGATAACTATATCCCCTTATTGCAGAAAACTAATCAAGACCTCGATAGGTGGAGGAGGCTTAAATTGTCCCTGACTGGTAAAATTGCGGCGATCAAAATGAATATTTTACCGAAATTTCTATTTCTATTTCAAAATATACCGATATCACTAGATAAAAAAAATTTTTTGGATTTGAATAAACATATCAGGAATTTTTTGTGGGAGGGTAAGAAATCGAGGATTTCTCTCAAGACACTTCAAGGGAAAAGAAATTTGGGAGGGTTCGGGCTCCCTGACTGGGAATTATATCAAAAGGCGGCAAAAATAATTTGGATAAAGGAGTGGATCAAATTACAAGAAGGTAGAATTTTGACACTAGAAGGACACGATCTCCTTGAAGGATGGCACGCTTACCTCTGGGATACAAAGGATAGGAAGAAAACTCATTTCTATAAACATAAAATTAGAGAGACATTGATTTGTACGTGGCTGGAAATTAGACAGAAGATATATACCAAGGTTCCTAGCTGGTTGTCGATTATGGATGCTCTAGTGGCCCCAAATAGAAGAGGGAACTATAAAATGGGCACATATAAGGATATCTTGGATGAAGAAGGGAAGCTCAAACCCTTGGAAGTATTGAGGGACCAGGGGTTTATTCTGGATTGGTGGAAATATCTCCAGATTAAGTCTAGATTTCAAGAAGATAGAGATAAATGTGGTATTAAAATGAAATATGGATATTTTGACAAAATTATTTGGGGACCAGATAAGAAAATGTTATCGAAAATCTATAACTTTATATTAGATGAAGATAGAGCCGAGACGATAGCTAAAAATCAGCTAAGCATTTGGGAGAAAAACTTAGGATATGGCCTTAATTTCAATGACTGGGAGATAGCTTGGAACAGAAATTTCAAAATAACGAAATCGGTAACATTCAGGGAAAATCACTACAAAATGTTGCATAGGTGGTACCTAGCCCCGGACAGGCTGGCCAAAATATTTCCAAATTCCTCTGCTTTATGTTGGAAATGTGGAAAGATGGTCGGCACCTTTTATCATCTGTGGTGGACTTGCCCTGAGACCAAAAAGTTTTGGTTAAAGATTCGACTCTGGCTCTCGGAAATAATGGGACAGGAGATAGCCCTGGCCCCGGAATCCTTCCTCTTAGGTATGATTGAAGATGGTCTCGACAACAATAAAACCCAACTGGCAATTCAAATTATTACTGCGGCTAGATTAGCCTTTGCGAAAATCTGGAAATCCAACTCTACCCCCTCTGAAGAAACATTAATAAATAAAATTCTAGAGTACGCAGAGATGGCTAAATTGACGAGCGAGCTAAAAAATGAAGAGAACTCTAAGTACTACGAAGTATGGGGAATTTGGTATAACTGGTTAAAGAATAGGATAAAAATATAATAATAGGCTATGATTTGTTAGACACCCGAAATGGACTTAATTGTATAGAAATGTAGAGAATTGTATAGAACTGTATATTGTATAGTTATAGATGGAATTCACCTAATGTTTGATCTATGAAATGTGTAAACACTGCACCTCGGATCAAGATTGTGATTGTACATTGTCTTTTTAAAAATTGGAAAATTCAATAAAGTATTTAAAAAAAAAAATCATCCACAGCAACATGTTGTTCCAATCACATGTCCAGACCTGAATCCTCATTAAGGAGACACTTTTTAGTGTCTCTTGATAGATTAATATCTATTGATAGATTAACATATATTTTGAAAAGCGAATTAATATTGCAAAATTTAATTTCCAGTCATTTTTTAAAAATTCTTATATTGGCATATTGCGTATTGAATTTTATATGGCTTTGTTTTTTATATATGTATGTGTATTCTATTATTGTAATTGTATTTTGTTACTTTGATTTGTAAAATTTTACTTGGGCCTTTATTCTTTTTTCCCCCTCTAACTTTTTTTTTTTTTTGGTACAGTTTATTAGACTGGAGGATCTTCATCTTATAATTTTCTCCCATTGCTGTATTATTTTATTGCATATAAGTTTTGTATTGTCAATCTTCCATTACCTTGCCCTTCAGATACTCTTTTGATTTGTGTTGTGACTGTTGTCGAGGCTGTAGTTTTATCACCCATAGCAAATAAAAGTTATTGTCACTCTTTAAAGCCTAGCTGTGACTCGAGAGCCCACAAGTTCAATGGTATTCTGTTGAGAGAAAGCTGTAATGCCAATGAGCAGATGAGACAATTAGATTGTAACCATTTGTTTAAAGGATTTAGAGCCTCTTTATTGCCTCTGCAAGCCATTATTAGTCTTTTATTGCTTTGCCATATATGGAAGGACAGATAAGGCAAGAGATAACTTTATAGTCTGTGGGACTTGCTTGTCAGGGAATACATTAAAAAATGACATCTAGGAACCCATAAAAAAAGTATGCACATTGGGACCCATATCATGTACTTTGGAATATTATCAGCATTTTTTATTCAGCCCAGATGTGTACAAAATGGAAAGAAATGGGCCTTTTTTGTGTAGCACACTAAAATCAATAGCTCAGTGGCAAAACAGCACACTTGGGTATAAGAATACAAAACACAGTGTATTGATTTAATGAGACCTTGGTCTTATGACCAGAAGATATCTTTGCCTAAGAACTTTGTAATGAATTACAGTCAAATTGCAAAGTTCCCTGTAGGAGTTAATGCTTCTGATAGCATCATCTCAATCTATTTTAGATCTATTTTAGCTCAGGAATTGTTCTGGGCACTCTGGCAGTTACCATTGTCAGAAGAGAAGGCATAGGTCAGATGAGGCGGCATATGTCCTGTCCAAACAGGACAGGTACAGACAGATAGTTAGGATTGAAGAAAAAAAACAATTGCATCCAGCCTGCCTCCCACTGAAGACCTGCACAAGTCAGAAAGAAGACTGAGAAAATATCTACAGACCCCTCACATCCTGGACACAAACTGTTTCAACTCATCTCCTCAGGATCCCACTATAGAAAATTGCATACCAAAACAGTTAGGCACAGGCACAGTTTTTCCCCTGGTGCTATCACTCAGCTGAACATCTAATTCCCACAGCATTGTCTTCTGTCTAAGGATATTTACCCATGTAGTAGAGCTGTATTACTACCGTATTATCCTTCTCATCTTTCCTACTACTTTCTCCCACTGAGAACTTATGCACCCAAGACAAATTCCTTGGGTGTCCAATCACACTTGGCCAATAAAGAATATGTTATTCTATTCTATATTTTATACTGCTCTACTAATTCTAAAATACAGACAATTCTCATTTAGCCACTGTAATCTATTCCAGTGAAATAAGGGGGAGAAGGAAAGAGAGAGGTAGAGGTGGGGACAGGAAGTAGGTAGGAGAAGAGAGAGAGAGAGAGAGAGAGAGAGAGAGAGAGAGAGAGAGAGAGATGCAGTGAAAATGCTGGTTGCTGCTATATTATTTAAATAAAGTTCTCTGTGCACCTATGTCAGTGCTACTCCCACTCTGGCCTGCATTGATTTTGGACACAAACATTTGATCATAAATGCATGCATTGGTTGGAAAATGTTTTCTTTTACTACAACTACAATTTGCTATCATTTATTACCATTCTATTTGCCAAAAATCGGTAACTGAAGCAGTCACTAAACAAGGACTACCTATACAGCCTGTGCAGTCTGTAATGCCCACCAACCATGAAATACTTCTGAACAGGTTATTTGTGAGAGAGACAGAAAACAGAAGAGAAGAGAAGATTTGTCAGTTGTTTTTACTGGCACATAAAAACTAAAATCACAGTATTAAAAAATGAAATGTTGAGACCAAAAGACAAACATTGCATAGCAGAAAGGGAGGGGGGGTTAAACATCCTTTACATGCTGCAGTTGCATAGATCAGCCTTGGTGTCAAAATGTTGATTCATGATTTGACCAAAGCCCTGTTCACTTCTTGGAATGAGTATGTGATAAGGGATGAAATGTGAAGCCTACCAAGCACAGGGAAGAGGACTTATGTTGCAGCGATAAGGGTGGCAAAGGTCTAATTGGGGCTACAGAGAGCTGGCCAGCAGCTCTATTTCAGGGGATTATATCTCTCCTGGAAAAGGAGGAGTTACAGGGTCACTGTGAAGAATATTATCGACATCTGTTTGTCAACTTCACTTGGAATAGGATACTACCTGGGTAGATCTTTTAGAAGTGACTCCTCTGAATTATATTACATGGAAGAGTTTGTCTTCCATGAAATAGGTATTTCCTCAGCCACCTATCTTCTGAATCTATCCCCCTCCCGGCTGGTCAAGACCTCCCAAGATGTGGAGTGTGGTTGGATCCAAATAGTAGCAAATGCCTCTTTAAGCAAAGTGGTGGTTCTGCCAGCTTTGAAGGAGGCAGTGATACATCCCCTTCTCAAAAGGCCGTCTTTCAACTCATTTGATTTTTTTTTGCTGAGCATCCAATATTTTCTTTCTTGGGAAGTTTGATGAGAAGATAATTGGCTTTCAGGCTTTCAGCCATAGAGGATCCTGGATGCAGTGGAGTATCTAGGTCCTTTTCAATCTGGATTCAAGCATTGATCATAAATAAATTGCTACCTAAAAGGCATTGGTCACACTTGTATATGACCTATGTAGGGCTCAGGATGTGGGTGATACATCCATTCTGGCTCTCTTGGATCCCTCGATGGCTTTCAATACAATAAACCATGGTATCCTTCTGGACATGATGCAGATAATGGGAGGCACCATTTTGTGGTGGTTGTCTTCTTACTTCCATTGCCAATACCAGTTGTTGCTGTTGGGAGGGGCAGTTCAGTCCTAGATTTCTATAATATGGGGTGTCTCAAATATTGAGTTTCTCACCACTCCTCTTTAACTTCTCCATGCAACTACTAAGTAAGATTATCTATCAGCACAGGGTGCAATATCATCAGTATGCTGATGATACTCATACATCTCCACCCCAAGTGGGCAGGTGACTCTGAGTTGATGCTGATCCAGTGAATGGAGGCTGTGAGGATCTAGAATTGGTTATGGCTCAACTCTAGAAAATGAAGTGTCTTTGGGTTCTCTCCCCACCCCACCCCACTCCCAGGATTTGGTAACATATTATATTTGTCACTTAATGAGGTAGCACTTCTCAGACAGAGCTGGTAGGCAGTTTGGTGGTTGTCCTGGATTCATGGGTCTTGCTCAGGGATTAAGGGAGGTCTTTGCACATTTGCACTGGTGCATTGTGCACCAATTGTGCTCATTGGGAAACATTGCTCATGGTCACTCGTGCCTTGGTCACTACCCAGTTGGACTATTGCAATGCACTCTATATGGGGCTGCCTTTGAAAGAAATTGTTTGCCCTCTGTCTGATTTGAAGATAGACCTATTCTGGAAACTGAATTTACTACATTTAATTAAACAATAATTGACAAGAAAGTAGATTAAGAAACAAACATGGATTTTTGACCCAAGACGATCTATTTATAACTTTTGAGATGATCCAGGATAGTTAAGATGCCCTGGTAAATTTTCTACAAGTGGATTACAATATTGTCACTAATCTAACATATAGAAGATAGGTCAATAAGTTGTCAATAGATTCAAAACTATTCACTTTTGGGAAGGCCTGTTTTGCTGGGAGTGGGAACTAATGTTGTAGTAATATATTAATCAGTATTCAACTAGAAGGAATAATACGTGTATAATGTGTTGGGGGTTTTCTGATGTACCTTTTTAATGTTCTCATTGCTTTGTGTTTTGTGTTTTCTTATATGCCTTCTTGGATCTTTATTAAGTTTTGTATTTTAACTTTGTTCTAAATAAAATAAAAAAACATTAAAAAAAAGAAAAGAAAACCACCCAAAAATTGCAATTGGTCCAAAATATGACAGCTCATGAAATATTGGGTACCTCTCAATGTTGCACCATTGCTGTGCGAGCTGCACTGGGTCCCAATTTCTTCATGGGTGCAATTGAAAGTGCTAGTCATGGCATAGGGCCAGGGTATCTGCAGGACTGCTTTTCCTTGAGCCAATTCCATTAAAGAGTATAGAGCCGTGATGGCGAACCTATGGCATGCATGCCAGAGGTAGCACGCAGAGCCCTCTCTGTGGTCACGCGTGCTGTCACCAGCTGCTCTTCCAGGTTCTGTTGCATGCATGCGTGCTGGCCAGAAGACCAGCTGGCCAGCACACATTGGTGCACCAGAACCTGGAAGAGAGCAGCTGGCCGGTGCGCATGCGTGGCAGACCAGCTGGCCGGCATGCATGCATGCAACAGAACCTGGAAGAGCAGCTGGCTGCCACGCGCATGCACACTGGCCAGCTGCTCTCATCTGGGTTCTGGTGCTCCAGCAGGCGCACGCTCCAGTTTCGGCACTCAGTGCCGAAAAGGTTAACCTTCACTGGTATAGAGCAAGAATGCTCCAGAACCTTTCCTTGAAATGTTATCCAGTGGGACCTAAGTGGCATGCCTTTTCTGTAGCAGCCCCTACCCAAGCATTGAGGCACTAAAGTCGATGAAGGGATGTTGTTATGGATTGGATGTCTGGTTTTTTTTCTTATTTTTATTTTATTTTTCTTTCATTATTTTTCTTTCATTTCTTTTTATATTGATTTTATTGTTTGTGGATTTTTTTATTTATTTAAAACTTTTATATAGCCTTCAATCTTATATCAAACTCTGGAGAGCTCCTAATCAAGAATTAAAACAACCTAAACTGCTATTTATCACTGCTGTTAGTTACCAGAGTTGTATTCTACAAAATGGCTATATAAATCCCATTAATAAAAAAAAAAATGAATGTTCTGTTCTTTCAGCTTCCTTTTTGTTGGACATCCAGACTGAGATAAGATTAAAGACTGCAGCAAACAGTATCAAGAGAGCTCAGCCCTTCTATTCTCCCCCTCTTCAGATAATCAGAGAAGTTCATAGCATCTTTACTTGCTCTGAATCTGTCCCCCACCAAAGGCAACTGCCACCCCTTGCTCTGGCAATAGATAGAGCTGTCAACATAAGATATGTTGTCTTATTGTCTGTTGACTCTTCCCTGGGTTTTGCAGCAAAGAAAAAGCCAGGATAAGGAGCCATGAATCATGCCCCGGAGAAGAGATAAAGCAATATAATAGAGACAGGTGGTAAAATTTCAGTTACCATTTTGTTTGGATGACCTTGTAAGTCATATTGAAGAAAAGGTTTAAGACTATTTTTCAATTCATGCAGATATTCAAAGGAAATCAGTGGTTAAATAGCAAAGGTTTGGAAACTGAGGCTTTAGTGAGAAAAAAAAGTTGGTAAACTTTTAACAATAAATATACTTTAAAAAAAATAAAAATAAAAAATAGGGAACAGCAAAACTCTTTGCAAGAAGAAAGGTCAATGGCTGACCTCCTCCCATTCATCCCTACTCCTTCATTCTATGTGCCAAGAACAAGGGCACAAGATAAAGTCTTAAGGAAGACTTCCATAGCCTGAATATGATTATTAAGAAGGCCTTCTCCTTGATTCCCCAATGACAAATAAAACATAACAAATAATGTTCAGATGAATCTGACCTCAAGAACTAAGCAGATTCATGCAGATATTAACTGCTTATTCATTACAATTTCAGGTTAGGGTTCCTATCAATTTTCTATACATGTGTCTTGACCATCATTATTCAATATTTGTTGGCGTGGACACTGCTCACTATGATATTTCAGAAATGTTGCTTATCTTGGATTTTGGAAAAGCCTTCTCTGTAGCCCTTATAGCCCCAATGAATCTTGAATGCTAGGCTCAGGGGTGAAATCCAGCAGGTTCTGACAGTTTCTGGAGAACCGGTAGTGGAAATTTTGAGTAGTTCAGAGAACTGACAAATACCACCTCTGCCTGGCCCCAGAGTTGGGTGGGAATGGAGATTTTGCAATATCTTTCCCCCAAGAGTGGGAGAAAATGGGGACTTTGCAGTATCCTTCCCCTGGAGTGGAGTGGGAATGGAGATTTTGCAATATCCTTCCCTTGCCATGCCCACCAAGCCATGCCCACCAAGGCACACCATGTCCACCAAACCATGCCCACCAGTGGTGGGTTTCAAAAATTTTTACTACCGGTTCTGTGGGTGTGGCTTGGTGGGCGTGGCATGACTTGGTGGCATGGCAGGGGAAGGATATTGCAAAATCCCCATTTCCTCCTGATCAGCTGAGATTGGGAGGCAGAGAATAGATGGGGCAGGGCCAGTCAGAATTTTTACTACCGGTTCTCCAAACTACTCAAAATTTCTGCTACCGGTTCTCCAGAACTGGTCAGAACCTGCTGAAACCCACCTCTGACGCCCACAGAACCGGTAGTAAAACAAATTGGATTTCACCACTGGATGGGATTATATGTGTACACATTCTTGTCAACAACAAAAATGCAACTGTTATGCTAGAAAGTTGCTATTAATCAAAGCTGACTAAATTAAGATAAATAGGTTTTTAATCTTATCCAGTAAAAGGTAACTCCTCCAATTTGGCATAATTTTAAAGTTTATTTAAAAATCTGATGCTGTTGAATCATAAACCATTTTCTCCCTTGAAAATTAATTTGTGGACAATCAACTACTATTTTTTCTTGGATGCCCCTAATACAACTAAATACCAGTAAAATTCTTTGCCTTTATTTATTAAATGTATATGCTACCCATCTTGTAGTTGAAGGAAATATGTTTTATAATTCCATCAACATTTGCCTAGTTGGAGAAATGCTAAAGCAGTAATATATTGGTAAAAAGAAGGAACATTTTATTACATGTGGTGCAGTGGTGAAATTCAATTTTCTTTTACTACCGGTTCTGTGCGCGTGGCTTGGTGGCCATGGTGTGGCTTGGTGGGCATGGCAGGGGAAGGATACTGCAAAATCTCCATTCCCAGCCCACTCCAGGGGAAGGATACTGCAGAATCTCCATTCCCAGCCCACTCCAGGGGAAGGATACTGCAAAATCCCTATTTACACCCCATTCTGGGATCAGCCAGAGGTAGTATTTGTCGGTTTTCCAAACTACTCAAAATTTCCACTACCGGTTCTCCAGAACCTGTCAGAACCTGCTGAATTTCACCCCTGATGTGGTGGTCATGTAAAAACTCTCTCAAAATTATTGGAAAGAAATACACCAAAATATCCAAAACATTCTGAAAATAAAAATTGAATTAAAACCATCATAACTTTTATTAAATATAATCCCAACAAATATAAATGAAAAGGATAATTTATTAAGATATATGATGCAAGTCGCAAAAAACAATCTAGCACTACATTGGAGAAATTCTCATCAGTATAGGAATGAAAGACTAAAATTGACTAAAATGGAATACACGGCAATGAAAAAACAAATGATATACATTAACTAAATTCAAATAGGAATGGTTATCATAAATAGAATATATCACACAGAACGACATTTAAAATGTGGTTTGTGAAGAAAAAGTAAAGCCATTTTAAAAATAGAAATAACAGCAACAATTAAAATGAGTACAGAAATGAGTAATCTGTCCCAAAGAAAGTATAAAAATATCCAAGTAGCAGTTGAAGTCTGGAGGGAAATGGGAGAGGGGAAAAATATTTTTTTTATCATATTTGTTTTGCTTTTCTAATTTCTTGCTCAAAATCTTTTTAGTATGTGTGTATATGTGTGAATACCTTTTTCTTTTGCTTGTATGACTTATTTAACCAATGGGAAAATATTTTTTTAAAAAATCAATAGATTTTATGAATATATCCTTTTCAGCAAGAAATATTTTAACAAGGAATTCTTTGTATTAATGTGTTGGAGATTCAGTGAAATTAACACTTTATTTAAATCTGTTGTTCTATTTCAGTAAGAAGCAATTGCATATGTTAAGCAGCTGCATATTTTCAGAAGTTTATGTTCTATCTCTGTCACATGAGACTAAACTACTGGACAAAGCAACTGAAAGATGTATTTTTCAGCTTCAGAAACCCAAACCTATGCCTTCAAATATTCAATATTTGCAGAATCAGTGAATATAGATTAACCATGGATGACTGTATGGAATCAAGGATTCAATTTATTGATGCTGTCTATAAATACACATTTGGCATGTTTATATGGGGGGGGTGAGTGTGTCTTATAGACTGAAAAATATGGTATCTAAATAGAACCCTATTTTCTGCAGATCACAAATAATTCAATTGTAATACAATATGCAGCAGAATTTGGAGCAATTCATGATTAGGAATATTTACAAAATTCCCCTTGATTTTTCATCTCATATGTTTGGGTTCTTAATTATTAATCTTGAATTATGAAACTGCATTGATGCAATCACCAATTTTTTTAGCTAGCAATGCAGATTATGAGCAAATCACTTTGCATAGTCAGCTTGATGCAATTTTTAATTTTTCAGATTTTTTTTCCCACTTGTAAGTTGTATGCAATTTTTCTGCATTTATTAAAGCACTGAACACAAAGGAATCTTGATTTGAACACATGAACATGCGTAATTTTAATCAGTGTTTGTAAATGCTCATATGCATAGCTGAGAAAAGAAGAGGGGAAGGACAAATAAAACTGCAGAAATGTTTGCATCTACCATCTTTGAAATTAATTAAAGCAATTCTCCATATCAACTAAAAAAACAAACAGATATATGGATCACAAAAGAATGATCTAAAACATGGAGAGTTGAGCCCTAGGATCTATTGAGATCACAGAGATCCCTGCTATGCCAGGTATTGGCCACTTTTAGCAATGCATTATAAACCATGGGAAGCTTGGCTCAAGTAAAGCAGATACATGTTCCCCTATAGTTTATGGCTAGTAGAATATTCTCACCATATTTTTCTATGGTGTTTTGTCTCTCTCCCTTTGTGTGTTTACTGAATACTTCAGGGTTTACTAGAAGTGAAAAGAAGGCTTTGAAGCATCCCTCGAAACCTCATCCTTCAACAGTTCTAGCACGCAGAACTATTCAGAGCCATGGTGGTGCAGTGGTTAAAATGCAGTATTGTAGTTGATGCCAACTAGCCATCAGCAGTTTGATCCTGACCGGCTCAAGGTTGATTCAGCTTCCGAGATCGGTAAAATGAGTACCCAGATTGTTGGGGGCAATATGCTGGCTCTGGAAACTGCTTAGAGAAGGCTGGAAAGTACCATGAAGTGGTTTATAAGTCTAAGTGCTATTGCTACACAGTCCTACCTATCCTCCTGCCACATCATTGCCCATTTTATTTGTGGCTGGTGAGGACAGTGCAGGGGGGAAAATCCAGTTATATGGGGCATTGGGAATGGCTTGCAGAACAGTTTAGAGAGAAGCAGAGATTGTTTTAGTCTGCTTTGGTTTAGTTTCAAATGCATACGGGATTGAAGTCTGGAATACAATTACATAATTAACTCTTTCTGGATTCAAGACTCTGAAAAGTTCTCCTTTAGAAGCTTTATTTGAAATGCATGGAAGATGAAAACAAAAATTATAATTGTTTATATAGAATAAACCTTATTTGTTGACTGTATGCCATGCCATCTAATGGATTCAGCCTACTCTAAGGTAGTCAATAGCTAATGAACAGATAATGGGTATAAAAGACATGTGATGCTTATCAATATTATGTCCTACCTGTGGTTGGGGTCGACAAATCTGCCACATATGGCTTCAAGTAGTTTTTCTTTTTCTAAATTTGTTTTACTTCCATATCAGGTTGAAATGTAGTTGAATTCACATGAATATTCATATACACATTCTGGTGCATTTATCCAATTTACACATTTGATTTGCACATTATTCTGCATATAGTTATGCATTTTACTAATATTTCCATTTCTGCCAGCTATTTTCCTTAATATTAAGCATTCATGTGGCTTATCCCTCAGGGTATGTAGTCCAGTGGTAAACAAAATAATATCTTGGAATGTACAATAGATTTCCTTACATAAATCACTAAATCATATGGTGGTTATAATATTGCTTAGAACAACAAATAATGTGTACATCTGAGTGGGAAATTATGTGGTAGGATCTGTTTAAGATATCTGAGTAGGATCCAGCATAGAAGGAGTGTGGCTCTTTTTTATGCAAAACTACCTTGCTTTAGGAGAGGAAGTTTTGTATGCTTATGATCAATGGCAATTTAGGGTAAGCGGGTTGTTCAAAATCAACAAGATGGCAGTTGGGCTATTATAATACAAGACATGCCTCTTTTGTATCTGTACCAGCATTAGTTACACATTCACATGACAAAGGGCTTACACTGTGATGTTGTATCTGTCATCTGGCTTATTCGTACATACACATATCCCCAGGGATGCTTCTGCTAATGATTATGGAATAATATCCACATCAGTTTCCTTGAAAACCCTTTGGGAACTACAAAAAGGAAACGGGAATGGGCCTGCCACAATATGCCCATGTGGCATCACAGCCAAGTCAGTTGTCTTCCAGGTGCAATTCAAGGTGTCATAAGGCCTAGTCACCTAAGGCAGAGGTCTCCAACCTTGGCAACTTTAAGCCTGGAGGACTTCAACTCCTAGAATTCTGGGAGATGAAGTCCTCCAGGCTTAAAGTTGCCACAGTTGGAGACCCCTGACCTCAGGGACCAGTTATCTCAGATAATTTCAGCCCTTCTAGAAAAATCTGGTGGAAATCCCATCAATTAAGCATTTAGAGAGACTCCAGAAGCATAGCTTTCTGGGATGATATATAACTATTCTGATGAATGTTGGAAAAGGGATAATTGTATTAAGATGCTTTATGGACAGCTGGCTTGAGAGTCTTTTTCTTGCCTGAGACCAATCAATAAATGTCAACTCTACAGTCTCTTCTCCCACCTGAGGCACTGAATTGAATTATTTTAATATTGAGACTAAAAATCACAAAGCAACATTAAAAGAACAATAATAAGCAAAACAACAAGCAATTTTTAAAGCACTTTCTGCAATGGCTACCTTACTTTCCTGGCCTTGGCCTCATAGTAGTCAGGTTCTTACATCTAGAATACAATTGTCTCCTGGCAGTGAGTCCTTCAGAGAGAGAATTTTTATTTTAATAATAAATTTATGTTACTCTTTAGTTGATGTATAATGTTGCAAATTACTATAGTTTTTTTTTAAAAAAAACGTAAATTGTAATAAATCTGAGGCTGAATAAAATAAAATTAAAGAAATTTTACTAGAATTTTTAATATCTACAGATGAAAAATTTGCTTGCAAAGTCTGTTCTGTACTACTGAACCGTACTTAAGAAAGAACTGTTTTTCACATGCTTTCAGAAAGGCTGCCTATTTCCTTCTGATAAAAACTGATGTCTCTGCCACATGTACTTTGGCAAAATGAAAACTAATCTAATAGAAGACACATTGCACCACAAAAAATCAATAGCAATTAAAAACATCAGGAAAGGCTTATCTATCCTACAGTAACATTCTGCCAGTCAAAGTTGGACACAATGCATTTTGCAAAATTTGCAAAGTTAGCCCAGCTGCCGAGTTCAGTTTATCCAAATAACATCCAAATAATATAGCAAGCACCAATGTTTATATTTATTTCAACCTGAAATAAATTCAACTTTAGAGTTCACTGGAAATAAATGGAAGAAGCTAAGACTAATAATTACTAGGACTGGAATTAGGGCTCCAGAAATAGTCCATTCTGCTTTAGGTCAGAGCAACTTTTTATTATCTTATATTTTATATTATTTTTTGTGGTAGGTGAAGAGGAAATTTGGGGATACTATCATTCTTCTCAAGCATATTATGGATGCATGATAACCCTTACCTCCATCCAATGGTGTCTATTTTCCTTCCTTCCTTCCTTCCTTCCTTCCTTCCTTCCTTCCTTCCTTCCTTCCTTCCCTCCCTCCCTCCCTCATTCCTGATTCCATTTCAAACACACCATATCACGTTAGCTGAACAATTCTTATTGTACTATTTTGTGAATATTTGTCTTTAAGGATTATCAATTTTTCCTATGATAAGAAAATACGATAATGAATACAATATGATTAAGATCATCATATGAAATTTTTAAAAAGGTAAACCATATTAAAAGTACAATGTCACCCAAATGAACCTCAGAAAATAGAATAGTCATGATGTCACAGCTTGTCTATGTGTGTGTATCTAAAGCCCAGCTATCTAAAGAATTTAGATGGGCATTTATATCTTGAAAGACCTCTCATAGACTATTAATGCTAACATGCTTGTAAAGAAGGCACAGAAGGAGCTGTACTTCCTGAGAATGCTCAGGAAGATAAATCTATTCAGCATCTACTTGTGTCCTACTATCACAGCACCATTGAGAGTGTCCTGACATACGAAAATATTATGTATGGTAGACCTGTAGGAAAGTGGGTGGAGATGGGTTAGCTTATTGATTGTTTAGTTTAGGAAAAGGGATGTTATGTTATATTAATATATGTAAAAGATTTGAATTAAGAGATATATGCATGGAGGAGGACATGGATAGATTATGAGGAGAAATTGTTAAATTAGGACTTATTATATAATTTTATAGCTGAATGTTGCTTTGAAATGTATAGTATAAGGGGGATATAATAATATTGTTAGAAAGAAAGGGTCAGCATATGGGGGGTGGAGTAAAAAGGATGGTAAAGTATTATATAATCTGTTACTAATTTGGGTTTTATTTTGGAGAAGCCACAGGGGGAGGGGAGGGGGAGGGGGGTTAGGGAGGAGGGGGGGAAGGGGGAAAAATCTGTATTTGAAAAACTTTTTCAATAAAAAAAAGAGAGAGTGTCCTGACATATGGCAGCTCTGTAGCGGACAAAAAAGCTCTATAGAGAATAATTAAAGCTGCCCAGAATATTATCGGACTCCAGCTACCAGCCCTGGATGACATTTTCGAATCTCGCTATTTGAGGAAGTTGCATAACATTCTCAGAGACTCTTCCCATCCTGCTTACAATCTTTTTGGACTGTTACCTTCTGGCAAAAGATACAGAACAATTAAAACTCGGACCACACATTTTCTGAATAGTTTTTATCCCAGAGCTATAATTGCACTCAACAATGAACTAAAGGCCACCACCAGTGAGCTGTTGGATAGTATTACTTGGTCTGTTGTGTGGATGTTTGGGTAGTTCAGGGGTGGGGAATTGTGGTGGGTGGGAGTGTGTTTGGGTATTGTTATGTGTGTTGGACCTAGTCTTTGGATGTTAAGTGAATTTCGTTGTATGGGTATACTGTGTATACACATACAATGACAATAAAGTTATTATTATGAATACACTGTAAAAGAGAACTGCAACTCATAAATAAGTAAAGTAATGGTAATAAAGCAGCAGTCTTTTCCCCATTGGATTTAGATAAATATTTGCTTCTCTGGAGATTTAATCATCTCAAAGTCTTAGTTTAAGATTTTTTTGACAAGACAGAAGTGGCTATAACTTAATGAAGGTTACTGAAGATCCTACTACATGGCCATACAGAGTTGCAGCAGAGCCTCCCACTATGATCAGGAACTATGAAATCAAACACAGACTTCACTTAATATGTGTCAGGCTTACCAGGTAGACAACATAGGGAACACAACCACATAAACTAATTCTACTTTATTGTAAAACTACATTACAATAGCTTTACCATATTTTAGTCGATCAACTCTTTGCCCCATCTCTCAAGGTCATTCATACATATTATTACATATATATTTAACCATCAGAGGAGGGCAAAGTGTACTAGGAAACAATTTAAAAACACATATTTATGATAAATACTTTTTCTTCTGCATGGGCTTCTCACATATTACCTCTTCTATTACTCCTGACTAGGGATCTCCAAACTTGACAACATTAAGATTTGTGGATTTCAACTTTACAAGCAGTCTTGATGGCTGAGGAATTCTGGAAGTTGAAGTCCACAAGTCTTAACGTTGCCAAGTTTGGAGACCCCTGCTCTTGACCACGAAAAGTCTATAGAATTAGGTCTGTCAAAACTGGGCTGCAATAATCTCCACTCCTACTAAATGGCTGCAAAGAAAGTATTGTTATTTATTTCTCTTTGCTATCATCTACCTGGATCTTTGTAATCCATTTCTGGTAGCCTTAATGCATCGCTTAATCTTTAGTATTTACATAGAAAATAGCAATGGTGAAAGAAAGAGTGGTTGAAGTCACACATCTCATTCATAATGTATTTTGTGTGGTTTTGATTTAGCTTAGTGAGAAAACCTACTGATGAAAAATGAAAACCACATGTAATCATGAGCATTATGCATGAATCCAGGCCGCAGTGTCTTGCTCAAGAATTTAAAACAAACTATAGGTGTTTCTTGAGTTACAACACTCTTTCATCAACTATTGAAATTTACAATGGTTCTAAATGAGGTTAACTTACAACTGGTTCTCAAGTTTCAGCCACTGCAGCATCCCTGCAGTCATGTGATTGTGATTTAGGTTACAGCATCCACAATTACAACATTGCAGTGAGCCTCAAGCATGTAATCAATTTCTGACATTCCCTGCTGGCTCCCCACAAGTGAAGACAATGGAGAAGCTGGTCAGAAGTCAGAAGTCATGGTTATGTGAGGTCCGCACCTAATGAGCTATGCAGTCTTCACTTAACGTGGGTAACCAGATGTGCCAGAACCTCTGTTATAAATCAACATAGTCCCATGATGTTGCATTTTATGAGTACACTTATCCAGTCCCAATTGCCATTGTAAACCAAGGGCTACCTGTATAGACATAATTCATTGTATGGAGCCAAATATGATCATGTGCACTGATTTTTGAAGAAAGTGCAACTGGTTAGTCTGGGAGAACAATAAAGTATTGTTAAGATAGTCCTTTGCAATGATTTCTTTTGGCTTACTACACTCTTGAATTGCATCCTGCCACTCATCTATTAAAGGCAGTAGAAACTCTGTTAGGGAATGAGTTGGCAACAATAGGCACTAAATAAAGTTCAGCATGTTTTGTTTTGTTTTTAGAAAATGGAAGTAGAGTCTAATTCAGAAAAAATAGATCAGCAAAAACATACAGTATTCTTAAATCAGCTTTTTTTTAAAAGGAACAAAATCATGTACTATCATTCATCTTATTTTTATCCTGGTTTGTCATTGCCTCTTTTCTAAGCTAAGAAAGTGACTAGCTCAAGGTCACCAGCTTGCTGTGTGCCCATGGTGGATTAGAATTTACACCTTCCCAGTTCTAGCCTGATGCTAGCCTCGTTATCCCTTTTTTCATATTCTTATAATTTTGACCTTGTTGCTTTCTCTGGTGAATCAATTGCACTCTCAAATATTTGACAGACACCTCTCCTTAGCCTTCAACTCTAAGATCAATATTTTTCAACCTCTCACTTCCACTGATCCTGCTATCTGGGTAAATAGAAATTGCAACCACCAGCCGTGGCTGCTTTTTCTGCTTCTAATAATAAAGTAAGAGAGAAATAGAGAGATACACTAAGATAAATTCAAAAGGAATTCTTGACTACCCTGAACATAAAATAGGAAGCCAGAAGTCTCTTTCATGCCTGGAGGACTTTTGAGAAATTGCAAGGCATATTTCATCACAGCGTTAACTTTGGTTTCACCTATTTGTTTGTTTTCCATGATGTTATAATCAAGGGAGACATTTGGTGTGTATTCATGCATCTATGGCAGGCAGGCTCTGCTAAAATGATTCAGAAAAGCAAGAGTGGAAAAATTAATAAAAGTTGTTGCAAAAACCAAAACAAAACAGTGATTGTGTAGCTTTCCAAAACTATGAATATCTGCAGCTCTGTGCAAGAATGTGTCTGTATGCAATGCACTAGAAGCTTATTTGCATGTTATAATTACCTTACCAACTGCATTTTAAAAGATAAAGCACAGGCGTTAACTGCATTTTCATAATACCATAGTTTCTTTCTTAAATAAAATAGCTTTATGGTTTTCCTTAACTATTGTTTTTGAGAAATGGCAAAATAAAAATAAATCATGTTTCATTAAGCACAACATTGTGGACAGCAAAAACATAATGAAGTAAAAACTGATTTAATTTTACTGTGTGCTGTTACTTTAAATCAAATATTTGTAATATTTTTAGTTTTAATTTAAATTTCCAAACCTTGTAGAATAGTAGCTATAGCATTTGGGCGCACAACAAAATATTATTTTATGTTTAATACTTATCGTCATCTGGAATGGATATTACTGGAATGATGGAATTAGGCTTGATTTAGACTTGTCCGCAACTATACACAGGCATTGATGCATATCTACACTGTGAAGGGGTTGATGGGTAAGTATAGGTTGCAGTTGGTTGCACATAGGCCAACACACACCTCCCAAATCTCAACTATGCATTGCATGGAGATACAAATTCTCCATGCTGATTGGTTGATCTGATCTGGGAGGCAGGCAGAATGCAAGGCATATTCAAACAATGCAGGGGTGGGTTCTACTTACCTTTACTACTGGTTCACAACACACAGTTTCTGCACATGCACAGATTATCCATTATAATGTCTGGGTGGGTGGGCTAAGCCTCCCACTGCTTTTACTATGGTTCGCAAAAACCGGACAGAACCAGGAGCAACCCACCACTGAAACAATGTTAACATTTGCAAACATAAGAATTGAGGCCTTTGAAATATGGTGCTGGAGAAGACTCCTGTGAGTTCCTTGGACTGAAAGGTGATCAAACCAGTCAGTCCTAGAGGAAATCAACCCTGACTACTTTTTAGAAGGCCAGATACTGAGGATAAAACTCAAATACTTCGGCCAACTGATAAGAAAGAAGGATTCACTGGAGAAGAGCCTAATGCTTGGAATGTTTGAGGGCAAAAGAAAGAAAGGGACGGCAGAGAATGAGGTGGCTGGATGGAGTCACTGAAGCAGTCGGCTTGAGCTTAAATGGTCTCCAGGGGATAGTAGAGGACAGGAAGGCCTGGAGGATAGTTGTCCATGGGGTCACGATGGGTTGGACATGACTTCGCAACTAACAACAACAACAACAAAATATAACAGCTGTGCAACAGTCTCTGAATGGCAGATGCCTACATTTCTTGATGTTCAGTAATCCAATCTTAAGAGAGTTAAAATAGATCCTATGAATATTAAATTAGTTATTCTCGGCCTCCAAAGAAGAGGTATAGAAGATTGTTTGATCACCACTAGAGGCTTCTGAAAAAAATTTCTACAGATATGAAAAATGTCCATATGCTCCATTGATTCAGATGGTAAGTTATGCTTGAAATCACTTACTAGACAAATACAATAAAAATAAAATAAAATTCAACAGGGATACTTTGACCTTCTGGAATTTACATTTTAATGAAGAAATGACGGACAATGAAGAATACCAGAAGTTCTGCCAATAAACTGGAGTACGTTGAACTTTGCAAGACCATAAGAAAATGTATCCAAGAAGAAACGCACCAATTTAACACGATGCTTGTAAAAAGGCAATTGAAGAAAACAAAGGAATTAATAGAGCCAAATGCAAGCTTATAAATACAAGAAAGAAGATTTTTGCATTAAAAAGTGAAGATGGCTCTGTGTGTAGAACAAGACAGGAAATGATAGAAATAGCTGGAAAATCTATTCAGATTCACTCAAAAGTAGGAGGAAATGCCAGATATCCTAGTGGAGAAGGTATCAAATGCCATGCAAATCAATGAAAAACGGCAAAACTTCAGGAAATGACTGTGTTACGGTTGAAATGCTAAAAGCTGGTGGTCACAGTTTACACAAGACACTAGCAAAACTATACTCGAGATGCCTCAGAGGAAAAAAAATACCTGATACACAGAAAAATGCTGACGGGATTCTTATAAAAAGGAGGGGGGGGGCAAGATGATATTCAAAAACTATCTCCTAATAAGCCTTCTTTCAGTCATCTACAAGGTTTTCACCAAGAAAATAACAAAATATAAAATAAAATATTGAGAACATTAAATGATGTGCAGCCAAATGATGCTACAGCACAATAATTGTCTGGATGCTCAGCAAGTCATTGGAAGGCCCAACAAGTACACCATGCCTCTGTGCATGGCTTTCATTGACTACAAAAAGGCATTTGACTCAGTATTCCAGCAAACAATAATTAATGTGTGGCTCAACTAATGCGCAGACACTGCTTATTTCAACTTACTAAAATCAATATATGAAAAAATAATGACAATAGTTTACCTTAATGATCTAAAGTGGAAATCAACATAGAACAATGTGTATGACAAGGTGAACCATTGGCAGGTGGACCAAGGCAGTCATAGAATTGACGAAAAGCATCCATGAAAGAGACCTAAAACCAAGGGTGAAATCCAGCAGGTTCTGACAGGTTCTGAAGAACCGGTAGCGGAAATTTTGAGCAATTCGGAGAATGGTAGTGGAAATTTTGAGTAGTTTGGAGAACTGGCAAATACCACTTCTGGCTGGTCCCAGAGTGGGGTGGGAAAGGAGATTTTGCAATATTCTTCCCCCAGGAGTGGAGAGGGAATGGGGATTTTGCAGTATCCTTCCCCTGCCACGCCTACCAAGCCACACCCACAGAACCGGTAGTAAAAAAAATTGGATTTCACCACTGGAAGAAGCCTTCATCCTTCAGTGGATGGCTAAAATGATGATGACATTACAATCAGGAGTTTCAGAAAAATTAACAAAATTTAGTCTATATATGGTAGCCAAAAATAGAAGGCAAATGATAAAACTCTGATGTCCTAGGTCTAGCTGACAAATCAGAAAGTATTTAGTGGCTAAGGTCATTTTCCTAATAACTCTTGATGAAATGATGCCTTCTTGTTTCATATGCTATGCTATTGTATGAAAACATTTTAAAGCAGAAGGCTCTATGCTAGAAAAATGGTAAGGAAGGAAACTTGAAGATGTTGGGTGACTGGATAAGCAACAAAGGAACTATAGAACAGGCACCTAAAATAGCACAGGTACACACAGTGTAGTAAAGCAAACTTTCCAGATATGTTCCGCCCAGAAATAAGAGGGTCTGCAAGTAAAATCATCATGTGTCTTAAGAGGGATGGTCAATCAATATATGAAAGGTAGTTATCATGAAATCTTTTGAGTCCCTGGAAAATAATCACAATATAGAAAGCTTTCTCTTCTCTTCTCTTCTCTTCTCTTCTCTTCTCTTCTCTTCTCTTCTCTTCTCTTCTCTTCTCTTCTCTTCTCTTCTCTTCTCTTCTCTTCTCTCCTCTCCTCTCCTCTCCTCTCCTCTCCTCTCCTCTCCTCTCCTCTCCTTTTTCTTTTCTTTCATAGCATCAACCAATAAGAAAAGCTTAGTATTGTTTTCAGCTGTGCATTAATAGAACTTTCTATTATAAATATGCTCTAACAGGAATTTGATTTATTCCCAGTTTAGTCAAGCAAAGTGTTACCTTAAAATCAAATATATTGGTCTTTTTTTAAAAAAATATGAAATCTTTGCACAGCAGTAGTTATTCAAACTTTGTATACAGTGTTGTGATTTTGTTGTCTGTTCTTTCTTTCTCTTCTCTATCAATTTACCTGACAGCCTTTTCTGAGTCCAGTAATCATCTTGAGTCCAACCCTCTCAACTCTATGATCTCTGAAGTCTGTAGCTCACATGACTCATATATTTGTATTTGAAATTTTAAAAGAGTGTCATCATAGGTTCTATATTATCACTAACATATGGTCTTGAAAATAAAAATTTGTTGTCAAAATATCACGATTGAAAAACCAGTCATTCTGATACTAGGAAAAGTAATTTTATATACATGTAAGGTGAAGTGTTTCTATGTGTGTATATTTAAGTATATCATTGTAAATTTTGTTGCAGATGCCAAGAAAGTTAAATAGTGTCTTCTTTCCTCCTCCCCATTTATAATTACCTGTGTCCTCCTTTGCCTGTTCATATATTTGGTCTCTATTCTATCATAGTGCAACTTAAATGTGTAGGAATTCTTAGCAGAGCATAGAGGACCCAGTCTACAAAGAAGACTATGTCATGGATGCACAAGTTTACCCTTCTCATATTGTTACATGTTTGCTTTGAGCTGGCAGTCTGAAAGTAAAACAATCAGTGAATTGCACTAAGAATCAGTGAATAAGCAAACAGATATTAAATATTTCAACATATTTAAATAGATTGAATCCTCTGTAATTTAAGTAACAGGTGTATCATAGTACTAAATAGCTATCAGCCTAGCTACCTGCCATTAAAATAATAGCTCTATCACCAAGGTCACCATATACAATTAGCTAATCCAAGAGAATGTCATACTTTTATATATATATATATATATATATATATATATATATATATATATATATATATATATATATATATATATATCAATTTTCTTACTTCTTCGTAGGGGCTATGTGTGTTTTTCTTCTAGCCAGGTTTTCCCTACGTAGCCAAGGTTTTTCTGCAGCTCCAGCTCAGTAGAATCTCATCTACTCGGTTCTGGGCTTTTTTCTTTTCTAACACCTAGCAAGCTCTCACTGCTAGGAGGGAGACCTAAATAGATCCATTTCTAGCTCGTTAGCTTTCGTCAGTAGGCCACACCCATCTCCTCCCTGTAAAGGCATAGTATCAATTTTCTTACTTCTTCGTAGGGGCTATGTGTGTTTTTCTTCTAGCCAGGTTTTCCCTACGTAGCCAAGGTTTTTCTGCAGCTCCAGCTCAGTAGAATCTCATCTACTCGGTTCTGGGCTTTTTTCTTTTCTAACACCTAGCAAGCTCTCACTGCTAGGAGGGAGACCTAAATAGATCCATTTCTAGCTCGTTAGCTTTCGTCAGTAGGCCACACCCATCTCCTCCCTGTAAAGGCATAGTATCAATTTTCTTACTTCTTCGTAGGGGCTATGTGTGTTTTTCTTCTAGCCAGGTTTTCCCTACGTAGCCAAGGTTTTTCTGCAGCTCCAGCTCAGTAGAATCTCATCTACTCGGTTCTGGGCTTTTTTCTTTTCTAACACCTAGCAAGCTCTCACTGCTAGGAGGGAGACCTAAATAGATCCATTTCTAGCTCGTTAGCTTTCGTCAGTAGGCCACACCCATCTCCTCCCTGTAAAGGCATAGTATCAATTTTCTTACTTCTTCGTAGGGGCTATGTGTGTTTTTCTTCTAGCCAGGTTTTCCCTACGTAGCCAAGGTTTTTCTGCAGCTCCAGCTCAGTAGAATCTCATCTACTCGGTTCTGGGCTTTTTTCTTTTCTAACACCTAGCAAGCTCTCACTGCTAGGAGGGAGACCTAAATAGATCCATTTCTAGCTCGTTAGCTTTCGTCAGTAGGCCACACCCATCTCCTCCCTGTAAAGGCATAGTATCAATTTTCTTACTTCTTCGTAGGGGCTATGTGTGTTTTTCTTCTAGCCAGGTTTTCCCTACGTAGCCAAGGTTTTTCTGCAGCTCCAGCTCAGTAGAATCTCATCTACTCGGTTCTGGGCTTTTTTCTTTTCTAACACCTAGCAAGCTCTCACTGCTAGGAGGGAGACCTAAATAGATCCATTTCTAGCTCGTTAGCTTTCGTCAGTAGGCCACACCCATCTCCTCCCTGTAAAGGCATAGTATCAATTTTCTTACTTCTTCGTAGGGGCTATGTGTGTTTTTCTTCTAGCCAGGTTTTCCCTACGTAGCCAAGGTTTTTCTGCAGCTCCAGCTCAGTAGAATCTCATCTACTCGGTTCTGGGCTTTTTTCTTTTCTAACACCTAGCAAGCTCTCACTGCTAGGAGGGAGACCTAAATAGATCCATTTCTAGCTCGTTAGCTTTCGTCAGTAGGCCACACCCATCTCCTCCCTGTAAAGGCATAGTATCAATTTTCTTACTTCTTCGTAGGGGCTATGTGTGTTTTTCTTCTAGCCAGGTTTTCCCTACGTAGCCAAGGTTTTTCTGCAGCTCCAGCTCAGTAGAATCTCATCTACTCGGTTCTGGGCTTTTTTCTTTTCTAACACCTAGCAAGCTCTCACTGCTAGGAGGGAGACCTAAATAGATCCATTTCTAGCTCGTTAGCTTTCGTCAGTAGGCCACACCCATCTCCTCCCTGTAAAGGCATAGTATCAATTTTCTTACTTCTTCGTAGGGGCTATGTGTGTTTTTCTTCTAGCCTTGGCTACGTAGGGAAAACCTGGCTAGAAGAAAAACACACATAGCCCCTACGAAGAAGTAAGAAAATTGATACTATGCCTTTACAGGGAGGAGATGGGTGTGGCCTACTGACGAAAGCTAACGAGCTAGAAATGGATCTATTTAGGTCTCCCTCCTAGCAGTGAGAGCTTGCTAGGTGTTAGAAAAGAAAAAAGCCCAGAACCGAGTAGATGAGATTCTACTGAGCTGGAGCTGCAGAAAAACCTTGGCTACGTAGGGAAAACCTGGCTAGAAGAAAAACACACATAGCCCCTACGAAGAAGTAAGAAAATTGATACTATGCCTTTACAGGGAGGAGATGGGTGTGGCCTACTGACGAAAGCTAACGAGCTAGAAATGGATCTATTTAGGTCTCCCTCCTAGCAGTGAGAGCTTGCTAGGTGTTAGAAAAGAAAAAAGCCCAGAACCGAGTAGATGAGATTCTACTGAGCTGGAGCTGCAGAAAAACCTTGGCTACGTAGGGAAAACCTGGCTAGAAGAAAAACACACATAGCCCCTACGAAGAAGTAAGAAAATTGATACTATGCCTTTACAGGGAGGAGATGGGTGTGGCCTACTGACGAAAGCTAACGAGCTAGAAATGGATCTATTTAGGTCTCCCTCCTAGCAGTGAGAGCTTGCTAGGTGTTAGAAAAGAAAAAAGCCCAGAACCGAGTAGATGAGATTCTACTGAGCTGGAGCTGCAGAAAAACCTTGGCTACGTAGGGAAAACCTGGCTAGAAGAAAAACACACATAGCCCCTACGAAGAAGTAAGAAAATTGATACTATGCCTTTACAGGGAGGAGATGGGTGTGGCCTACTGACGAAAGCTAACGAGCTAGAAATGGATCTATTTAGGTCTCCCTCCTAGCAGTGAGAGCTTGCTAGGTGTTAGAAAAGAAAAAAGCCCAGAACCGAGTAGATGAGATTCTACTGAGCTGGAGCTGCAGAAAAACCTTGGCTACGTAGGGAAAACCTGGCTAGAAGAAAAACACACATAGCCCCTACGAAGAAGTAAGAAAATTGATACTATGCCTTTACAGGGAGGAGATGGGTGTGGCCTACTGACGAAAGCTAACGAGCTAGAAATGGATCTATTTAGGTCTCCCTCCTAGCAGTGAGAGCTTGCTAGGTGTTAGAAAAGAAAAAAGCCCAGAACCGAGTAGATGAGATTCTACTGAGCTGGAGCTGCAGAAAAACCTTGGCTACGTAGGGAAAACCTGGCTAGAAGAAAAACATATATATATATATATATATATATATATATATATTTGTTTTCTCAGGTTTTCGCAGGTGTTTGTATGTAGGTCTTTGGTTATTCGGGTCTTCTCCCACGTAAAATTGGAAGTGTCTTGGCGACGTTTCGACGAAGTCTCATTCGTCATCTTCAGGCTGGTGTTCTCGGCTTCGTGCTTCTTGACGAAACGTCGCCAAGACACTTCCAATTTTACGTGGGAGAAGACCCGAATAACCAAAGACCTACATATATATATATATATATATATATATATATATATATATATATATATATATATTATATGCCGCCCTTCTCTGGAGACTCAGGGAGGCTTACAATGCGTTAAGCAATAGCCTTCATACTTTTGTATATTTATACAAAGTCATCTTATTGCCTCCACAAACTGGGTCCTCAATATATTGGATCTGTGTTGGGATTTCACAGACATCCATTAACCTGAATTTTGTAATATGGATGCTATACATTTTAATACATTTTAATCTGAAGCTTTCATTTTTTGGTCACCTAATAAATTTGTTGATCAATCCATTTTTATTGGAGAACAACATGCAAGTATTCTTTAATTTTCATGTGAGATAGTCTATTGTTATGCTACACTGTTAATTTCTTCTCATTTGCAATTTGATAAACCACAGAGGATCTGAAATCACAACTTTTAGAAATGCTTGAATACATATGAAAATAATTGAATGCTAAAACCCTCCAATCAATGTCATTTCATCTTATATAAATACAATTTATGTAGAAGCTTAAAGTTCATATTCTGGTGTTGGAAAGTTCAGTACTGTTTCCATTCTTCAGATTAGAAAAGTGTCATGCAAAATTTAATGGAGATATATTACAGAATAAATAAATTTGCAAGAAGATTCTTCAATTTTCATATATTTATTCTCTCCCCACAAAAATAAGCTGTTTAAATCCAAAATGCACTTAAAGCTATAAGAATTATGCTAATTTGCACTCAGTGTTTGTTTTCTGGTTTGCTCTTCTCCAAAATTTGCTCTTTCTTCCTTTCCTCTCTCATCTCTCCCTTCCTTTCTCATCCTCAAAGGCAGGTACAGTATTGTCCTTCTTATGTCTCCTTGCATGTTGTTTGAATGATATATAACAAACAAGTATTTAGATATTAGTTGTAGAAGGGTAATGTTATAGGTACGCCAACACAATTGCTCTATTAAATAGTGTTAAACAGCCGTATTGTTACATTTTTCCTTGTCCAGATCAGACAAACTCTTGTTTATTTTGCAAATCTGGTAAAGAAAACAATAGTGACGTTAAGAAAAATTACCCTGTCAGCACACACTGAACATATGCAAAGGTGTCTATCTAGCTATCTATCTCTGGTCAATGCTCATTTTCTTTTCTTTTCACACTTGCTACCATCATGTCCATGTATGCCTTTGATGATGTGCCTCTTGAGACATGTTGTATCCTTCCAGCTGCTGGTTTATTTGACAATCCATCCAAAGCTTAGTTAAGCCAGTTCAATAAAGCAAGTATCTAAAACACTTGCTATAGGAAACATTCAGTACCTTGTCTTCAAACACCATATTTTGCAACTAAAAGGCTGAGTAGAACCTGTTTGTAGATAAATATGACATTTTCTTCAGAAAAAAATCCTGCATTGTTGTTGTTATTAATATTTAGAGGCCACTTGAGTCTAGAATGATCCGAATGGCTTACATTTAGAAGATAGAAAGTAAATAAATAACAAAACAACAACAACAATATGTTGGACTCAAAGAAGCAAGAATTGCCTAGAGTTGCATTTGAGTTGTTTATCTATTGTTATTCACCTACAGACAGAAATTATCCAAACTAAAGCAATTACCTGCATAACTATAAAAAAACTCTCAGGAATGCTAGGGGTAGTTTATCTTTGCTCTCTTCCTACCTATCAGACAGTCTTCCTACCTGTCAGACAGGTAGGAAGACTGTGCAAATGCCACAGTCTCTTTGCCCTCTGGGAAGGAACCCTTCCCTCCTATGACTCAAGACTTCAATTGTTACATAACAATTGATATGTATCTGGAAAAACCATAATCTGTAGACACAATGAAGAGGAGCTCCACAACTACGCTATCCTTAGGACAGGAAGAACAGCCAAATTTTTAAAGACTTCCACAGAGAGAATGGAGCAGAATATGTCATTTCAGAGGGCACAAGCTGAAGCAGAGGAGAAACATCTCTTGGGTTCTGTTAGATAGTATTGCAGGATCATCAACTTACCAGATGTGCTAAAACCAGGAGAGATGGCTTCTGATTACAGTAAAATTTGAAAGCCAGAGAGAAAAGATATAACCATTACTTACTGTATTATAAAATAATACAGCAACTTGAAACTCCCCAGATCTTTTCTGTTATCTTTAAATCCAAACAGTAAGATCAGTGGTCAAGTGTAATGGGAGTTAAAGTTAAAAACATCTGCAGTGCATCAGAGAGGTATCTACGATAGTCAGCAAAAGTAACAGAGTACTGTGGAACTGAAAATTTCTGCCATAAGAGTTTATGGACCAAACCAATGTCACTTAGCTATATGGAATAGCTCTTGTGTGCGTGTGTGATTTATAATGATAAAGAATGAAAATGAAATACAGAAAATATTACAGAATATTACAAAATACAAAAGAAAGAAAGAAAGAAAGAAAGAAAGAAAGAAAGAAAGAAAGAAAGAAAGAAAGAAAGAAAGAAAGAAAGAAAGAAAGAAAGAAAGAAGAAAAATTGTACACACCTTGTACATTATTTTCACTAATGTAAGCATTTTCCTATGCTGTTTTCCTGATACATATGTATTTTTCACATTTCTGATTGAAGAATTGTGTCACTAAGCTTAGAAGAAATATAAAGATCAAAATACAACTGTATTTATGACTGTAAACCTATTTGGTATGTTATTAAATAATTAATAAGTCTGCATTAAAAATGCAGTTCAAATTGATTTTGTTTCTGTGCTAACTTAGCTTGCTCATGCTCTTAATTTTGTACAAAATGTTGGAATAGAAATCGCTGATAAAGAAACTAAATCTTATTATAGGAACAAAACAAATTTGAGCTGATAACTATAAAATATATTGTAAAAATAAATAATTATTTCTATATAAATTGAACTCAATTTCTGGTGAATATATGTGCATATTCTCTAGGATGCTTTCTTGATTTCCCAATCAAGACCATAACTTTAGATCTGATCTTTCTCAGTGTGCTTCGATCCGCCAAGATTGGCTTAGTAATGCATCAAATCTTAAATTGGCATTTATTAACATGCACATATAAGATGATATAGAAAAAGAAATTTGAAGGTAAAAAAATTGAATTAAAAAAGAAATGTTGTCGCTAATATAGTCTGCATTTCATTTTTTATCTCTTTTCCAGAAGAATCAGTAGCAGGAAAAAAACAACAGCTGGTTAGTTCATTTTGATGAATCATTTATGATAAACAATAAACAATTGTTGCCTTCCCAAGATTCTGGTTCTTTAGTTGTACTGTGACTACAATCTCACAATTCTCATGACAGAAATTAGGAATTCGTTTTCCCCTAACTGGATTTTATCATATAATGATAATTAAGATATTAATGATAATTAATAATGAATGATAATTAAGATATAATGATAAATATATTTGGGGGGCATATTTGTTTCCTCCATTTGAAAATCTGATTGTTTCTTTTGCTATTTAAAAAACATTTTAAATCCTAAAAAATCCTGGCTTCTTCTGGAGCTGTCCTTCAAAAAAGAAATGAAACTACTGAAAAATGATAGTGTTTGGAAACTTCCTTTGGATTTTCAGGAAATATTCCAAACAGTATTGATCAAGTGGATAATGGTCACTTCAATTTCATGGCCAGATTAACCATGCCTTACTTAGAGTTTTTGCAACCTTTGTCATATAAGAGACTGGATTATTTGAAGAACAATCAGAAATCCCATTCCAAATTATGATTTTTGTTTCTTTTAACAAGCAGGATTTAAGACATATTTAAATAAAACTTTTTATTCTTCTTTCCTCTTCTAGACATTTGTTTCTGAATACTGCTAGAGAGCCATCTGCCTCCCACATCTTGAAAATTAGTTTAATATAGTTGATACTGTAACTCTGAAACTTCTATAAATAACTTGCCTTTTTTTCACCCTGAGCAACAGTTTACACTTTTCCAATTAAACTTTGAAATATGAGGGTTTTTAAAAAATATGCACATTAAGAAGATTAAATGGTTTTTATGTCCTTAAGAAGTAAATGTATTTTTAATGGGAAAAGAGCAAATTTGGTGAGTCAATTGTATCTTTCAAAAATTGACATTTTTGAAAAGGAATATCTGACTATCATATATTCAAATATTATAAAAAGTAATTAAACAAGTAATCAGTTTACTACATAAAAAAATCAAACCAGTGGGAGACAGCAAATGATGCTGCCTCTTCTCTGAAAACAGATCCTTCCCAGTGTTTACAGAAGGAACATATATAACGGTGCTCTTCAACCTCAAACTCTTAGCTGAAGTTTTCAGCATGTTGCCAGAAGGTTTTGTGGAATAATAAGGTGGAATATCACATTAATTGTATTTTATTTTTAAAATGTGTTAAACAATGTTTCTGATTTTGGGAATGTTGGGAAAGACTCAAAATATATGTTTTAAGTTATTCATTGTGTTGTTCCTTTAGAGCAGGGATATGCCTGCTCTAAAGATATGCATCTGGCCTGCAGCCATGCCCAGTTTAGCAAAGGGGAAAAAAGTCATCATGTGACAATGCCATGACGTGAGTTTGACACCCCTGCTTTAGAATAATGAATATTTAAAACAATCATAGTGACAACATTTAGAATGGATAGTAACTCTATATCGATTCTCTGTTGTCATCTATTTAAGTTTAGGTTTATGCTAATTGTGGTAAAGCTATAATTCCATACCCTCTTACTTATTTTCTTATTTTAGTAAGAGTTACTAAACATAAAAAAAAGACATGTATAGAATGAACAATTATAGGTACTATTTGATTTTGATTTTTTTATATAATTCTTGTTTTGGTAGAAATCTGAATTAAAGTCTGTCTTCCCCCAAAAAGAACAAATTAATTCTAAATTATTCTTACATTTATTTTACTATTCAGAATTTTGGAGTTCTGATACCAATACATGTGATAGAATGTACAACTGACACTGGGAGCATGATGGATGATGCCTGACCATTTTAATTGAAAGCAGAACCAATACAAAAAGAATACCTGGAAAGGGGGGAATGAGAGAAAGGGGCTTAATTGCCTTAATTTCATTAACTGTAAGTGGAGTTGACTTTCAAGATTCTTTTATAATTCCCTACTGCATCTCTCTCTCTCTTACACACACACTCATCTGTCTGTCATCTATATCAATATCTATACATACATATATTTTATGATCATATGGTTGTATCGACAAAAAATGCCAAAGTTCTCCTGATAAGAAGAGAAGAGGAACTATTGTAGATCATAGAACTAGCTTCTTATAGTGGCATATGATTTGCTGGGTTTTCCTGATATCCATTTTTGGGAAGAGAATTTTACAATAATAGTCAAAGAATCAATTCTTTGTGATTTTTTTCCTTTAGGAACAGATAAATGTAAAAAGCTTATTGAAGTCTTCATGAAGGCTGTAGTATTCAATGCTTGTCTAGAAAATGCCATATTCTCAAATCCTTCTCTGTTGGCCACTTTCTTTGAATATATCACTTACACATTTCTTACTGTGGCTTCTGAACTTATGTAAATCAACCAGAAAAATTTAATTTTCAACAGCTTACGCTAATGAAACAATTGTTCAACTTGGAGAAGTTATGTTCCTTTTATATTTCATATTCAACTTCATCTTTGTCCCATAATCCTAGGGAAGATGAAGAAATACCAAAATTGAGATGAACATTTACACTGGTTAAAAATACATATAGCTTGCCCTCTTTTTACCCTCATGATTGTCTTAAGTAACTTCTGAGATACACATCTTATTCTTTTTCCTGTTTTATTTTTGACATTCGATATAGGCTTCAGGATTAATAAAATTAACAATAATAATAATAACTATTCTTTTTTTACACCCAGTTACAAATGTTCATAACTTTAAAAATTTTAACTGTTCTAAATAAAATGAAGAGTAACTGCATATTTGCAAAAATAAATTAAAACAGTAACAGGATATAGTAGTCCTTCACTTATGATGATAGACAAGCCTGCCCATATGATTGCCTTGCTTAACAACCCCATCCCTTCTCTCTCCTGCAGGTCCTGGAACTGCGTCCTGGAACTGCTTCCCATCTCACTGGGGCCATATCTTTCTCCCATCCCCTTGCCACTAATCAATCACTTACTTTTTACTGATATCTTATGAAAGCAACTGCAAAGATTTCCTACACAATGGGTTTAGGTTGGAGAGGGAGTGCAGGCAAGTCCCACCCATCAGCTTCCCTGCAAGCTATGTGGCTCTGTCCTGAACACAGCCATAATTAATTGTGACTTGTCAAATTGGCATCCACTTCTGGAAAGGACTATATGGCCTGCAGGAAGTCCAAGGGGCAGAGCTGACTGCCCTCCTTCCCCATTGTGGTCTCTGCTGTTCTGGAGCTCTGGAGATCATTCTGGGAAAAGAGATCAGGCTGCTCTATCTTCCGAGCATCTCTAGGCCACATGGTGCTCCAAATGGCACCCACTTCCAAGATGAATCCATGTGTATTTTTCTGTACATTTTTGACTTGGTAAATTAATTACAAAATTTTGGGAAAATTGACTCGTAGCTATATAGCTACAGGGATCATTCTAAATCTAGGACATTTCCTAAGGTGCCAAATTTTGCAAATTACACAATATGACTATAAAATCTGATAATGTTAGTTCATTGTTATAGAACTTTTTCTTTCTACACATTTTGAAAACATTCACAATGTCGATTGAGTGTCAATGAGGAGCACAACAGGAGTGGGTTGCTCCTGGTTCTGTTTGATTCTATAGAGCTGCTAGTAAAACTGATGGAAGGCTCCGCCCACCGTCATCATCTTGCACGCATGCTGCAAACGGGTAGTAAAGGTAAGTAGAACCTACCCCTGACAAGAACCAGATGTTGCATGCTATGAACAAGAAATTATCATTGCAGGAACCTAATACCCCAGGGACCTAATAATGCAGGCAGTCCTTGCTTAACAACTAAGGGTATTAGCAACACAGTCACTAAGCACCATTGTAATTAAGTGGAGAATCATCTAACCTTGACATAAATTTTATTTCTGCATTTTCCATTAGCTCTGCTTGTCACAAGCTGGTAGCAAAGTGCTTGAATGATGATCACATGCATCATGAGGATTGCTCACAAAGCTATTTTTACACCATCGTCACTTTGGACAGTTGTTAAATGAGGCAGCCAGAAAGCAGGGACTATCTGTATTACTGAAGCAAGACAAAGGTCTGTGAGAAAGAGAGACCAAGCCAGCAAGTTTTGTGGCTATCAGCTTATCAGTTATAAGCAGTAATGGCACATTTCATGCACCAGTGGTTCCACTTGAAAGTGAAATATAATTTTGTAGAATTGTTGCCTTATGACAAAAAAGGGCTGATGTAATTAAAACTGATTTAATAATTTACTGTGCTACAAAATAAATGGGGTGAAAATGTCTCCCACAGAAAGAAAAAAAAATGTCTAGAGATAAAAATTGTAAATATAAAGCTCAAATACTCAAATAAGGAATCAGGAAGGCAGAGTCTGTGAATTTCTTAACAAAATCAGAAGATTACCCAAATCATGGTCTGAACCAGAATAAGACTTTGCATATGACACCAAAATATTTATAGCCGGCCCTGATAGCTATGTATTGAAATTTAAGTCATATATATTTTTCTTTTAAAATGTGACAAGTACAAATTTCCTCTCCATTGATATTCTGATTATATCAAGGTATATTTTTATATTGCCTATTCTAATATTTCTTACATTTTTTTCCTGTCACAGCTGTTTCCCATTTTTTAAATTATGGAGGAACCAAAAAGAGCTTTTGTTTGTATTGTTTGTATATGAAAACTTAAAATTGACGTTGGTTGCCATTTCTCACAACTGTTTATAGGATTTTAATATTGCATTATTTTGCACATAGGCTGGCAAATAATTTTCATTTTGAACACTCCTGAAAAAAATCTTAGTGTTAATAAACACTGGTCTATTGTATACCATAGAAGTCATGTTTAGAATTATTTTCTTTTGCCATGATTGCTTAACCCTCTCAAGGACAAATATTAATACTCCTAAGACATTATAAACTTTTTCTAAAAAGAAACTAATATCAAATAATTGGAGGATATTGCAAAAGATATAATGAGTATTAATCTGTGCAGAAATATTTGAGAAGTAAATTCAAGAATAGCTTAATTTTGTGCAAGAAACAATTCAGAATAGCCAAGATAAAATGAATAATTACATCATCTTTTCTGTGAAAAAGCTTTCTGCAGATAGTTTGGAAGGGTATTTAAGACTTATGTTTGCATGCCTTAAACAAAAATGCATAACTAAAGTCAACAAAGGAACAGAATGCTTATATAAATATCAAAAGCAGGTACATTATAAGTCAACGGGGGTAGAACAATGACAGATGGTATCTTCTTATTTATCTCAAGGCAGGTTGAATAGAAGGAACGAGATGAACTGAGGATAAATTCTAATGTTTTATATCTTTGTAGATGTAAGTATGTTATGTTGTAAGTAGCAATTTGGATGCAAGGATTACATATCAACAGAGTGATTAATGCTGCAGTGGAACTGTGATATCCTGCGTTCAATGGGACCAATACTGTTATTAATTCATGATATATTTAACAGAGCTACAAGTAAAGCTATAATTCATACTTTTTTTCTCCCTTTAAATGGAAGATTTCTACTTAGGCATGTGATATGCCATATAAAATGCTTGGATTAACTTTGCATTCCTATATTGTAACTGCTACATCATTGTTGGAAGGAGATGAACATGATTTTAATATTGGAAGAAGAAACATTAGTAACCTACACTATGTGATGAACTTCTCTGATATCTGAAAATACAAAAGATCTGTAAGCCCTAGTACTAAAAGTGAAAGACCACAGTGAAAAAAACAAGACTGAAATAAAGAAGCCCAAACTAATGAGAAAAGGCAGTACGAACCTTACTACTGACAATGAAGTGATGGAACTGGTGGATAGACATATGGAATGTATGGAGATAACTGTAGTAGGTGAGAGAAAGTTCTCTTGAGAAGCCTGAGGAGAAACAAAAAAAAAAAAAAACCATGGAAGGAAAAACATAACTGTTTGCATACACTAAGACAAATGTGCAAAGATTTTGAATTTTTTCAACTTATTCAAGTTGAAAACTAAAGGTAAAAATACCTCTATGTCCCATCTCCATTGGGAGACTTTCACATAATAGATCCTCACATAGAAACAGCCAAAGTGCAGATTCATTTGGGGCAGCAATTGTTTTGTGTGCAAAAAGTCTAGAGTGCTATAGATGAAATGCCATGGCTATAAGACCATGATTTCATAAACAGAAATCAGATAGAACAAAAATATTCTATCTGAATTTGCAAGTTGGAATTTTGACTTGCTATGATTTCAGGTGATTTTCTAGCATGGGGTGTGGCTTCTTTAACCCAAATCTGTTTTCCTACATGCCATTTTTATGATCAAATGCTACAAAAGAGACCGGCAAAGAAGCAGTATCAATCTCATGTCATATTCTGAGAAATAATACCCATGGTGGTCTATTTTCCAAAGACATTTCCAAAACGATAGTTTCCCAAAACTCAGAAACTTGCAAGGTTGCTAACTTAATCGTGTTTGTGACTGCTTTTCTGTATAATAATACCTTCATTTCAAAGTACAGCTTTGGAAAAAAAAATTTTTTAGTATGCAGTAAAACAAACTGAGCAAATAATTTTTTATAGGCAGGTGGGAGGGGAGAGAAGAAAAGCAAAAATAAAAATCATTCTTTGCTCCACATATAGCACTGAAACAAACACAATTTAAAAAATGAAAGCCATTTCAGATGAATTCCCTTGAGAAAGCTGTAACTGTGTGAGACAACCAGACGAATTGCATTCGTCTTTGATCATTATTATTGCTACAGTATCATTCTTTCTTTTTCTGAATAAAAACATTTCTTTTAATAATAAATGTTCCTTTCCTAAAACTGCTTAGGAAAATAAGTAAGATAGCAGCCAATCTCTCCTGCAGATAAAAAAAAAACAAAACCTAAGGATATTTTTAATTTAATATTACTTTTAAAATGATAAAAAATCTTGAAAGAGCATGCAAAGTTAATTTATACTGCTTTTTCTATTAGCACTAAAATTTTCCATCGATATTTGTCATTATTATGTTTTTACATTATTTTGTTTGTACTTTCTTTCCTGAAAATTTTTATTAAGAAATGATAAAAATGAAGTGATATTGAGATGATTGATTTGTCAACATACATTTTGATCAAAATTAAAAAGCATTGATATTCACAAACATAAGATGTGAAATATGAATATTATACTACACTGCGGTTTTCGGATCAACATATTAAAATGTGTATTATAAGTTGTTTTACTGTCTATGGCTTTCTTGGATTGTCTACATCATGCTGAAAGTACAATTTATCATTTCTATATGATTGATTAATCTAGGCTGTTTTATCACCTGAAATATTGTTCAAAACTCTGTTCAATTTAGTAGAGGAAATGTTGCAATAGATTGTTCTTCATAAAACTAAATGAGCTTTTGGGAATCTAAAATGCTAATGGAAGGAGGAGGGAGAGGGAAAGGAGAAGCTAAAAAGTTGCATTTCTTTCTATAGGTAGAGAAATCTGTGCTCTAAGACCAACCATTTAGATCAGGGGTGTCAAACTCATCACGGCATCGTGACATGACATTTTGGGACTTTCCCCCCCTTCCCTAAACTGGCCGTGGGCATGGCCAGCGCATGACACATCTGGCCCACAGGCCAGGAGTTTGACAACCCTGATTTAGATGGCTACATCTCCATTCAAATATTTGTGTCTGTCTTCAAAGACATGTATCCAGGGCCTGCACTTGCTGTTTTGCAGAAGAAACAGCAACAGCAGCAGCAACAGCAGCTACAGCTCAGGGAGCTTCCTCATTGGTTGATTGATGCAGGCAAGTTGCAACAAGTCTAGGTCCATCAAACATAGACTGCAAAAGAGCTTTCTGCCTCTCTTCACTGCCATCTAGTGGTGATCCTGAGCCTTGCTACCTTTTCCTTACCTGCAATTCTGGTGCCACCTAGTCTATATTTTAGAGCAGTGTTTCTCAACCTTGGCAACTTTAAAAGTTATCTCCCAGAATTCCTCAGCCAGGATTCCGGGTTGAGGAACCTGTGATTTAGTGTGAGAAGTATACCCTAAATTAAATTTGAGGTGAATGACACTGACTTCCAGGTAAATCGATGTGGCACCACAACCTTAGAAATACATCTACAAGAAAGAACAGAACTGCCCAAATTCATATCAGACAGCAGTTCAATTCAGAGAAGGTTAGACTACTCTTACAACATTTCATGGTTTTCTAAAGATTACCCACAGTAAGAAACATGTATCAGCAAAATAAGATAGGTGTGTTATTTGCTAGAATGGACCAATATGTCAAAACAAGTTTTCAGAGATGTTTTTTTAGACTAGAACATAAACAAAATTGACTGGTAAGCATATCTCTTTGAGTTCTAATAAAGAGGACTATGTATTGTTAACCATCACAAGTATCATATGAAGTTAAATAGCCAGGGAGACATTTGCTTAGTGCCTTTGTTCTTGAGTCTCCCTGAAGGAAATAATTTTAAGCAATCCCACGTTTAGGGCACAAAGTCATCTATGATTCAGGAAATAAAATCCAATGCACTTAATTTTTTAGATGGAACAAGCAATCATATACAGTATATGTGTCAGATATTCTATTTTATCTTGATTGTGTTCAAAGCCTTACCCAGCTCCTTACAAGTATATTTTCCCTTAAAGTCAGTCTCCATGTTGAAGAGTCATAACTGTTGTTTCTTTGCTTACGCTTGTTTCTTGAATCTTACACTTTTTTCTAGCACATCTATGTTTTTCTTTTCTATCTTGTTTTAACAACTAAATGTTAATTTTTTTTTAAAAAAAAAATCAATTTTGATGCCAATTTGTGTCAAATGGGATTGTAATTTGGCAACATGCCTTAGAAAGGATAGGTTGCTGCGGTTATGGGGCTTACATTTTTTGCTAGTTTTTGTTTTAATTTAATAGAAAGGAGAACATATTTTTTCTCATTTTGGACTTTCTCTTCTATCCCTGATTGATGGTAAAAAGACCATAATAGTGGGCCAGAAGTTTAAATGGACCATGCCTTACAAATATATATATATTTCTATGCAACTATTTTTTCTACACAATGATTTTAAATTCACCTTTCAAAAGAGTTCACAAAACACCAGTCCATACAGGTATTTGTATTAAGATAGTGTAAATACAAATATGATTCTAAAGTTAAAACATGGTTTGATGTTAGATGCAACTAAGCATTTCACATTTTAAACAAACAAACAAACAAAAAGCAAGCAAGCATCTGCTGGAACAGATAATCATCAAATTAACTATCCAATTAATCATTGGAGCAAGTAGCAAGTGTTAATTTTATTTTTCTTCCATTAATGTGATTAGGGCAGGGACATTCATTATGGAATGGATATGTATGTATGTGTCAAAAAAGGTCAAGTTAGCAGCCACAACTATGCAATCAAACATTATTAGAAGACTTATAAAATCTGAAAAGTTGAAACATCATCTCCATTACATTTGGAAAATTACATGGAGTTGAATTGAAGCTGACAGCATCTATGCTTTTTTTTTTTTTTAACTTTTTCAGGACTGCAGCAGGAGAGGAAAAAAAGGGAGATGATTCCTTCTAATCTGGTAAAATTCCAGTAATTTTATTCTTCTTATTGAAAAATGCAATTTGCACTTTAAATACCTTGTCTAGCTTAGCCCTGGGCAAACTACTTTAATAAAGAGAAGATCAGGTATATAAGAAGGAAAAATCCATCACATTTAGCTTTATGATTGCAGATAAAGGTGGGACACATATTTTGTTCCTTCTCAAATATTGCTCGTCCACTCCCTTTGCTAAAATGGGTTGATTACAGTTCTCATCCTGTGGTCTTTTATTAGTTTTCCTTCGTATAACCTCTCCCTTTGATCTATGTAGCTCAGACTTATTATTCAGTCATTAGAGTAAATAAATATGAATTCTCCTTCCCCAATACTCAAACAAAATATCAGAGGCACAACTGCAGGGTGCTTTTTCTTTATTATTAGGAATAATGGTCCTGAATTATTGCTGTAATATTTCAGGAATGGGATAGAGGACAGCTTGGAATTATCAAAGTCAAAATGGAATAATAAATGAAAAACCTTTTGATGTGAACAAAAATCTATTGTAAATAAACAATGCCTTATGTGTGAAATAACAAAGATACAAAGCCAAAAAGATTTAAACCAGCTTATCTCTGGTGTGTCAGAATAAAAGGTTGCACACTGGAATTTAATAATCAAACTGAACTTTTTCTGAAGTTCATCTTTAAATAAATTTAGCAAAACATATTTAAGGGAAGTCTAGCAGATTCTTCATTGGATGACTAATCCTCATTTTTCTCAGGCAAAGCAGGCCTTCTTATAGCATTATTTTGGAAGCTGGTGTATGGATTAAATAAATCTTTATTAAAAAACCCTCAACTTGTATTATTTGGAATGTGAACTCAACAACTCATAAAAAACAGAAAGTTTGGTATTTCAATTTAAAAGGAGTTAAATGTCAAAGGAAAGAATGAAGGAGTTAATTATTTCCTGATAGTAACCTAAGCAACAATAAAAGACTTGGACACCCAGCTCAGAAATGGATGAAGGGATAAACGTGTAATTCAGTCAAAAGCTGAAACTGAAATATTCCTTCATATTTTCCCAGTGTAATGTAGGTAAACACCATTCATCAACATATATACATTTAAAACTGCCATTTTAATTTTTTAAATGAAATGATAGCAATACAATGTAATAAATGTGATTCATCATTTATATTCTTCATTTTCATTGCATTAATCATTGAAATTGATTCACATTTCTGATTTCATAATGAGTCACTCCAGATGACTGCCCAGAAAAGTCCCTTTAGTTCTCTAGGCAAGATTTCCGAAGTGGCTTACCACTGCTTCCTTCCTAGGACTCAGAGAGCATGACTAGTCCAAGGTTAACCAGCTGGCTTTCATATCTAAGGTGGGACTAGAACCAGGGATGGGATTCTACCGATTCAGACTGGTTCGGGTGAGCTGGTAGCTCCGACAATCAGCTGGGAGCAAACCAGTTCACTCCAACGATCAGCTGGGCTATACCCAAGCTATACTTAGCTATATCTTTGCAGCTGATTAGCACGGCAGAGCGGATTGCCTTGCCTCAGCTGTTTTAATTCCCTAGCTCTAATGCAGAAGGTGATTTTTCATTCAATTGCGCATGCATGCACACATGCATGGGTAGCGAAGTGTGTGATCACTGAACCGGTTGTTAAGCTGGTAGCATCCCACCACTGACTAGAACTCATAGATCACAGGCCTAGAACCTCAACAGTAACAGAGCTCTGTAACAGAGCCCAAATACCTTACAGAGAGACAGTTTACTATAATGGTTGAGGTACCAGGGCACAGTGATCTGTGAGTTCTAGTCCCACCTTAGATATGAAAGCCAGCTGAGTAACCTTGGACTAGTCACCCTCTCTGAATCCTAGAAAGGAAGCAATGGTAAGCCACTTCTGAAATCTTGTCTAGAGAACTGCAGGGACTTATCTGGGCAGTCACCTGGAGTCAACATTGACTCAGATTCAGACACATGCTTCATTAACATTACAGCAAGATTTCTAACATAAAAAGCATGGTGGTTAAGATGCAGAGATGATCCAGCCCATCCAGGTTGTGCTAGTCAAACATTTACAGCCTAAAATAGATCACTTCACTTCAAGGAAGACGAAGCATATTGGTCTCAAGGATGACTACTATAGTCAATCTTCAGTTCTTTCAACCTTGAAACACAAGTATCATTTTAAAGTTGCTTACATATGTTCATGGAAAATTTGGTACATCTCTTTTACCCTAAATATTTTATCACAGTATTGTCTGGAAACTTCAGGAGTTATCTAGCATGTAAAATAGGAATATCCTTTCTACTTGAAGAGGGAGAGAAGAATTCAAAACATACACATTACTAGTTGTAACACACTAGCTTTCATTGACAGTGTCTTCTTCTTCTTCTTCTTCTTCTTCTTCTTCTTCTTCTTCTTCTTCTTCTTCTTCTTCTTCTTCTTCTTCTTCTTCTTTTCTTCTCCTTCTCCTTCTCCTCCTCCTCCTCCTCCTCCTCCTCCTCCTCCTCCTCCTCCTCCTCCTCCTTCTTCTTCTTCACAACAAAGTCACCCGGTTTTTCTCCCTTTTGGTACTTGCTGTGCCATGACAATACTGCAATTTAGTGCTAATTAAGGATAATTAGAAAAAGATTGTTTATTTCTACAAATGTTTGAAGTACCACATCAGCTTTGATTCTTATTTGTTAGGTAACAGGGAAAATACACATTCATGACAAATGAAGCCGTCTTGGGAATGTGAGTCATATAAGTAGAAGATTCATGAGCAGACAAATCTAGGCTGCTATAAGGATTCTTCTAAGGAATAGACAACTTTGCTAGAAAAATGTTATCTATTTATAGCTCTTGTTTAACTGAAATAGACACTAGATCCCATGATTCTGTAATAATAATTAATCATAAAGTCTTTCAGTTCTTATAGGATTTCTTTTCCATTTCCTATATGAGTTCCTGATTTTCCCAATATGATATATGTACAAAACCTAACATAAGAAAATGTAGATGCTCCAATTTTGTATCTTTATTCATCACACATATTATTTCTTACTCTGTTTTCTCAAATGCAGTGAAACCCATCTAACACAATTCCCACCTCATTTTCTATAGCTAGATTCTTTGACTTCAAATGCCTGTACTCTTTTGTTGTTTTCCCACTGTTTATTTACTGTCAATAACAACTTGAACTTTTTTTCCTATAGGAAATCAAAGAGCTGTTGATAGTTATGATGGTTGGACTCAAGAAGTAGAGCAAACGTGCAAGGAGATATGTTTATGAAGGATGAAATCTAGCACAGTTCACGTTTTTGCAAATAACTGGAAAAATAAAAACTGATTTCAAAGAAGGAAGAATGATGTAGATTTTTTTCTTTTTAGAAAACAAATAATTAATTTATTATAAAAGGATAAGATACTCTAAGGGACTTTTTGTCTTTAATTTTTTAAAAAAGTCCCATTTACAAATTCAGGCCATTTTGGTGTTGTTGTTTTTTTTATTTATTTACCCTGCAATTAATCTTACCTCAAAAGTTAAAATGTATCTATTAGTTTCCCTGTTACTTTTATATTCCATACATAAGAGCTTCACCGACCCTCTGGAATGGGTTGCCCACTAGGCTCCGGATGGCCCCCAACCTCCGCACCTTCCATGCCAATCTAAAGGCATGGCTCTTTCAGCAACTTCCTGATCTGCCGTGGATTTTAACTTGGGGATTTGGGGATTTTAAATTGGTTTTTAATATTATTTAATCTTTATCTATTGTCGGGTTGTTTTACTGTTGTGAGCTGCCCCGAGTCCTACGGGAGAAGGGCGGCATATGAATCTGACAAATAAATAAATAAATTGTTTTTCCATCATCCTACTTTAACTAAAACATTGCATGCATTTTTAGTATCCTATGAGATACTTGAGAAAGAGTTAAAACTTGCTAAGAATTATCAGAAAATAAATATTCTTTTCAAAGAGATCCAAGAATGGGTATACAGATGTACAGATAAGAATCAGTCTGAAGAGAGGAGATCATGCAAATATTTTCAATGGCATTCTTTTCCCCCTACAAACATGTGGGAAGCCTACATTAAATACTTATCTTAAAACATACTGTAGAATGCTGTTGTTATAGAAGAAAATTGGGTGGCCAATAGTAGGCAATTTATCCCCATGGTACTTTGAAACTAAGCAGTAATAACCCAATATAGTAATTCGGTTTACTTTCTTAAAATTAATCCCTCAAATATTATGATCTGTTGATAATGTTCAGGGTAAATCTTGGCAATCAGCTCTGGTTGTTTCTGGAACTGGGCCAACAATTATTTATATTTAGACATAAGGTTAGTAACAACAGAAATCAAAGCATAGAGAGAGAGATACAATTTGAATTTTTAGATGAAAAGGATCCTCACCCTCCTGCAAATAACTTCACTAGTTCTAGAAAAGCCACTTAAAGTTTATTGTGAAAGAGTCCTGTTTCTTTTTTAAAAAAAGTTTAAACAAATGTGCTTTTTCTTTACAATTTATCATCTCCTTTGAAAAATGTCAAAAAATTGCTAAATGGCCAAATCTGAATGACAACATTTTGTAATTTCTTGGAGGATCATTCATATTCTTAATATCTTATTCAACTTTTAGAAATATAGGATTCACTCTAGTTGGAGGGGAAAATTCTGGTTCTGATAAGTTATATATAATGTATAGATCTGAGTTTTAGAACTGTTTAAAAACTTGAAAACTTTTAAAAATTATAAATTTTATTTAGAGTTTTAAATATAATAGTTTGTATACTTTATGGTTGGCCTATGTATGGAAGACTTGTTTGTATGTCCATAATGTGTTATATGTCGATAGTAAGAAGTTTCTGTATTTTTTGGTCCAATTACCATAATACATGCAAGGATGATTTGCTGTCATTATATTTATATTACACCATTATCTTTGGTCAACCAAAGGCAACAAATATAACTAATACTCCTGCCTCCTATTTTCCTCAGAAAATCAACTGTGTGTGATGTATTAATGCTAATAATAATTATTATTTTACTATCTTCCTTTCTGAGCAACAGAAGCTAATTTTGATTGATGATATACCATGAAATCAGTGCCAACTTTTAACAACCACATAGAGATAGATCTTTTCTCATTATATTCTGTCCCTAATCTGAACTTTCAGGTCTTCCAACAGTGTATTCATCATCTATATAACTGAGTCCATTCATGTTGCTGCTATTCTTTTCTTTCCTTCCACCCTTCTGAGCATTAGAGCCTTCTCTAGGGAGCTAGGCCTTCACGGAACTTATCTGAAGTAGGATAATTTCCACCTGGCATTTTGTTCCTTTGCTGAGTATTCTGGATTGATTTGTTTAATTTAATTTATTATTTTGAACATTCTTATCAGCTTTCCAACACGGTAATCATGAACTAAAAAGTATAAGAAAGCTTCTTTACTGTTTCTATTAAATATGACTACATTGTTCTCCATTTCACTATATTCATTAATCTATCTGTTGTATTATCTGAGTTCCCAATCACTGGCAAAACAACTGCAGTTCTCTCTGTGTTGAACCCTCTTTAGCTTTGTCATTATTGAAGCTTGTCACCTTTTTTAAAAAAAAAATAGTAACAGATTATGAAGGATAGATAATCAAATGCAATATCCTCTCTAATATGCATGCCAGGATCTCTGTGAAGATACCTCTATAAGTCTTCAGGGTTTGCAGACGGATGATGGTTTCAGAGTCCTAAACCAATCAGAAGGATAGTTTATTTACATGCCATTCTATGTACTCCTTCATATCTTTCAGGATGCCCAATGTGATCAAGAAAGGCAAGTTGAAAGCCCATTATTCATCAAAAATGTGGCAATAATAAAGTCTCTGGCAGATTATATTTGTGAACCAGCAGTATAGTTTCTGTTCATTGTGTAAGCTTCAAACATAAATGTACTCTTGATGAAAACAATGATAGCCCATCAGAAGCATACAGCAAAGCTTTATGATTTGAAATTGGGAGTCCACTATTCTTTATTACATGTTGCTATGTTTGAAGAGCCTTCAGGGGCCCTTGCAGACTGGGAAAATAGTGCTATCTTTAACATTAAAAATGAATACTTTTCTAAAAAAAAAAAAACCCAACCCACAAATAGCATGATGGGCCTAAAGGATTTGTGCCATATTGATTTAAACAAAAGTGCCACTTTTGAAAGCAGTTGATAGTTACTTATGTATTATCTTTGTAAGAAAGAAAAGCATGGCATAGTGAAAACATTTCTTGTTTAAAAGCTGGTAGTTTCTGGGAGGAAAAAAAAGATAATAATATTGTAGAATTTTGGGCTGTTCAGGATATACGAAGTAGCTGCTGAATGTGTAAATCACAACATTAACTAAGCATTCCAAAGTGATAAAAAAATGAACAAGAAACAGATCTAATATGTGTTGGGATGCATCGCTCATGTGGTTTTTAACATCCTCAAGAAATAAATGTGCTGGTATAGGGGAAAGAGCAGGAACAATTTCAGCATAAGCAAAATTGGTTTCAAATGGAGACAAAGAACAATAAACTAGTTTTAAAGAAATAATGAGACATTTGATATGGAGAAACACAAAATTTCTTAAGGGAGAAACTTTTGAATGGTAAATTCATTTCTGCAGTTTGTGTTGAGAAAAACAAGTGATATAAACACATCCATTTTTTTGAGAGAGAGCTTTACCAAAGGGAAATTATTTCAAGAGGTAAAGCTGAAGTGCTAGGAGTACGACAGTGCCTGTAATTTGAATTCACTGGTAGACTGTTATTTAATTAACCAGGACAACGTAAACATATGAATAGTAAGATGCAGTTTGTAATTTACACAATTGCCGATGAAAATATGTCTATTAAGTCAGCATAAATGTAGACTGCATTATATTAGGGAAAGTTACAAAAAAGTTTGTTTATTTATTAATCCAATTTATATAGGCACCGTCTGTCCAAGAAACTCAGGATCATGCACAACCCCCTCCCCCCCAAGAATGACATTAAAACAAAGCCCAACTAAAACGGCAATGAATAAAATCACAAATGCTTGCATACATAAACCTATGCCAGAGCCAGAAGTGGGTTCTACTTACCTTTACTACCGGTTGGCAATAGGGCTGCGCACGCTTTTGTGCATGTGCAGAAGCTTCCTGGTGACATCGGGGTTGGTGGGTGGAGCCTCCCGCCAGTTTTACTACCAGTTCTATAGAACTGGTCCGAACCGGGGGCAACCCACCACTGGACAGAGCTCTCAAACTAATGTTCAGCCCTAAATTCCGTGGGGGTGGGGGTGGGGCAGAACTTGGTCTTCAAGGACTTACGAAGAGCAAATAGAGAAGGGTAGGGTCTGTCCATATTTAGGTAAAATAAAACATATTATGAGAAAGGGTTGTGACACTAAATATGAAATTGTCCAGTGGCATATTAAAAGTACTGAATAAAATCAATATTAGAATATTAGAATATTAGAAAAATAGGAGAGCAAAGCAGGAGCTTTTGCATGAGAAAGTAAAAAATGTTAATAGCAGACACAACCATTTAACCAAAGATCTAACTATCTTTATGTTTTACAATGCATATAAAAGAATTAGAGTTCAAATTGCATGGTCACGCCACTATCTTGACTTTTTTGACCCTCTCTATTGATGCCTTTGGGGAAAAAATGATGTATTAAATTTATGCTTATCCTAGTGGTTGTTTCACATAGTAAGCAAGGCCAGATTGCACGATTGCATTATGGGTATCTTTAAAAGCAGAAAATATTCAGCATTCCACAATGCCAAATGATATATTCTTGTTACATGCAAGCAATAACATTGAAGCAGAACATTGTTAGCACGGAATGAAGGGGATGGCATTGTTCTGAACTTCTTACATGGATGGATTCCTAGCAAAGGGATGTTTTATATATTAAATGCCTATTTTTCTTTGAAAGCATTAAACTCTTTTCTTTAAATATTGAAACAGGTATTTCAGTAGCTTAGATTTTCCAATGCATTCTTGTTTACTGGGCCATTGACTCAGTGGTGAAATCCAAATTTTTTTACTACTGGTTCTGTGGGCGTGGCTTGGTGGGCATGTTGTGGCTTGGTGGGCATGGCAGAAGAAGGATACTGCAAAATCTCCATTCCCACCCCACTCCAGGGGAAGATTACTGCAAAATCCCCATTCCCTCCCTACTCCATGGACAGGATACTGCAAAAACCCCATCCCTCCCTACTCCTGGGGGAAGGATATTGCAAAATCTCCATTCCCACGCCACTCTGGGGCCAGCCAGAGGTGGTATTTGCCGATTCTCTGAACTGCTCAAAATTTCTGCTACCGGTTCTCCAGAACCTGTCAGAACCTGCTGGGTTTCACCCCTGCATTAACTTCAATTGATTAAAAAAGGAAGAAAATATCACATTGACACAATTCAGTAAGAAGAAAGGACATTCACATTAACAATGCCTTCTCCCTACTTCCACCATTGGCACCTCAGAGGCTTTTTTTAAAAAACTATAATTTCAGTTTATTGTGCTCACGGCTGCTGTTCCTCCCTTTGCATTTCCTATTTTGATGATATACGTAGTAACTAACACATTTTTCCAAAATAATCCAGTGAAATAATCTAGCCTTATCTTCTGGTTATGAGGCAGAAAAGATTTCAGAGCCAAGGTGTAAAGTAGTTTTCACTGAAGTAAGAGCAGCTACCCCACTGTTGCTATTGAAAAAAAAAAAAGCCATATAGATTCACATGATGCAATTAATTGGATTTCACAGTCTGCTGAGAATGGCAGACAACCTGTGCTTCAGAGCATGCTAAATAAACCCATGGGGATGATTCCTCCAAACGTTTTCAGAACATACCATAAAACACCTAAATTAGAGGAGAAACATAAATAATTCACACACACACACACACACATAAAGCTTACAGCAATGTATTTTCTAGTGGAATTCAAGCAATTTTATTTTCAGTTTACAAATAAGCCACTATCAGGTTTGCAAAGTGGAATGGTCATGGTTCAGGAATAACCTTTTAGTCATACAGAGGGGCTGATTCTCACCATTTAAAGCACTATTCTCTATTCACCCGTCCTTCACTCTGCATGAAACTATATTAGCATAAAACAGGTGACTGTCACTGCCACAGGAAGGATGACACCAAATGGTGCTGGCCTTATTTACTATGAGTTTGGTAACTTAAGGTGAGCTTCCCCAGCACTATTTCTGACCTGTTCAGCAGAATATCACCAGCCAACTAATGATCTCTAATGCTGAATTTGCCATTTTCACATTTGCATTTCACTTTGTAATGATACCTTCATGGAACTATGCAACATAAGCCCGACTTTGGTTTCCTTGATATATACAGCCTCCCTCAATACATATGTGAGGATATTTGGTCTCAACAAGCATCACTTTGTATTGCATTGAACCATTCCATTTGCTTCAGATTTACCTAGTTTAGAGAAATTATTTTTGAAGTGTTCTTCCAATGTTTTCTGTTATGTTACTTGTTTTAATTTTCTTAACCTAAAAAACAACACCTCTCCGAGTGTGCCTTTACAGTGTTCTATAAAGTTTGTATCTAGAACATTTCACCGGTTTTCTCTATTTCACCAGTTTCTGTTGTTTCACCTGTTATATTTATGTTCTTATTTGCAACTAAAATATTCTAATTCTCCTGCAATAGTTTAGGCACCTCTAGAACCACTTATGGCCATGTCCTTTGGCAAATGGTTCTGAAAAGAGCCTCCTTCGTAGTTTTCTTCCTTGTAATTAGCATCATCTGTTCACCTATATTTAACATTGGTTGCATATCATAGTGGTTTTTTTTAGACTTTTCATCCTTTCAAATAAATATTTTCCAACATTTGTCAATTTAAAAGCTGCTCTATCACCCTTTGATATTACGCCCCAAGAGCCTGATTCTCTTTTGATGAGCCACTGTATAGATTTGTCTTTTGGTATGTTGTCTAGGTGGTGCAGTGATTAGAATACAGTACTGCAGGAAAACTCTGCCCACAGCCTGTAGTTCAGGGTCAGTAAAATGAGAACCCAGATGATTGAGGACAATATGTTGATATTGTTAACAGCTCACGGAGTGCTGTAAAGCACTATGGGGTAGCATGTAAAGTGCTAGTGCTATTGTTCATGAAACAAGTGAACTTTCTGAAAATATAACCTTGGCAAACGTGGAATTTAGTATGTTCCCTCATGAGTTAAATTTTTACTTCAGAACTTGTTCAGTATATTTCTCCAAATCATCAGTATTAACATGGAGTTCTACCTTAACAAAACAGCATATTTCCACCATGTGAGCACATCATTGTATGACACACATGCCTGTCACAAACCCATCTATGTGTATTTGAATCATCCTATACAAAAGATAATAGAAAGAGAACAATACATTAAAAAGTAAAACATATGCCAAACAAAAAGCAATAAAATAGTTCAGGTGACTGAGCACAAAAGTCAAGTGCTGTCTAGAGACCTCCATTGCAAAAAATAGAAATGCAGTTTTTCTTTTGTAATATCTTTGTTTATAGCTGTAAAAAGAGCCTTGGTGGCTCAGCAGACTAAAGTGCTATTAAGTAGCACCAGCTGCCTGCAATTACTGTAAATTCAAATCTCACCAGGCTCAAGGTTGTCTCAGCCTTCCATCCTTTGGAGGTAGGTAAAATGAGGACCCGGATTGTGGGGGCAATAAGCTGACTTTGTATAAAAAAAAAACACTGCTTAGGGGGCCCCGAAAGCCCTACTAAGCAGGTATATACAAAAGTATGAAGGCTATTGCTTAACGCATTGTAAGCCGCCATGAGTCTCCGGAGAAGGGCGGCATATAAACAAACCAATAAATAAATATTTTTTAAAAAAAAAAAAACATTACATACTGTTGCAAAGATCTCCTATAAAATATTTTGCTACCCATAAGGCCTACTCACACATCTGTTATATCCATACTTCAAAAAACAAATTTCACTTAGATATAGAATCATTCAGTAGAATTTGAATAATTATAAATGTCTTTCTTCATTCTAAGGTCTGCTAAAATATCTCAAGCATATGGGAAAGTTTCATCATTGTTTAAGATAATTCGAAAGCCAGACATTAGCTAATTCACATATCCCTACCCTAAATATCTAAACAACTTTTTCAGTTCTTATAAGTATAGACTAACTTTTGATGAAGGTGCTCAGACCTGGAAAATACCATAATTTCGCTTGTCTCAAAATCAAGGAATTTACCATAAAATTAAGTATACAAACCTATGTCTCGCATATTAATACAATTTGGGTTAGGGATAACAGACTATATCACCAGCCTATAGAAGAAGAAAACTCAGTTTGGCTAATTAAAAGGACCAATTGTGTTTCTGTGTCTGGGTATGCCACATTTATAACCAAATCCTTTAAAGGGACCACTAAGAAACTAACTCATTGAAAACCTATTTTAACAAGCACAAAATGGACATGGGTTTCCACAAAGCCATATCTCACTTATCTTGTATGATGATGCATTGTTCAAATGGGATTAATCTCCCTTAATTCATCAGCTTTATAACAGGAGTTTTTTGCATATACAAATTACTTATTGGAATAAAGTATTCATAGAGAATTGAATACTTTCATTGAAAGTATTCAAAGAAATGAATATTTCCTTCAGATTGTGCAAATCCTTACTTCAGATTCATAAAGATAGCAGCACTGATTATTATATTTTAAGTTCTGGTATGAAATTTTATTGGTTTAAGGTGTTTCTGAAGGTCATCACATTAATATTTCTAACTACTATCAAATTCACTCAAGGAACTATTATTTTTTTTCCTGTGTTTTGACTCCTCTACATAATGTATTATATCATGACTGACTGGCAATTAGTACTGGTGAAATGCTAAACATGAAACAGGGATCTACTTAAATAAAGCCATTGGTTAGTACCAAGAGGAGAGAAAGCTGGTAAGCATAGCTTCCCAAATCTACTCTCTTTCATGGATATAGGAATTATAAACTTTTCACCCATGGGAGATTATTAGAAGGGCATGCAATTATACATTTATATTTAATGTGTAAGTTGTTTTGTATGGTTTGGCATTTGTCTTTCTTCTTCTTCTCAAAGAGATAGGGGAAGTGATTTTTGAACAATTTTATCAAATATATTAGTATTACTTTGTTTCTGCTAGAATATTTCATCCTTTTTCTTTGTCTTCCTTAATTTCAATGTTACATTATTATTATTATTTTCATTCTCTGTTAATTTGAGGCAATTAATAAAAATATTTATTGTGTATGCAGAACCACACTGAATCCCAGAACAAAAGATGCTGGTTTTCTCTTTAGGAATGCAAGGAGCCCTGGAAAAAAACATCCTTGGTATTACTTAGTGACTTGGTAAAGGAGAAACAAGGTTATGATTTAGGACTGGAAATATGTACTCTTATTAATCTATTCCTAAAACCCTAAGGGAAGCATATTCCTTTCTTTGTTTCTTTTGGAATTCCTGACACGTAATTTCAATAATGCCTATTATTTAATTTTCTTCAGCACTTGTAGTTTACAAAGCCAATGATGCCTAAAGTATCGTTTTCAGGTTAATTTATATAAGCATTTACAAAGGAGGGGAAATGTTTGCTCGGCTGGGCTAACTGGCTGTTCTTTCAACCAACAATGCTCTGTCCTCTTTCCAACCTCTCAGCAGACATCCAATAGGTAGCCACTTATCCAGTGTCTGGATAATTCCTGTGAAAATGGCCTCTACTTTTTATATTATTTTGTGCCACAAAGTACAATTATGATATGAGTATTGGGTCTTGCATCAATAAATCCAATTAAGACCCAACACAGGTGAAAATATACAATTTTTTTAAAAAATCTACCAGTCTAAGTATCACCTGAGGTAATATCAGTCAGTGTAACTTGTCTTAAGAAATGCTTTTCTTCTTAATGGAAGCCAACTGTTTTGCTCTCTATTGGCTCTTACATGAGCACAAAACCCAAGCAATACAGATAGAATCAGAAAATATCTATGCAAGGCAGAGGCCATTTCAGTTCCACAACCAATTTTTAGGACTTGTCCAACAATGTTCAGAATAATAATGGCTTTCAAGTCAGGGTGAAACCAATCATGTGTCCCTCTGTAGATTTCCATTAATCTAATAACAGGGGGTGGAAAAAGGGATTAAAAATAAATTGTGGCATCCTTTTTCCAACAAATATTATTATATTATATTATATTATGTTATGTTATGTTATGTTATGTTATGTTATGTTATGTTATGTTATGTTATGTTATGTTATGTTATGTTATGTTATGTTATGTTATGTTATGTTATGTTATGTTATGTTATGTTATTGTCACTGCGTTATTTTATTTGCCAGCTGAGCTCATTATTTCTGGACTGTCAGACTCTCCGTAGCTTGCCAACTTCTTATCAGTAAGCTACGTGTTTCCGTATCCACCCACATTCCTTCTTACTCTTTCTTTTGTTCTCTTTCCAGAAAGGTCCGGCTGAGAGATAGCCGGCCCGAATTACTTTCAAAAATGTAGCAATTAACTTTTCTTAGTTAGTGAGGTGTTTTATTTTCTTTATAACAAATAAATGAGTTTTATTAGAAACTCTTCCTCGCGTTTCTTTTTCGGAATATTGCAAACAAGGAGGAGCCACGATTCATCTCCTCTAATTAAACCAGGGTAATTAGTCCCAGAGCCAAACATGGGATTAATAAATGCCCTGACATCTGGTAGCAGAGGATGGTTGATTTATGGCTTTTTTCCTTATTTTGTTATTTCTGATAAGAGCTCACAGGCAATTAGTTTTTAGCTACTGAGGTACGCTAATTATATTGCTAAGATGCCGAAACAGAAGAAAAAAGGAAAAATGAAGCACAGAGCTTTATCCTCTTTGGAAGAAGAACAGGAGATAGTAACGCCCTCAAGATTCCAGCCTCTTGCTACGGCTACGCAATTGGAACAAGAAGGTGCCATGGGTGAAGAAGATCTGAAAATGCTTTCGGAAACACATCAAAGGACAGATATCAGAACAGCTGCTTTCGAAGATAATGAACTGCGACTGAGGTCGGTAGCTTTTTCTTCTCAATTTGCATGCTATGAATCTATTCTACCAGAGCCCACAGATTACGATGTGCTTGGTGCCAGGCCAAGAAAGTTTCCACAAACGGCAAAGCTTTTTCACCCCCACGCAGAGAGAGAAGTAATTCATTATTCTTCTCAAAGCCCTGAGCTCACCCAGCGTGAGATGGCCATCAAATCCTATCGTGAGCATGTAAAATATTATGAAAATGAACTGTCTCGATTTAAGAGAGATTTGCCCTGACAGTTATGTTATGTTATGTTATGTTATGTTATGTTATGTTATGTTATGTTATGTTATGTTATGTTATGTTATGCTATGCTATGCTATGCTATGCTATGCTATGCTATGCTATGCTATGCTATGCTATCCTATCCTATCCTATCCTATCCTATACTATACTATACTATACTATACTATACTATACTATACTATACTATACTATACTATACTATACTATTATACTATACTATCATTACATTACATTACATTACATTACATTACATTACATTACATTACATTACATTACATTACATTACATTACACTATGAAAAGTCTGTATCCCTATCAAGACTTTAAATTGGGTATTGTTGAAACTTTTTACATACTTTTATCTAGTTTGTCTAAGGCCAGATTTATGACTGAAGTTGAAGGAAATGCTTCCATTTTTTATTGAACATTATAGACTTGTGAAATTCACTTTTTCTTTAGCCTTTTTCTAAAGTACACTGTATGTATGTAGGGGCAATAACCCCATTATTACTAACCTTACTTCTTGTTTTCAGCTCTGTTTTTATCATTCTTATTTTTTTAAAAAAATAATGATAGTTGCTTTATGTATTTATTGATCATTTTCACTTTGTCATACCAAGAATGTGAGATGGGCGGCTATATAATTTGGGCAAATGAATAAATAAATGATAATCTCAGATATCTAAAGCAATAATTCTTTCTCTATGCTTTGAATCTGGACATTAATGATGCAACATTGATTTGATTAAGCTACAAATATTACAAAGTTAAAACTTGATACATGTTAATTATTACAATGTCAGAACAGTATTTCTAATTCATAGGACAACCATTTGCACTGATAAAATTATAAATGTGCCATAAGCTGGGAACAGCTTATTGTGGCAGCAAAACAAAAGAACTCTTCTCTATTCTGGCGTCTAATAGCTAGTCATTCTAACAGAATTCATACTCCATTAGATGTCTATATACCTCCTACAACCTGGGAACTCCACTTTCGGAGAATGTATGAAGACCCCTCCAGCGAGAGTATAAGGTATACAATGAAGGACTTACCTGAATGGCCCCCAGTTTCAGAGTCCGAAATCAAATCACTCAGTGGCCAACTCAGGACTGGGAAGGCCCCAGGAGCTGACTTCATTACTACTGAATTACTAAAGAAATATTTTGAGTGGTGGTGTCCTAACCTAGGCTTCCTGAGACAGTAAAAAGCACACACTTAGTCCCAAAAACCCTATTTTTATTTCAATGGCTGTGAATTATGTTCATTCATAGCCCGGGATGAGTCACAAATAGTTTGTAAAGAATCTGACAGAAGTCTGCCACAGTCTTTTGGGATAACCACCCAGCTTTATCTCCCTTGACATGCTGCCAAAGACCTAATTGACAATTAGCTTTGCAAGGCCACACAGAGCACAGATTCAAAATGGAGCTTCAGAATTCAAACCAACCAGAACGAACAAAGTTGCTTCCTGCAAAGGCTCACGTGCCTTTTCTCCTCCTTTATGTCTTATGGGAGGAACCAATCATCTCCAAGCCCTACTCCCGAGTTGTCCCTTTTGTCTTAACTGTTCTTGCCTTTTGGCAGCTCTGCGCATGCATGCACTGGGAACAAGCTCCCCCTGTTCTTCTGCCTCACTGATGTCCAACTCTGGAGGCTCCAGCAGCACATAACTCCCAGATGGCCCTGGCCCCCTCTTTGCCTCCAACGCAGAGCCCTCGTCTGAGCCTTCCCCAGATTCCAGGACTGGCCCATGATCCTCCCCAATCTCCTCACTGTCTGACTCTGCTGCCAGCTCCACAGGCTGCCGGTGGACCACAACAGGTAGATACAAGTTCTGGTGGTGCTATTCACTTATATTGACTCCACTGTCTATGTTCCAGAAGATTGGGGCTTGACAATTGTTGTCCCAATTTTTAAAAAGGGAAAGAGAGATGATCCTGCCAATTACAGACCAATAGGTTTGCTAAATATAATCAGCAAACTCTACGTCAAACACCTCCAACTAAAGGAGTGGCTGGATCTCGAGAATCTGATTGCTGAAGAACAAGCCGGGTTTAGAGAGGGGAGAGGCACCACAGATCAGTGCTTAGTTCTTCATCATCTGATTGAAAAATACATATCAAACAGACCTGTATCTTTATACGCCAGTTTATAGATCTCAAGGCAGCCTTTGATACCGTTACTAGGGCTAAGCTATGGGAGAAGCTGGAAGCTGCCTCAATTGACCACAGGCTTCTTTATCTCTTAGATGCCCTACAAAAAATATCCCTCAGGGTGAGGTGTAATATGCAAGGGTCCCTCTCAAAGTCAGTTAAAACTCAAAAGGGGGTTAAACAGGGGTGCATTTTCCCCCCTCTGCTTTTCAACTTTTACATAAATGACATGGTAAAATGACTAAACAAACAAATCCCCCCCCCAAAAAAATAGATGACTGAAGCATTGCCCTACTGCTCTATGCAGATGATGCTGTGATCCTCTCCAGGATGCCATTAGGCCTTAAAAGAGCCTTGCAAGCCCTTTTCCAGTATTGTAATTACAATAAATTGGACATAAATTATGAGAAAACAAAGATCATGGCCTTTGCAAAAAGGCCAAAACTTTATTCGTGGTATCTAAATGGCCACAAAATAGAACCACCTTCAAATACCTGAGGATGGTCATGCAGGCCAATGGTTCAAGAAATACACATGGAGAATATGCAGTTGCCTTGGGCCAAAGATCAGCGAGCACCATTCTTAAACTTTTCTGCACAAAGGGAGGATATTATGTCCCTGCTGCAATTAAGCTTTTTCTGGCCAAGTCGCTAGCACAGCTTCTTTATGGGATCTTGCTTGGACCATCAGCTTCATGTTTTACATCATTAGAAATAGTTCAATCCAAATTTATTAGATCAATTCTCCAGATGCTGTGTTGTGTCTCAAATGCACTTCTGCACCTGGAAACAGGATTGACAAAAATGGAAGCAAGAATCTGTATATTAAATCTCTGGCTAAAGCTTAACTTCTTTCCACAAGGTCTTGCTCCATTAATCCTCCAAGACAAATTATCTTCATAATAGATCAAGGCTGTCGAGTCCAACCTTGCTAAACTAGGCTTCCCGTCAGCTTTAATACTCAAGATGGACTATGATCTAGAAAGACAAACCTTGCGACAAAGGGTGGAGGACATCGAGAGGCAGGCAGACTTAGGGAAAGCTTCACTGTTTCTGGCTCCAGATGCCATTAGATGTGTAGATGTGTTGTTGTGTCCTGCCAGCTATCTTAGTCAGTTGGAGTCAGCAAACCACCAGAAAGCATTTGAACTCACATGGTGCCATGCGCTTCCATCAGCAGTCCTGTATGGCAAGTATAAAAAGATACCATTCACTGAAAGACTCTGTCCCTGTGGCTCAGGAGAGGTGGAGACATGCTCACATGCTTCTTAGATGTTCCTTTTATACATAGATTAGGAAAAAACATATTCTGCCAATAACTGTATCCTGGACGTTCTGACCTACTTACCTATCTTCAGTGGCTGCTTAAGGATGAACAGTCCATAACTACAGGGCAGGTGGCCAGATTCTGCACAGCAGCACTGGGATTCATCACAAACATGTGTCTTCTCCACCATAGCAATGTTATATAACAATTGTGGCAAACCCTTTGCACTGCTTAGTCATTTCCCTTTTAGTGTTGAATCTACAACGGGCAACACAGTTTAGAGATTGCAACTATCGTATAGTCAGACCATGTATAATTGATACTGGATTTTATTATAGATTTTAGTTGTTCTTTATTATTTTATACTAGAATTTTTAAGTGTATACTGAGTGCTTTTATTTGTTCTGGTTTCTGGTCTAAGACTGTAATAATAATTTGTTGTTGATAAAGTTATAAATCCAATAAATTTTAGATAAGTCAATGTAAAACAGTGAAAGGCTGAGAATTGTTAAGAGGATGACTGCACATACTTTTACTCGATTACTAGCAAAGAGTTGCTGAGAAAAAGAAATAGATGAAGTTTAAAGAGATATATTACACCTATTTTCACAAAAGGTCATATCTATAAAATCACAATGAGTTTATATCTAGAGCAAAAACTTAGGGGCCCTTTAGAAAAACACATTTTGGAACCCATGTCTTAAAACCACTAATTATTCTTGAGTAGAACATACACATCTACCATGGTGATGATTTAATTAGAATGCTATATGCACATATGCCATTTATTGCTGCATAACAGTGTAGTTAAAAATATTAGAATATACTTTTCTTCAGCTGAACAAGTAATGGATGAAATTCTATTCTAATCTTCCCCAATCTTATATTCTCCAATCTTATATTCCCCAAATACAGAGATCATTCAGGTAACAACAGCACACACCTTGAATTATTCTGCTAAACATTATTTGATGCCTTGAAAACTAGAAAAGCTTGGCACTTTTCTGTTTTGTTTTTTCCCATGATACCATGTTTCCCAAAGTATGAATTTGCCTGTCAAAATATTCAATAATGCAATGTAGTAGCTGGGAACTGAAGCAGGATAAGAAAGCCCAGTACTGACCCATCATCCATCATAAAAACTCACTAGGTGGATTTTTAAAATGATTAGACAAAACATGGAATAATTAAAGTTGCAATCCTGTACTCATCACTTATTTAATGTGACTTACTTCAAGTAAATAGGTAGCTTCAATAATGGGTGTAACCTATTCCCTGTTACCCAAGTATATTCATTTTTTTGGTGAAAAAAAAAAACCTCTGTACATTTTCAAAACATACTTGTAATCACATATGAAGTAAATTAATGTCCAAATCAATTTAATCTTAAATGTAAAGGTAATTTCATAGTATTTATATATATTATATTTCTGTTAATTTTATACCATTAAAAATAATTAGGTATCTAATTATTTTTATTCTATAATAATCTTGAGTGCTATTCCTAGTGTTCCTTTAAGAGTTGTACACAAATAGTAACTGTTAATGTGACAGCAGGAGAAAATTATTATATATAAAAATATAGGATAATTAATTTAAATGTAGCTTTAGAACTACATGTTCTAAAAATGTAGTTTTTAGAACTACAAATGTAGCTTTAGAACTTCTATAGTTTTATTTTTTATGTTTGCATCATGTAGCATTCAGCCCAAAGCCAAATACCAGCTTTGAACTAAACAAAGTTGTGTACCCAAGTGTACAACTTGCTACATTCAGAATTACTTAAGATCCAAGTCTTATTTCTTGATTTGATTTCAATCCCCACTTTTCTTCAGGTCCTCAAGGCATTTCTTCTTCCTATTTTACCCACAATAGCCATGTGGAACAGAGAGTTGAGAGAGAATGATTAGAAAATAATAAAATAAATTGAAAATTATATTAACATTCACAAAAACACCCAGTGTCTCCCTGTCTGAGGCTGGAATACAACCTTATTTTCCTGCATATAGTTTAACACTGTAAAAACAGTTCAATACTGTTTTATTATGTTTTTCTTGAAAAAGCAAGAACTAACTATGAGGTCTCATCATCCAAATGCACCATATTCCTAAGGAAACCTTCATGAATTGTGTAAAGATTGTTAGATTAATGAGTGCAAAACTCTGATAAAACTCTGATAAAACTTTGGTAAAACTTGGCTCCTGCTTGCAGGAAAAGATTTACCCACTCCAAAGGGATTTAGAAGTTCCATCTATGCAGGATTGCTAGGTGGACCTCAGAGGCCCCAGAAAGGATCAGTACTGAAGTGTAGAATAATTGTGTGATAGGATGAAGATGAACAGTCATATGAGTTATTGCCATTGTTTAATACAGATTTTTGACTGAAAAGGCAATCTTTGAAGAATTGCTTTGCTTGATGAAGATGTGAGTGAAGCACTTCCTCAAAGATGCTTCATGAAGCAACAAGGATATCTCACTTCATTAGATTGCATGGCTTCATTTTGCCAGTAGTTCCAAATGCTATGAAAGGTTTCTTCACATGCACAGGCTCTTCCAATGTTTCTAGTCAGCTACAGGTATCCAGTCAAGGTAGGTAAAAACAACACTTTTATTTTTCAAAATCATTATTTTAATAACGATCCCATTGGTCAATGCAATCAAAACTATATGTCCATATTGTCTTTCTTACATAGATACACACACACACAGAAAGAGAGAGAGAGAAAATGGCTGTGTTCACATATGATAATCTGAAAAGGTTTAGAGTTCAACGTTTGACTGGTTTCCAAATAGCTGCTGTTTTAGAGGTCTTGAAAGCAGACTTCATAAGAGCATATGTTGTAGATTGCAAAGACCTATTCCTATATTCCCCAAATGTCTGTTTTTGGTTTGGAGAAAATGGTAAGCAGAAAATCTCATTTAAAAATCAGGCAGGATAGGTCATATGATCATCTATGGATGTTTATGGTTTATCACACAGTCAGCCAGATGTTTGACTGGATTTGACTTTTTTGTCCACCTATTGAGTCCTTCCCAATGACCTGGGATAGGCAGATGTAGATGTTAGATGGGGTTAAAGCTATCATCACAGGATGTAAGCTATTATTTGTTTTTTACTAATTTGATTTAACAGCTTAGTTTCTCATGCAAACCCAACCATTTTATAGCGTGACGAAGCTTGGCTTTCTGCAAGCAACTCATAAATACATTCAAAAGTCTCACTGAGTTCAAAGAAACTTACTTCCTATTGAACTGTGGCTTTTCTTTTTTGTCTTTGAGCAGAAATAGAGCTTTTACAAAATTGTATTTATTTAAAAGATTTACAACCTGCTGGCTGTTTGATGCAGTTGGCAACATGACACTGAAATATAAAACAAAGAAATCATAGAATATCCAACAAAATATTTAAGAATTAACATGAAAGTCCAATGGGAACAGAAACAAAATCATGTTCTGAAGCCTTTTCTCAAAAAAAAAAAAAAAGTAAGCTTGCACCAATTACTGAAAGCTGATTTTGAGAAAATTGGACAGGCGCCTCCTGTAATGGGTGCTCCTACAAAGCACGGTACATCTGGGTGGTGATTATAGTATTGTTTAGTATAGTTGGTTGGGAAGGTTCAACTCCCCAATTAACTGGCAGCAAAACAACCACAACATGAATCAACAAGAGTGTTGGGGATAAAAATTCTAAATTTGGAAGCTGCTATTTTTCTCTTGATGCTTTTCTCACAGGGTAAAATGAGTTCAAGCATCACTTTACAGAAGCTTCTGCTATGGATCCCCATTAAAAGTTCTGCAGCTCATAGCAAGTAGGACTAAAAGGTTCCTCCACAGCTGATGTCAGGATTATTGAGGCATTATGGCCACCCAAAGCACTGGTTGTAGAATGATATAGGTAATGGGAACAGCAGAATACCTTAAAAAAAAATACTGCATGCAATTTTAATGAGAGCATAGCACCACTGAGCTAAGTCATCCCTGTATTTTCATGCACGGCAGGCTTCCTTGACTAATTAACTTCCCGGATCAGGTAAAGAAGCAGGAATGAAAGCTCCCTGCTGAGAAAACTGCATTTGCAGCTCAACCAGATGATATGATGAAAAGTCAGCTGATAGCTCAAGCCCCAACCTTTCTGAAGCAGCAACAAAGCTGTTGCCAGCTGAGCCACAAGATAGGAGAAACCATGAGTGGAATTGGGCTTGTCAAGGCAGGGCTTAGAGGATAGCAGATGGCAAGCAAAAGAAAGTGGAATGAACAGTTTTGGCGTGAGCTATCACTGGGAAAAATGAAAACGAAAGAACTGAAAAAGGAACCCATGCAACAGATTCTCAGGGACATACAGCATATGCCACACAGAAAAATGTACAAAATAAATGCATAACTAGAGCTACGAGAATAGATGGATTTTATTGCTTTTCACCTGTTTCTGAACACTGAAAATAATGCTAACATGCATGCATACAGAAATGTGTGAACAAATTAAATGGATTAGTTGGTATAATGGTGGATTTTTCATGTGCTACTTATTCCTTAAAGGCGTAGTCATCCTTGCATCCATTATGAGCAAAATATTAACTGCTGTGCATTAAAATGTAATTCCTCTAGAAGCCAATTTTTTCACAACAGTTTGTGAATGTATGGTTGTGCTCCCAGAATAAACCTCAGAACTTTATGTAGAGCAGAGCATGCATCATATATAGCTCTGCTACATATACATTGATATTTCAAATGCTCCAGCTAGAGATTTCCACTATTGATTGCTTGAGGATCTAAACATTTGCTGGCACAGGTCTTGATTCTTCTTGACATGAATGCCTACCTATCTGCTATTCTTTTCTCATTACTTACTCATGAAGGGAGCAATGGAATAAATAAAAACTTTATTATGGTCATAGGCCAGCAAAATTAAAAGAAGCCAGATTAAAGCAAAGAATAACAAAATCACATGAAATCAAATTGACTAGGTTTATGAAATCATTACCTACAGCCTACTGAAATTCAGCAGGAGTCTAGCATCACCTTTCCAGAGTAAGACATATAATTAAAAGACATACATTTTTGTGAACTACAGCTTATTTCATCACATGCATTAAATGGTTATACTGCTGTGGGATTTAAGGAAGGGTAATAATACAAGAAGTAGATTACCTAAAAAGACTGAAGACTATCTATACAGGCAGTCCTTGACTGACAACCACAACTGAGACTAGAATTTCTGTTGTTAAGCAAGGCAGCAGTTAAGTGAGTCGTGGCCAATTTTACGACCTACTTTGCCATGACTGTTAAGCCACTTAATCAGTTTCCTTTACACAAGCAATGTTGAACCATCAATGCTATTTCTATTCTGGAACCCCATCAGGACCAGAACTTCACCAACAGAGACCATAAACCTGTACTGAAGAACTTACCTCATTAAAGAAAAGGGGAAAAAATACAGTTAGTCCTTGATTTACGACCATAATTGAAACAAAAAATTCTGTTGCTGAGCAAGAAAGTTATTAAGGTAATTTTGCCCCATTTCATGACCTTTCTTGCTACAGTTGTTAAGTGAATCACTGCAGTTGTCTGGCTCCCTCCTTGTCAGAAGGTCACAAAAGGAGATCACATGACCCTGGCACACTGCAACTGTCCTAAATATGAGTCAGTTGCCAAGTGTCTGAATTTTGATCACATGACCATGGGGATGCTGCAATGGTCATAAGTTACTGTTTTTCAGTGCCACTGTAACTTCAAATGGTCACTAAATTAACTATTGTAAGTTGAGGTCTACCTATAAATTGTTCATGTTTTTGCAAACATCCATCCACTATAATTAGGTAGGTTACACAGACCGCTCTCAACACAATATTGTGAACCTACCTGGTCATACAATCAGATCAGCTGAAGAGACTGTTCTTGCACAAGGCTTTTCCTTTTGCTCTACTAAAATATACAACTTTTCTTTTTGCTCTGTGCAAAATATACAACTTTGTGGCAACTGAACAATTGAACAATTGAACAAACTGAACAATTTTTCACCTTCTCAGACCTAAGCAATATTTTCAAGCAAGAAAGAAGAGACAGACTAAGAACACAATATGGGATAACATACAACTACAGAGCACAATTCATTTGTGGTCATGGTGGCGCAGTAGTTAGGATGCAGTATTGCAGGCTAACTCTGCCCACAGCCAGGAGTTTGATCCTAATTGCTGGAGGCAGTATGCTGACTTTTGTAAACTGTTTAGAAAGTTCTGTAAAGCGCTATGAAGCCGTATATAAGTCTAAGTGCTATTGCTATTTAAAAACACCCTAATGTTTGCCCACAGTTAGATGTTGTTTGTCCATTGTCATTGATGAAGATATCAACACCATAAGCATATTGAAACTTAGGTTGACTCAGCCTTCCATCCTTCCGAGGTGGGTAAAATGAGGATCCAGATTGTTGGGGGCAATATGCTGACTCTGTAAACTGCTTAGAGACGATTGTAAAAGCTCTATGAAGTGGTATATAAGTCTAAGTGCTATTGCTATTGCTAAATGTGATATGTCCAAAGATGACTTATCAGGCCAATTTGTTCATGGAATGTCTTGGCTCATATTGGGCAAATGTACTGTATGTAGACACTGAAGTTGTTGCATTGATGCTTCTAGATTTGCACAGCTCATGCTTATGCTGTGCCTCCATAGTACATCTTACTTCATAAGCTTGGCAGACCTTATGGATGATGACACCCCAGGTAGAGTGATTATATGCCAGCATTTCCTAAGTGGTTGTGTCTATGTCAAGTGTCTTCAGGGAAGCCTTTAATGTATCTCTGAAATGTTTCCTCTGCCCTCCATTTTCCAGCAGAGAGTTCCCAAAAAGGAGCTCTTTGAATATGCACCCGTCCAACATACAGATGAAGTGACAATAATTCTGTGCTCTAATTAGCAGAATGTATATTGAGGGTAGACTTGCTCTAAGGAGAACATCGGTGTCTACCAGCTAGCCATCTGATACCTAATATTCTGTGAAGCAAACCATGTGGAAATAGTTAAGCTGTCTTGCATCCTTCAATATCAGTCCACGTTTCACAGGCATACAGAAAGGTTGTGAGTACCACGGCTCTGTATACCTTCAATTTTGTTGTCACCCTAATTCCTCAACATTTCCACACAGTAGGGCACAGTGTATGAAAGCAGAATGTGCCTTTACTATTCTGCACTTGACTTATGTATCGATGGTTGCTACTTGGGAAAGAATGCTGTACTGCCTGTACTTTCTGCCTTTGGAGTGTTATTATGGGTTTTGTTGTATGAGAAACAGTCTGGTACATAACATCCATCTTAGATAACTGATTATTATATGTAATAGTTTTATTTTATTGACTTATTTATTTATAATATATCAAATAAATAAATAATAAATAAATAATAAATCAAATAAAAAAATATTTCTATTCCATCATAATAAAATGACTCTCTGCAGTTTACAAGCCACAGAAAGGAGAGATAAAATTGTGAGATTAAAATCAATCTAAACAATAATATCAATAACCACATTAGCCCCCCTCCTCCCCCTAAAAACTAAAATCACAAAAAATGAGAAAAAAGATTCAGGCTTTAAATCTGTCTAATATCATTTGCTAATGTTTTGGGTAATTTTTCTGAAATAATGCTCACTTTTCCTTTTCATCAGTGTCAGGAGAAATGGCTGTTCTGATTATAGGGGAGTCTGTAGTGTCCTGATCAACAGTCACACTTGTTTTTTTTTTTTTTTTGTAGTGTATAATTTGTGTACAGAAATAAATGATATTGCCTTAGTCAGTGACCAACATCATAAAAACAGAACGTTACCAATTAAGGATCTGTTACATTAACAAAGCATATTTTCTGAACCGTGCATCTTAGAGAAATATATGATTTATAGAAGCACCCTGCAGACAATACCATCAATAAATTTGTGTTTTAATGGCATGTAGTCATCAAACAGTTGTGTCTCCGCATTGTATCAAACATTTATTTACAATTACATTTCTAACCAGCACAGGCTGTTAACTCAGCATCTCATTCTACATTACTGACTTTCAACAATAGTCCTTAAATATAACCCACACAGCAATTCTTGATTCTTTTAATGAATAACATTATTATAAATTCTAGAGGTTCTCCCTGCCCCAGGAACATTCCATTTATTACAGCTGCATTAAAGCACATCATTATTTTTGGTACAAATAAGAAAGCAAATTCAGGATATATTTTCATATATCCTGAATTTTTCCAATATCAAGTGTGTCTGTATGTATGTATTACATTACTAGATAGGCAAAAGCACATGCATATATTCATATTCCACATGTCGATCCAATGATTCTGGTTACTGCATTTTACTCCAATGTGGCCACAGGGCAGTAACCTGCGTGCAGCACGTTAATTACAGATTAGTTTAAGAAATTCAGGAGGAATGGTAGGGCAGATTTCCACTGCTCTCCGATCTAAATGGTTGTTATCCAAGACAGATACTTCAAACTTTAAAATGGTAAGGCAACCACAAAGCAACCATATGTGCCCATGAAAAGGTAGAGAGAAACAGTACAGATACTTGATGCCTGAAAGTCCATGGCACCCATTAGTTAGGAAAATACTAAGTTGGGAGGATGCTCAGGGGACAAAGGTTCTTGACTAGTCAAGACTCTTGATAGAATCAGTGTAACGTGAGAATAAATATACAGGCTGTTCCCCATTTAAGAACAATTTCTGTTCCTTAATCCAAATCTGTCTTCAATCCAAATTTGTATTTAAACTAGAACTCATGCTTATAACAAGCGGCCTTTTAGTAAAAATGGCAGGCAGCATTGTCTTTCCTTGAGCCAGTGAAGTACTGAAGCCACCCAGTGCATTCAGGACCACTGAAAACCACTGAAAACAGGTTGCATGTTAAAAATGTGCAGCTTCAGTGCTTACTGAAACCATTGAGTGGCTACAAAATTTGTTCATTTTTTTAAGTAAGAGGCAGTTCATTTGTAAGACTTGAATGACGCATTTGCACAGTGACATCATTACGTACCTGACCTGATTTAACTTCTTTGCCCCTTTTGCAGACACCCACAAAAGACCCTGTTGTTCCGCCAGGCAGGGCTGTCAATATAATAATTTTAAATTGGGGTATTTTAATTTTTGGGGTTTTAAATCGGCCAAATCTATTTAATTATTTTAATTTTTAATTATTGTTGTGTCTTGTGTTTTTAAATTGGCTGTACACCGCCCTGAGTCCTTCGGGAGAAGGGCGGTATAGAAATAAAATTATTATTATTATTATTATTATTATTATTATTATTATTATTATTATTATTATTATTATTATTATTAAAAGTAGCAGCATATTTTTATCTCCTATTAAATTTACTTTCTTTTCCCTTTCAAAGGGAAAACCTCTGCTGATTGTTTGCTGTCTGCCGACAAAAAAAATAAATAAATTATAGACCCCAAGGTAGTACTCTGTCAATTAAAAAATGATGCTCTGCAATGTTTTCCTGTAGTTAATCATTTACAATGTGGGAGAACTGTTAGTCTTTAGTCTTTTTTCTATATTTAATGAGATTATTGAAATGTAGGTGCTATCACAAAAAAGCAATTACATGCCAGTCATCTAAAGGTCTAAAAGAGAGATGGAGAGAGAAAGGAAATCTTTTTTAGGGTAGAAAAATGCTGGAGGTGTAATCCTAGAACCAAAGGAACTCATTGACTTCAAGTATGTGTATAATTATATATAGCCCACCTGACTTTCAAAAAGCTTCAAAATTTGAATGCATAGATGTAAAATCTTGTAATATGTCTTGATCTTGATCTTTCTCACTGCTTTCAGTCTCCCCCTTCCCTTCCCATTTTCTACACACACATATTGAAAAAATTGATTCCAGCATGAAAAGAAATGGTACACATCCAAAATATATAAAGACAAAATTGAGCTAATTCATATTTAAAGATAGGTATTTATAATCACAGAACTATATTTTTCAACTTGCTTATTAAACTATGCTGCCAGCTTGGTTTCCCACATTGCTCGTGATATCATGTTCTGCCAATCAGTTAAACTTAACTAGCTCCTATAATTTAATGTCGCCTTTGTATGCAGAGTCGTGGCAAATCCTAACCTAGCTATTTCTCCAGGTGTGTGCCCACACAATAGGTGAATTAAATAATTTAAAAATATAAATGAGAATCAGGAGAACAGCAGGAAAGTATGTGTAGTCTTTAGTAATTTCATTTCAAAACACAAAAATACCCTCAGGGATAACTTGTTTTCTTAGTTGATATACTTGATCTTATAGAAATAATAAGAGAAAAAGAGAAAAGCTATGACACACTCTAGAAAATACAACATTATTAAGAATTTGGAACAAATGTAAATATTTTTATTAAGTCACCAGTTGCTGAAGTTCCTTACTTACTTAAAGGTAAATTCCTTACTTTTAAAGCCACCAGTTACTTGTGCTTGAGTGTTCTGACAAGAGTGGAGAAACATTGCCACAGATAGAAAATTAGCATGCAGAGATAAGGATTCAACCCAGGGATGAAATGCTCCCCGGTTTGGACCAGATCAGGCAATCCATTAGCAATGGCAGTGGGTAGTTCGGAGAACCAGTAGCAAAAATCCCTGGGGCCCCCACCCATGTCCACCCAATGTCCGGTCTACACTTGCCCTCTTGGCAGCTTGCTGCTTTTTTTGGACTCGCTCGCTTTTCCTGCCTTGCTTCGGCTGCTGCAATCCATTGCATCAGATAGCAACTTAATCTGCCTGCCTGCAGTCAATGCAATTGGTGAACAACTCAATCTGCCTGCATGCCTGCCTGCCTTGTTCAATTTGATAAGTAACTGGGTTTTTTTTGGGGGGGGGAGCTTTAAGCAAAATAGTTAATTGGGGATTTTTTATGAGGTTTTTTTTTAGACAGCAATTTAAAGTTAAGGAAGTTTTAAATTTAGCTGCTTTTATCTAAAATTATAAATAAAATAAAATAAAATATTTGTGCAGATTTCTGAGATTTGGTGTGTTTCTGTAGTGTTTCACTCTAACTACACAAACACACAAAATCTCACAAAGCTGTGTGTGGCATTTTGTGTGGAAAAAGTATGAAAGTTGGTTTTTGAGCTTTTTGTGGCGGTGAGCTTCCTGCTTGTTGCAGGGGCCATTTTGGGTCAAGTGCAGCTGCTTTTATATTGTGTGTGAGTCAGTTGCATTGTGTTGTGTTGTGTGTGTGTAAAGTGTAAAAGTTGGTTTTTGGTACCTCTTATTGTTTTGTGTACTTTGTTTATTATTTTTATTATGTATTATTGTTGGCCACACCCACCAGGTCACCTGACCACCAAGCCACACCACCAATTAAGCCACAGCCACAGAACTGGTAGGAAAAAAAATTAGATTTCACCCCTGATTCAACTTAAATTAATTTCTAATTGCTGCCCCCTTTTCCCTACAAACTTCAGATTACTGAAGTAATAAACATGATTAATATCTTTAATTAAATATTGCTGAATAAGTTGTCTGTTCCTTAATGGACCTGTTGTCAATAACAAATGGCTATATAATATTCTACATAAAATTTATGGACAGAGAAATATAGTGAACAATTTCTCCATATCTATCTATCTATCTATCTATCTATCTATCTATCTATCTATCTATCTATCTATCTATCTATCTATCTATTCATCCATCTATCCATCCATCCACCCACCCACCTACCTACCTACCTACCTACCTACCTACCTACCTACTTATTGAGCCACGGTGGTGCAGTGGTTAAAGTGCAGTACTGTACACTACTTCTACTGATCACCGGCTGCCACAAGTTTGGCAGATCAAATCTCACCAGGCTCAAGGTTGACTCAGCCTTCCGAGGTCGGTAAAATGAGGACCCAGATTGTTGGGGGCAATATGCTGACTCTATAAACCGCTTAGAGAGGCTGTAAAGCACTATGAAGCAGTATATAAGTCTAAGTGCTATTGCTATTGTTACTGCTATTGCTATATCTGTCTGTCTGTCTAAATAAAATAAATAGTTTATTGGATACAAAAAGCAGGTAAACGTACACTAATTATATACAGTATATCATACTACAGTCATATATTATACATATGTATCCATCTAGTATATACACTAATATGTGTGTAATATACTGTATATTCCAGGCTTTCAGGGGAAAGTGCAATTGGCACCTCCAGAAAGAAAGAAAGAAAGAAAGAAAGAAAGAAAGAAAGAAAGAAAGAAAGAAAGAAAGAAAGAAAGAAAGAAAGAAAGAAAGAAAGATTATCAAATCTAGGGAAGGAGCCCCAAGTTTATAAGAGTAGAAAACTCTTCAAGAGATGAAGAAAAAATGGTTAATCAGGGCTGGAGAAGTTAACTGGCTGAGAATAGTGACTATTCGGGGTGAAGAGGGCAGAACTGAATGGAGAGGCTTGAATCCTGAATGTGGATCTCCACACAGAACTACACATGCAAATATAAATACAAATACCGGTATATGTAAGCAACTAGACTCTAAAATATTTAAAGAAACTCATGCAGGTGATTTCAAGGAAACATAACAGCATTGCTGTTTTATTCTCTATGTTCTCTGAGTTCTGAGTAATGGCCACCAACCACAGCTTCAGTGAAAGCCCAGTGCTTCCTAATGTCATATTTACAAAATAAAAAAGTCAGCAAATGAACCGCATTGCCAACAAAATGTTAACGCTTCAAAAACTGGGACCTGCTGAGTAAATTCTTTGAACCACTCATCTTTTTAAATGCTGTACCATATAATTATTGAGCCAGCAATATAAAGGGCTGAAATGACTTGCACTCAAAGTGCTGTATTCTGTCCTAAGCACAAACGAAGAGATTGGAAAAGTTTTTTGATTTTTTTTGCATCTGATGTAATATATGCATAAAGGGCACTTGAAGGTGTTACCTGACCATGTCTAGTACAGGTACCTGAGTCAAAGGACACAAGTAATGAGAACTACTAATGCAAAACAAGACTGACCTTCTCCAGCTATAAAACAGAAGCAGTTTCTTAAAGCTTTAATAGCATTTATATGATTTAAGAACTACTTTCTGAACCATAGAGCATTAATTACACAGTTCAGCCTTTGGAAAAAAAATGTGTTGAAAACAAAAGTGCATATGATCATAGTATTTATGAACGGCTATTCTATTAAGATGCTTCTCTGAAAAAAGAAACATTCTAAGAGTTTGGTAATATTCTTGTGTTTATGAGGATTTGGAGTAAAGGGTAAACTGGTATATGCACATATTCCGTTTACAGCAGAGGTGGGTTTCAGCAGGTTCTTTTTTTATTATTATTATTAAATAAATTTTTATTTGTTTAAAAATACAGACAAAACAGAACTAGTGACAACAAAACATACAGAACAAAACATGTAAACAAAGATTTCAAATATACATTTTGTCAAATATGTATTGTCAAATAAACAACAGTAATGTATGTTCTTATTTGTGTTTTGACTCTTCCCTGTTTGATCTTACTCATATATCTATCTTTATGATTCATTGCTAATTTATGTTAGTGATTTATGTTCCTGTTTCTGTAACTCCAATTATTCCCTATTCTTTTTTCCTTTTTCTATTTTTCAACCAGGTATACCACTTTTCCCATACTAGATAATAATCATGTTCCTCTTTATCTTGTAATTCTTTTGTAAGTCTGTCCATTTCTGCACAATCCATAATCTTATTAATTACTCTATCTTAAATATGGATCAAGTTCAGAGGTGGGTTTCAGTAGGTTCTGATCAGTTCTGGAGAACTGGTAGCGGAAATTTTGAGTAGTTCGAAGAACCAGTAGTAAAAATTCTGACTGGCCCCACCCCCATCTATTTTCTGTCTCCCAAGTCCCAGCTGATCGGGAGGAAATGGGGATTTTGCAGTAACCTTCCCCTGGAGTGGGGTGGGAATGGAAATTTTACAGTATCCTTCCCGTGCCACGCCTACTAAACCACACCCACAGAACTGGTAGTAAAAAATTTTGAAACCCACCACTGATTTACAGATAGTTCTCAAGTTATGACCACTTATTCAGCAACTGTTCAAAGTTATGATAGAACTGAACAAGGGGGATTAACAGCCACTCTGTTACAGAATTGCAATCATGGGTCTCATGATTGTAATCTAGGCACTGGGTACCTAGTTGTAGTGTTGTAGGGAGGCATGGCTATGCATCCTAATTTCCAACATTCCCTGCCAGCTTCCCCCAATCAAAACCATGGGGAAGCTGGCAGGAAGTCAAAAATCCTCCAGGTCATGCTTCCACTGCTTTTTTGCCTACCATACTCTGTTGCAGTTGCCCTCAGTCCTGCATCATTCTGTCCCCCACAGCATCTGCCAGCCTTCTTGCCTGGGATTCCTGTGTCTTTCCACTTACCCACATGATCCTATGATCATGATGGTAACTGGCCTGCAGGATTGCTGTCCCTAAGTGATGCGATCACATGATGTCATGCTTTAGAACTGCATCACTTAGTGATGGAAATTCTGGCGCCAACTGCTGTCATAACTTGAGGGCCACCTTTACAGGAGTTGTTATTATAGACACAACAATTATTATTATTATATTATTATTATAGATACAACAATGTGAAATTGCAGCGGCCAAATCTTTAGTTGGTATTGGCTTTCATATGTTTCAAGTATAAACTGAACATGCGTTCAGACTTCCCAAGAACCTACGATGTCATAATGTACTGTATAATATAGTAAATGTGTAAATCCAAGCAGTGTGGCCTTTTGTAACTGACAGATGGAAACTTTGTCAATGTACAGATTTTGTAAATGCCATCCAAGATTTTTTGGTATGGCACCCAGTGTGCTGATAACTACTGGGACCACAATGACTGGTCTATGCCATAATATTTCAATTTAAAAATCTTGATAGTTTGAGATCGTCTCCAATTCTTTGTCCTCTATTCTACTATCCCCTGTTATTGGAACAATCAATTATTCATAGTTTCTTCTTTTCAACTACTTAAAGCTGATATAGTGTGATTTAAGATTATCAGTTTGTATACTGATATTCCACAATATTTAACCTGCTCATTTTTTTACTTCTTTCTTAACTGTAAATTCCCAGCAAACTTATGTTACTGGCACATAAGAATTTTTACAGAATCATTATGGGGACTGAGTTAACCTAACTGTCTGCTAATATTTGAATAGTCAAGACAAATCCTTGTTTAGACTAAAAATGCTGCTGCTGCTTCAAACAGTGACATGAAATCTACAGCATTTGCATTAGAATCCAGTGAATTCTCAAAATACAAATAGCAGCTTGCACTACAGGAATTTCATTTGGAATTGTTTCTCTCTTGAGCAATTGCCACTTGCTTTATACATAAGCCTGTGTGCCAATGTCTGTCATTTGGAAGCAGAGCCCTTGAAAGTTACAGCTGACACTATGAAAATACATGAGGACCTGTGAGTCTTTTGTTAGAGTTCATTTATCTCCTTTTGACTAGCAAGTTGTTGGTAAACCCCCACCTGCTGCACACCTGGCCTACATTAGATGCTCATTTTTATGCTGTGCATTATACATGTAAACATTTTGCAATCACTGTTTTATTTTGAGGTTGTTGCTACTTTTATTTAATTTCCTTCATTTTTTTTTAAAAAAGAAAGATGTGTAGGATAAAAATCTTTTATTTTCTATTTCATTTTATTTCAAACAACATTTCAAAAACATACAAAAGCCTGTGAAATAACTTAGTGTTGCCCTGAGTTCAGTAATCAGAAAATCATGAGCCATATGCAGACAATCAGGTAGTTTGATTAGTAAGATGGAAAGTCTCCCAAACCCATACTTGCATTCTAGAACGTTGTACGGAAGGTCATTTTTCTTGATTAGAGCAGGGATCCCTAATCCCTGGTCCATGGACTGGCACCAGTCCGTGCCCTGTCAGCAACCAGGCCGCACAAACAAGTAAAGCCCCATCTGCGGGATGCAGAAAGCATGCAAATCCTCGCCTCCTCCAGTCCGCAGAAAAACCTTTCTCCATGAAAACTGTGCCTGGTGCCCAAAAGGTTGGGGGCCGCTGGATTAGAGTATCAACCGTGGGGAGAGATGCCAGTGCTCATTCTAGATGATGCATGCATATGCAGCAGATACTGTACTTGGTAAAATACTGTACCAAATGCTTAGCTAGTATTGAACTTTCCTTCCTGTTATTTATTTATTTATTCATTTGTCTGTCTGTTTATATCCTTGTCCTAAAAGATGATGTACAATTGACTATAATACCATCATTCCCCAAATTTTCAGCTGACATTAGTTGAAGAAAGAGGGGCACTGTTTCCACAGGTAACCCAAAGTTATCCTCTCTCTCATTCAGAAAATTCATGATTGGACAATGGGTGGGTCATATTCAGAGATAGTTGGTTCTACACTGCTGAGGTTGTTTTAGTAAGCTTCAAAGTCACTCCAAAGGAGTTTGAGAGGTGATCATTTCTTGATTCATGTGTGTTTTGTTTTTTCAAGCAAGCAAGAAAAATGGATAGGAAAGGGAAAGAGAACAAACCAAACCACAGTTGCTGGATTTAATACCACATAAAGAGGTTTATTAGGGACATGGTGGTTCAGTGGCTAAGACACTGAACTTGTCGATTGAAAGGTCGGCAGTTCAGCAGTTTGAACCCCTAGTGCCATGTAACAGGGTGAGCTCTCGTTACTTATCCCAGCTTCCGCCAACCTAGCAGTTCGAAAGCACGTAAAAAATGCAAGTAGAAAAATAGGGACCACCTTTGGTGGGAAGGTAACACTGTTCCATGTGCCTTTGGCGTTTAGTTATGGCGGCCACGTGACCATGAAGATATCTTCGGACAGCGCTGGCTCTTTGGCTTTGAAATGGAGATGAGCACCTCCCCCTAGACACGGGAACAACTAGCACATATGTGCAAGGGGAACCTTTACCTTTACCTTTATTAGGTTTAAATAGTAGGAAGAATCCAACATTCTATGACCAAGTCTACTTATATGTGACTTTTGTCTTTTTTTATTTCCTATTCCTTGTAATTATTTGTGTTTATTCACTTTATACATGAGACAGCATACTTCAAACTACAAAATCTATAAAAAATCTTTCAAAAAATAATAAACCATAGTAAATATAGTAAAACTTCAACAGGATCAAAAGGGCTTTTGCATTCTGGTGAATTACTTTTAAACTCTACAACAGGTTCTTTTCCCTTTTCAAAAATCATCAGGGAGTTTGTTGTTAATATGAAAGAGAACATTAGCATTCTTATCCATGTTAGAAGTGGGATCTCGTTTTTTAAGAAGTCCACTTTTCAGCTAATAAGTTATTGGGATTTTGATGTGATTTGCCTACATGAATTGCTTTGCTTATTTCTTCATCTAACAACCATGTGTTTCCTCTTATGATACACTTGGCATTGTTGTTTTAAAACACAAGTCCCAGTGCACCCAGGTGACAACAGTTCTGTTCCAGTGTGATTTCTTTTGCCATGTACTGTATTGTGAAAGGCAGTGCAATCTCTCATCCAAGCCAGTTGCTTAGCTTCCAGAATTTCTTTGGTGACAAGGGCTGGACAAAGATTAAACTGGGCAAAATTCCTGAAGTAGCAACAAATTGGGCTGATACAAATTATGCTGTGCATATTACTAGAATCATTAACCATAATCATATTCAATTAGAAGCCTCTAGAGTATGCATAAAACCAATCAATAAATGCAGCCATTGTCTGCAAGCAATGCCCATAATTTACAAAGACATTGTTAACTCTTTTGATTCTGGCTGCTGTTGTTATTAAAAATGAATTTGTCTACTTTAGTCCTCCTGAAATGTGGGAAACTCCAGAAAACGAAAACTCTCATTTTATATTGGGGAGATCACTTTTTCATTCTATGGATCTGATCAATCTAGAAATCTACAGGAACCTAGAAAGCTGTTTGGATTCCAAATGGTCGTTCAGAAACTGAGGATGACATTTCTTTCATGTTTAGTTTAACTTCTACAATAGCCTATACAGGTAATTTAATTCATCTATTTAATTATAGTACAGATTGGCAAGCTTCCAAAAGTTTCTTTCAGATTAACACTTAATTTAACTGAGTTCTTCTGGGGAGAAAATGGAGAAAGGAATAATTATTCTCAAGTTGATAAGTTCTTTTGTAAGATGGCAGGATATTTTTCATGTTTTGGAAAGGAGACAGGGCCCAGTGGGTGTGACAATGAGGCAAATAAGTGAGATCTCATGAATGGTAGGGCCAATTGCATGAAGAGATACAATGTTTTACTTTGTGTTATATTTTGCCTTCTAAATAAAAGGAAATTGTACCTTCGGTTTTCAACTGGTGAGGGTTTCAAGGATAAATAAATATATAAATGCTTTGCAGGCCATAAGTGGACTTTGTTAAATTTGCCCACCTGTCCTACTCTTAGAAGAAATGATGGGGAAATTATTCTGCAGTCCTAAATCTCTAATATTAGAGGAAGACTCTAATTGCAAGAAGCTACAGACAAATGTCACCCAGCACAAACCTCCTCTCACACTGCAGGATCCACTCCAAGAAGAAATGACTTATAACAAAATGTCAGTGTAGGATCTTCTTGTATCTGGTGATGATGCAATGGATTTTTACAATTTTTACAATAAAATGTAGCACTTTTTCTCAGCCTGACAGCTATATACAAATTCTGATTACTTCAAGAATAATCACAGAAAGTGAATGTTATTGTAAGAAAAGCTCTATCATAGCTCAAAAAAGATGGCATTTTGTATTTCTGTTGGTTAGCTGGTATTTCTAACATTTGTTACATATGAGTTCTCTGAGGTTGGTTGTTAAATGCTTCATTACCAAATTAAGTAACATCAGTGCTAGTGGAGAGTGAGGTTAGCTCTTATTTTATATACTAGTAGTTTGTCCTATCATATTGATGGGGGTGGCTTTGGTGGTTCCTTGGGCTGTTTTTTTTTTTTATTATTATTATTTTATTTCATTTTTTTTACTGCTAGCTAGTTTGTCTCAGTTGATAGTTCCTCAATTGGGATACAGTTTGCTTCTTGATTGTTGGTCTAATGTTAATGTTGTTGTTAATTTCTGTTTATCTGGGTGTTGATTGCAGATGAGATGTTTTGGTCTTTTTGTTCCGTTTCTGGCTTTTTGATTGAATCTTTTGAATGGTATATAGATGTTGTTTATCTCTATGTGCCTGTTTATGGTTAATTTGTCTGAATGCCAGGCATCCAAGAATTCTCTAGTATTTTTGTACTTGGCTCAGTTTACGATCCTCACAGTTTCACAGTTGAAACTATGGTTAACTCTGCCCATTTGCTGTAAAATTAAGCAGCTTTCATCATGTCTTCCAACTGCTAGTTAGTGTTCATGGATGCACTCTGCTAGTCTTCTGCTGTTTGTCTTACATATTGTGGTCCTTACACTGTATATTGTAGACGATTCCTGTTTTTTTTCTTCTTCTTCTTCTTCTTCTGGGGCTGCTCAGTCTTTTGGTTTACTTAAGATGTTTTAGAGAGCTTTAGTTGGTTTGTGTGTTACAGTGACACTGTGTGATTGTAACAGTCCGTTGATGGTCTCTGAGATGTTTGTGATGTATGGCAATGTTATTTTTTTCAAGGTTGTGTTGGCTGTGCTATATTGGATTGAATGTCAAGCACTTTTAGTACTACTGTATTATAACTAGGATGTGTAAGAGTCTCTGTGAAGAATAAGGAATTATTTACTATTTTTACTGACAGAACTTGGATTATATTGAGCATGCCCTGCATGTCATGTATTAACTCTCAGTGAAAAATTCAGAGTAATGAAATATTTTTCTTTTGTACTGAATGACTTTTACCCAAATATAACATTTGGGGAAACAATGATGCAGGCAAACATGCCACTAGACAACAAGCCAAATACAAATGTATGTGTGTGCCTCCATCTGTAGGTTCATACATAAATGTGTTTGGCCTGTTCTCTAGATGCATAATTGTCTCTACATTTCCCCAAATGCCAGTCATATAACCCCCACATTAAACTACTACTTCGATTGTCTTTTTCTTTACTTGGAATGGAAAATAAAAAATATGTCCCTAATCTAAAACAGATCCTTTTCTCCTTTTTCCTTTATCAAATGTTAATCAGTGACATTTCTTTCCTTTTATGTATTTATATATTGAATTTGTACCAAAAATGTTCCCTCCATAAGGAAGAATCCACATTTAGTACTCATGACTAATGTAACACTCACTGATTTCAGTTAGTTTCCTTTAAGCATGATTATGCTGAAATTATGAAATTATAAGCATGATTATGCCTGGATAGCTCAGCAGACCTGTTATTAACATTCAGCTGTCTGCAATTACTGTAAATTCAAATCTCACCAGACTCAAGTTTGACTCAGCCTTCCATCCTTTCTAAGGTAGGTAAATTGAGGACCCAGTTTGTGGGGGCAATAAGCTGCTTTAAAGAAGCTCATGACTTCTTTAAAGCAGCTGTATCTTTTTTTCAGACTTTGGGACAGAGCTTCAAAATAGAAGTGCCTTAAAAGAGATTCTGCATCATTTGTATTCCCCTCAGGATATGATCAAAAATGTCAAAATGGTTGCCTCTCTAGTGTGATTGAAGCTTCACTTGTTTTAAGTGTGTTGTGCATGCTTTGATTACATGTTTGCAACCATCTTCTTGTCTTTTTTGACTATACCCTGGAGACATTCCTTACTCCCATGCACATGCCTAAAAGCCAGTTAAGAGAAAAGAATTGTATATTTAAAAAAGTGTCAGCGGTTCTGTTTATTATTTGTGGAATTATTTGTGTCATGTTGCTGACAAATTATGGCAGAATAGTTTAAAGTAATAAATATAACATATCTGTGAATCTGGCTTTTACAAAATCATTACAGGTAGTTCTTGACCTATGATCATTTAGCAATCATTTGAAGTTACAACACTGAAGAAAAGTGATTCCAACCATCACAGCATTCCTGTGTTTGTGTGATCCTGATTCAGGAACTTGGAACTGAGATATATTTATCAGGGTTGCAGCATCCGGGGGCATATGGCTGCAATTTGTAACCATGAGCCACGGTGGCACAGTGGTTAGAGTGCAGTACTGTAGACAACTTCTGCCGACTGCTGGCTGCATGCAATTTGGCAGTTCAAATCTCACCAGACACAGGGTTGACTCAGTCTTCCATCCTTTTGAGGTCGGTAAAATGAGGACCCAAATTATTGGGGGCAATATGCTGACTCTGTAAACTGCTTAGAGAGAGCTGTAAAGCAGTATGTAAATCATACTGTAAAGCAGTATGTAAGTCTAAATGCTATTGCTATTGCTATGCCAGCTGGCTTCTGACAAGCAAAGTCATTGGGGGAAGCTGGATTTGTTTAATGACAATGACAAAAAAGTCATAAAGTTGGTCATGGTCATGTGATGACTCACTTAACTACCATAACCACACACTTAGTGACAAAAGTTCTAGTCCCCAGTTGTGGTTATAAGTCAAGGACTACCTATAATTTGGTTTAGTATAAGCAAGGATTTATTTCCACATTCATAAAACATTTTCTTATTATAGAATGTGCATGAATCTTATTAATCATGTTACATGTTGATCAACTAGAAGTAGGATTAATTAGGTATCTTAGAAAGGTCAGTGAGACTGATTATTTAAGCATTATTTGTGTCTGAACAGGAATACATCAAACTTCTTTTAACTGTGCAAGTAAATCAATACAAGCATTTTTAGATCATGCCTCTCCTCTTCTCCATACTCTCCCCTCATTCAAGCTTTAGGAAGATATTAATTTTCAGCATCTCCTTCTCACAGTAATTATGTAAAACATTTGAAAACAAAGTGACAACTCTGTCAATCTATAAAGAAGCATGCTAATTCAGGATAAATTACATGCTTAATAATGTCCCTGTCTACACCACCTATTTATTCCCTGTTCCTCTAGCCCAGGGGTGGGCAAATGTGGCTCTTTTACAACCTGTGGACCTCAACTCCCAGAATTCCTGAGACAGCCAAGCTTTCTCAGGAATTCTGGGAGTTGAAGTCTACAGGTTGTAAAAGAGCCACATTTGCCCACCCTGCTCTAGCCCATGATGAGACTATCTTGGAATTATCCATACCTGGTTCATTATATATAATATTCCACAGCATCCAGCAAAATGAAATGTAGCTATGTAGTTAAACTCATTTTTGTATGTGTACCTTTGTGTCACTTTTTGACTCCTGGCAACTGCCTGGACAAGTCCCTACAGTTTTCTTGACAAGGTTGTTCAGAACTAGTTTGCCATTATGTTCTTCCTAAACCTGAGAGAAAATGACTGGCCCAAAGTCACCTAGGTGGTTTCATGCCTAAAGCAGGACCAGAACTCCCAGTTTCTAGCCTTGTGCCTTAATCACTACACCTGACTGGCTCTCCACAGATTTATTAGCAGTTCATTTTAATATTTGCAGATTAGATAATACTGATGCTGATGTATAAAAGTTGAAGAAGATCCGTATTCTATACATTGGGGGACAGAGGTATCTCACGAAATGCACCAGTCATGACTGGCTAGGAAATTCTGAGAGTTGCCAAGGTTGAGAATACTGATTTAACATATGTGATTTAACATATATGGAGATAGCAAGATAGAAATGTCTGAATTTGATGCAGCAGAAACCAACTCCAAGACAAAATAATATATGCTTGTAAAAAATGTGTACTTGTCCAATGACCTTGCAAATTCACTGTTTACAAGCATTCTACTAGCACAAATGGTCACTTTATTGTTATTGCTGTTATTGTGTGATACAGATGTATAAAGGAAGCCAAAGCTTTGCTATTGAAAAGTATCATAGATACCACGAGAATCTTAATATGAAGCATTCTTCCCAATCTGAAACCATCTGCATGTACTAGAACAATATTCTGAGCACATCTGGAAGAATGTGGTAGGGAACACAATAATTCTGACAAAAACCTCTAGGGACAGTATCATAGATACCTAATCATAGGGGACAAGAACAGATTAGGGACAGATTTTACTGTCTAAATATTTCTGCCATCTGCTTTGCATCATCCTGATAATTAATGTAAAACAAAAGTGTTTGTCAATCTTGTTGGTTTAGCAAGAGGCAATCGCTTGGCAATAGGTTTAGTTTAGCAACTTTGGGGATTAAGTATTAACAGTGCAATCCCAGGCATATTAATTCAGAATTATGGTGCATGCCTCTGAGTTCCACTTGTAAGAGTGCTTAAAATGTTAACCAAAATGGTGTTTCCAGGAATTTTTTCTACTAGCTGCCAAACAATTATATTTAGTATGGTGCTTTATTTAAATTGGAAATTGGTTCATTTCCCCTCCCCCCCGCTCCCCAGCTTGGCTATTCCACCATGTTTAGATGTTTGAATATTCCCTTTTCAGCCCAATTTACTATAAACTGGAAACACCTTTTCCAATGAACTACTTTTATTTAAAAATATTTAAGAGAACCAAGTTGCTATTGTGGTTAAGACATCAGGCTAGAAGCTAGGAGACTATGAGTTCGATATTCCCACTTTAAACACAAAGCCAGCTGGATGATCTTAAGCCAGTCACTTTCTCTCAGCCATAGGAAGGAAGCAATGGCAAGTCACTTCTGAAAAACCATGCCAAGAAAGATGCAGGTACTTGTTCAAGAGTCTCTGAGAATCAGACATGATTGAATAGAAGAAGAAAAAACTTTGATTAAAAGGCATAAGTTTTCATGAGCTGTAGTAGACTCCATCAGATACATAGATTGACAAGACTGATGTAGGATTTAAATTAGGGTAAGGTAGAAGAAAATAGTGGACAGAAAAAAATGAGGATGATTATGCAGATGCAATTTACATGTGAGATTACAAGAACCTTATCAATTAGCAATTGAACTAACTCCATAACTCATATAAAGTCTGAACAACCCAATGGAATTTTAACTCATTACATTGTTGATAAGATAATTCTAATCCTTCTCACATGAAAAGGCTATGCAGGTAAACCTTTTTGTATATACTTATTCTACAAAGTGTTTTGTTATTTTTAGTTATTATTTATCTTGGTCTCCTTGTAGGGCCACAAGATTGCCTGCCCTTAAGATAAAGCTATCTCAGTGTAACTTATATGTGCATGGTCAACCTATCTTCTTCCTTTCCCGTTTTCTCTCTTGTCCTAGTGAACCTCCTGGTCTATTTGATTTTATTTATTTATTTATTTATTTATTTATTTATTTATTTATTTATTTATTTATTAAATTTTTATACCGCCCCCTCTCCCGAAGGACTCATGTGTTGTTTCTCTTCTTGGCCTTATAGTCACAACCTACTCAGAGATACATCCACTGAATTATTTTCTCATGAACTTTCACTTTTTATGCATGTTGGCAATTTTATGCATGTTGGCTAGTTACCAGGGGCTAGGGGTATAGGTTTGCATTGTTAATGTCCTGGGAGCAACGAGAATCACATTTAATTACCCAATAGAAGCAACTGTTTCATCTGATTGAGTGATTTATTAATTGTTCTGCTTCTTTAGAAGTTACTCAGTCCCAAGGTTTTAGATATGAAGTAGAGATAGCTCCTTTTTTTTAAATAGTTGTAACTCCCAGTTTTCTGAAAGCTGCAATTTGGGTGGGGAAGTTTTCCTGATGAGAAGTTTATTTCAAACATAATTGAAGAGCCCCATGGACCACATCTAACCAATGACTTTTCATCTCTGATTTTTCTTTCACAATAAAAAGAAATGCAAATGACTCCCAAAGGCAGATTTATCTAACAATAATGGACTAAATAACATTTTCAAGCATTTCTAATTAGAAATTAGGAATAATGAAAGCTTATTAATAATCAAGTTCTAATTCTTACTTTTGCCTAAGAGATGAGTTTTTGAACTACTCTAGAAGATTTATATGAGAAAAATTGGTTCTTTAGAAAAAAAAAAGGTTCCAGCCAAAAAGAAAAAAGAAAGACGGCTTTGGAAATGAATAAGCAGCATTTACATTTTTTAAAAAAAACTGGCAAGAAATGTTCCTTCTAGCTTTTGTTAGCAGTGAATCAAAACTAGTCATTGGTTATTTTCTCATGTACAATTTGTTTCCAGATGAAATTTAAAATGCTGATAATCACCTTTACATATGACTTGACTTGACTGACTTTGAAACCGTGTGTTCCAGATAGAATTACAGATAGAATTTTGACACATCAGGAAGTAATGCTTACTGAGTATCCCATCTTGCTGCTTCTTTCTTCTAGTTCAGAGGTGTCAAACTCGTGTCGTCATGGCAGCATCACATGATGTATTGTAGGAGGATTTCTTTTTTCCCTTTGCTAAACTGGGTGCATCTGGCCCACGGGCCGCGAGATTGACACCCCTGTTCACTCATTCACTAGAGAAGAATTAGGTTATAGAATACTGTCTTTGTGATTAGATAAGAGTGTTTTGCTTTCCTTCTCTTATGCCCATCCTAAATTATTGCCCTCGTGTTCTATTTTGGCAATACGACATTGCCTTACACTTATATTATACTCCTGCATTACTTAACTAGAAGAAAATAACCATACACATCTACAGCTCTTCAATATACCAGGACATTACTATGTAATAATTACTGTTTGATTATTTATTAAAACAATATTCCAAAAATCAGACTGGATGATAGGCACATTGGCATCCTTAGGCAGCACACTTAATTTTAGAGAATGCCATCATATTATTTGGTTTTAATAACCAAATTCTTAAGGAAATTTAGGCAAGGCAAAAATCTGTAAATAGGATAAGATATGCTCCAAATTATTAATTTGTCTATTTAATTCTACTCTTTTTAATTCAGGCTAATTAATTATGGCAGAAAATGGGTTGGATGATCATGTTATAAGATTATAAGATATAATTTTGCTAGTCTTTTGCAAGCATTGCAAGTCTTGCAATGAAAATTGCATTTTGTATAAAATTTGTACATGGGACATCATTGTGCTTAGAGCTCAGTTTGGAAATAAACATATACACTAATCTTGTCCATACTTACGTCACAAGAGTAACTTGCTAGAACATTCTTATTAACTAACAAATGAAAAGAAGATTTAAGTGTCAAACATGTGACTAGAATTTATTCTGTATTTTCAACTTCTCCAGATGAACATTCTCCACCTTCTCCATCTTCAAAATAAATACCACCATTTTTACATTCATAAGAACTTCTTAAAAATCTTTTCATCATTTATACATTCCAATTCATTAGTTCGCTTTGTTTAGTAGAATTTCCTCTAATTCACATTATTTCAGTTCATTTTTAAAAGTTTTATTACTTATAGACATTGTTAGTAATCTAGAGCAATAGTCATTATTCATAATAACTTTTCACTAGTTGGAAAAAATGCTCACTTCCCAATAATTAATGTTTTCTTTCTTGAACCGCAGTGACTGGCTGAGGGAAAATGGCCCTTTACTATGGAATTACCCTTATTATGCACATAGAAATATATGAGGACAACTTTATCTGATGGATGTTTCAATGAAAATGAGAAAAAAATATTCTAGGATGTTTATTTTACTTTCTCTTGACTTTATAAGGGAGGACTGAGTTGTTTGAAAAATAAAAAACTACTTAGAAAATTAACCTTTACATTTTATTATTTTCATTAGACAAACTGAAAGGATTTCTTTCTTTTTTCAACTGCACTGATCAGTAGGACATTCACATCAAGAAATATAAAGTAAAAGTTACAGTATAAAGGCCTAATAAAATAACTAAATATAAATAAATATTATTTAAAATACTTAAAATACCATAGATGAGAATTGCATAAGGTCTGTTGCTGAATAATAACTGAACTTGCTCAGAGATGAAACTATCCCAAGAAGCCCACATTACTATGACTTTACACAGTCTCTATCCTGCAGAATAACATGGTTACCCTATTTCCGTGATGGCGAACCTATGGCACACATGCCACAGGTGGCACATGGAGCCATATCTGTGGGCACGCGGGCATTGCCCTAACTCAGTTCCAGTGCACATGCATGGCTGGCCAGCTGATTTTGGGGACTTCCGGGCTCACCGGAAGTCGGGAAATGGGCCATTTCTGGTCTCTGGAGGGCCTCCGGGGTGGGTGGGGAAGGCTGTTTTCACCCTCCCCAGGCTCCAAGAAAGACTCTGGAGCTTGGAGAGGGCGAAAAACGGGCCTGCTGGGTCCACCGATAACCTTTTTGCCATCACGTGCTAAAAGCGGGGGGAGCGCAGGGGGGCATTGAATTATGGGTGTGGGCACGCACACACGCGACACCCCCTGCTCTCCCTGCTTTTGGCACATGATGGCAAAAAGGTTAGGTATCACTGCCCTATTTGTTCTCCCTTTCTCTCATATATTCAGTAGAAATCCTGAAAAGAAAGAGATACCTTAGAACAAATTTTACATACACCCTTAATTTATTTATTTTTGAAGTAAAAAAGAAGAAAGAATGTGATGAGATAAAAAGTCTACAAATCACACCCCTGATTGAAAAAAGCATAGCAGCATTCTTGTGATTGTGCCTGGACTTTCTGGCTCCACAGAGTCCTCAACAAAGCCATTACTTTCCTTTTATACTAATCAAATGAATGTTTTCATTACATTAAAAACCCTTTCCCTCAGAACAGAAGCTTGATAAATTCCTGCACTAATACAAAATGAAGTCTAACTCAGTCAGCAACACTGAACTAAAATTTGGGGAGCCTGTGAAAAGACTAAAAAGGTGATTTCTATAGATGGCCCCAATTATTTTCTGTATTTGGTCAAAAGTGGTGCATTTGGCACAAGAAATGAGTTGGCTACCTTTTCATTAATAAAAAGCAAGTCTTGTCCATTGGTGCTGAGAGTCAGAGAACTAAGCCAGGCTTCAGGCCTCATTTAGTTATGGACATCATTCAGAGAGATCAATTATAATATTTACTTTAAGCTGCCCAGGTTGGCTCCAGGAGAGTAAGACATCCATCTTTATCAGTTACATATCTTTAATTCCTAACACCCTTAATGGAAAATGTGGTAATATGGCCAAGCGCACTCTGAATTTTGTTCAAGTAATAATTTTTAATTTTATCTTGACACGTCACGATTTATCTTCATTGCTTGTCTCTGAGAATTCAATAAAATCTTGTTTTAGAAATCCAGAATATAACTCCTTGCCGAATAAATGATAATAACTTTAAGCTGTTAAGTAAAAGGAGCAATGCTCATTTCTAGGGGACGTGAGGGGGAAAATGATTGCAGAATGTTTTGTGTGTTTGAGTGTGAGTGCTTTATATCAAGCTTGCATACCTGTTTTTGAATAAATCATAATGTGATGTTGGAACTAGACTAAAAGAATTATCACTATACATGAGATTATTTTTTACTTAATGTTATTTTCTCCTCCTTCATATGTTCTCCTCTCATTCTTCTCCCACCGAGTTCTTCCCACCTATCTCTAAGCTTCATACGCAGTGTCAGAAAGCTCATTGCTTTTAAAATAATTGATCCAAATTGACATCAGATATGATTACTATTTAAGTGCTAGCTGGAAGAGTTACTGTGAAGATGTAGAAAGGAAAAGCAGTGGCAGTTGTTATGATGCATGTAAAACATTTAAGAGGTAGATTCTCTGTCTTTCCTGTTCTAAAGATAATGTGGGTTGAAAGTGTGTATCACCTTTTTAGAAGAAAGAAGACTGATAAAAATAGATATTTAGACATTAAGTTTCAGAGATCTCACCTGATGCAGAGCAAGCAAAATAAAATTAAACCAGGAGTAGTTCCACAGCAATTAGAAGCTAATGTCCATTTAAAAGGGGGGGGGGGGGAAGCATTAAGCAAGCACTATGAAATCATTCTGTAATGAAACAGATAATGATTGCTGTTTCAATCCCTACACTAATGATAGTGAAGTTCAGTAGAGTATGAAGGGGACAACTTCCAGCAATTCCCTCTCCCTTGCTCAAAAGGAGCAATGGAAAGCTACAGGGGAATCAATGAACATTCTCCTTCCTTTTTATTCACAGGTATTTTGTGGTCTAAGCAATCAACTGGATACCATTCTTAAACCATATTGCAAGTTAAGGCTAATTATCTGTGCTGGACATTGGTGTTTCACCTAAGGTCCAAAAACCAATCTGAACTAATGTTGTCAGGAATCATCTCAATCACAGCAGGTTACTCATATGAACACACATTTCTAATCCATTTGACGATAAAGTTGATCTAAGTTTGGGAATCCCATGACTGCTTCTCTGGAAGCATGATGGGGTACAAGTTGGAAATCCAGTGTAGTTTGGTACTCCAAAAGCTGTGTCATCAAAGCAACAGTAGACTATAAAATTCTACCATAAAATACAAGGAGCAGTTATTCCAGACATGTCTGAATATTCTACTATACTATTAATAATAATACAATGATAAATGTAATAGAATATCATAAATTTAATATACAATATTAAATGTTGTATCTTTGGTAGATGAGCATGGATGTATCACCAAGCTCAATTTCCTAATGAATAATCTATTTGATTTTATGATGCAAAGCATTTTCATAGATGCAACAGTTTGCATTTAGCCATGACTTGCTGCTGGCTGTTCTCATGTGCTAACTTGTTGATTAAAAAAAAATTGAAATTAAAAGTCAGTTTAAATTTTCACAGGAAAATGTTCTCTTGGGGCTATTGAACTAGCATCAGAGTTGGGATCTTAAAAATACTAGAAGAACTCTATAAAGGGAAACTGGGGGAAGAACTAGAGTGGAAGAAATACCAGCTAGTAGCTAAAATAGTGGTGGCTGTTGACCGTTTATGGTTTCAGTAAAGAATAGGGATGGTTTCTAATACTAAAATGGACTAGGAGATATTACACTGCTGAAACTTTGTTTTGTTTCTGCATTGATGGAATTCAGAGAAGGGGGGTGTTAACCAGAGAAGCGTGCCAGAGATAAGAACAGGAAGTATGCAAAAAAAAAAAAAAATTGCCTACCAGTAATTGAAGATGAGGTTTTATCAGCCTGAGGAAAAAAACAGCTACTTGATTGACAGAAGGAAATTGCCAGCCACTATCTTCTTTATGCCATTTCTTAATTCTAAGCAGTATTGATTAGAGCATTTAGAAATATAGAAGGATATTCATCAGTCAATTAAATGTGTATTTTGTAAACATCTACATGCTTAGAGAGCTTCAGGATGCATTACTCATGCATTGATATGAAATAATTGCCTGATTTATTCTGCCTCTTTCTCAATTAAACAAAACAAATTATAGCGCACAGAGAAAAAGATTCAAAGGAACTTAAGGGTTCTTTTCTCCTAGGAAACTTTACAGATATTATATCTGGCCTTTTCTAGGGCTCTTTCTGCTCAAAATTTACATTTCCTGAATACTACAGATCTATAGATATAGCCCAGAGTATGTTATATCACAGATACCAGGCAATAATTTAGAATTTTGCTGTTGACATTTAAAACTTATATTCTAATAAGAAGGTCCAATTTTTCTGTTTTTTATATAAAATTATGAGGAATTTTAATAGCTGCTCAGAACTCTGGAAGTCATGGCTCATGAATTGATTGTCTCAGAGACATATGCTTGCTATCAGTACTCATTCAAAAACAGGCAGCTTTCACCTGGGAGCTACAGGGGGTAGCTTCCAACTTTCCAAAGCCATGGATGAGAACAAAACAACAAAAGAAGTTGGCTACACTATTAAACAGAATAAAAGACAATTCAACAAGCAGCTGGCAGTCTGAACCATTATTAAACTCTCAAAGTTTAAATATTTCTTGGCATCCCTCCATTTCTGGCTGAAACATTCCAGATGTAGTACAGGAAATTCCAAGGGACTCCTCCTTTAATATAGATGCACGACTAGGGAAATGAGAAATACAGCCATACCCAGCACACACATTACCTAATTTATATTATTTCAGTAATGATATCAGTCTCCACTTTTTGGTAACAAGGATTATTACCTAGTATAGGATAGGTGGTCTCCCTCCCTCCCTCCCTCCCTTCCTCTGCTTCTAGCTAAATGCAGAAGATCAAAAAACAAAATTTCAGTTTTAGACAATTGTGAAGAAACAAGACTTTTCTTAGAAAATGCACAGTTCTTTTCAAAACAATATGAACATAATCTTTATGACCCTTATAGGTATGGATTGAAAGTTAAAATATTATGAGAGAAAAATGAACCTTTTGGTATGCTGATTCTCAAGCTTCAAATGTTCTCCTTCTCTAACCAAACTGCCTTACAATTTTCAAACCTCGGTGGAAAAGGGGAAGGACAGGATGGAAAAGCAAATATACATTCTTGGCAAAGGCAGAAGGTTGCATTAGCACATGCATCAGAATTTTACCTAAGTTGAGGTACTTGTCAGGAAGCATATGTTTGATGATCAGCATAGAAGTTGGGACTACATAGAATACTAATAACACACGAATACTATGATTTTTTGTCTTCTAATCAACTTATCATATACTATACTCACACATCAGGTCTTCCATAAATATTTCTCTCTGTTTGAAATGTCCAGATATACTATGTCTGGCAGATCAGATTGGAATCATCACAAGAATATCTGTTTCTACTCATTCCAATGGAAGTTTAAAACAGACTTCAAAGAAGATCTTTGGAGTTTTGTTATTGCTTATTTCTAAATGTGACCTAGGTCAAGTAAATCCAGATCAACAATGAGAGAATTCTTACCAGATTAAATTTTATGTGAAGATTTTTTTGTTACCAACTTCTTCTTCTCCTTCTCCTCCTCCTCCCTCCTCCTCCTCCTCCTCCTCCACCACCACCACCTCTTCTTCTTCTTCTTCTTCTTCTTCTTCTTCTTCTTCTTCTTCTTCTTCTTCTTCTTCTTCTTCTTCTTCTTCTTCTTCTTCTTCCTCCTCTTCCCCTTCCCCTTCCCCTTCCCCTTCCCCTTCCCCTTCCCCTTCCCCTTCCCCTTCCCCTTCCCCTTCCCCTTCTTCTTCTTCTTCTTCTTCTTCTTCTTCTTCTTCTTCTTCTTCTTCTTCTTCTTCTTCTTCTTCTTCTTCTTCTTCTTTTTTCCAAAGGCAAGTGTTCATCTATCTTATGTCTATACATGGCCCCAAATTTCTTATTTTCCAATCTTAAAGGATAATTCATCCTATAGTCTTTGTGGGGCAATTGTCCTGGATCCATAGATAGAGGAACCCCATTGAAAAGACTACTTCAGAATTTGAATATAATGAGTTGGATAAATACTTCTGAATCAATATTATGTGAGGATTTTTCACACACTCCTGTTTATTGAATCCTGTACTTCAAGAGACAAAAGGAATAAAGAAAAATAATTACTTTGACATAGGATACCAATAATAAAAGAAGTGAAGGGTGAGAAGGTAAAATAGAAATATTAATTGACTTATAAAAGGATTGAAAGGTCCCTTAGTGATCATCGCATCCTATCTTTTCCTCAGTGCAGGAATACAGTGGTACAACAATCCCAACATGTAGTCAACAAGTTATCACTTCCAATGAGGGAGAGTCCATCACTTTCCAAAGCTGTCTGTTAAAAGTTAAAAAGTTCACATTTGATGTTCAACCACAGTCTATGTGTATATGTGTGTGTGTGTATATATTATGGAACAACTCTGAACAATTTTGCCATATCTTCTACATGGCAGCCTTTCGTGTATCTGAAGACAGCTATCATATCTTTCCATAATTTTCTTTTTCCCAGGCTAAGCATCCACAATACTTCTTATTGTGCATCATAATTATTTTTAAATTCTGTATGTTTTGTCATCTTGATTGCTCTTCTATGGATATGATCCAATTTATCAATGTCTTTATATACTAAAATATACTGCTGGAACAGGATGTAATATTCTAGGTATAGTTTCAACAATGCAGAATATAGAGGACTAATGACTCTTCTTGATCTTTATATAATACTTCTGTGGATGCAAGGAAGATTTGCATTTACACTTTTTTGCTGCTGGATCACATTGCATGTTGCCTTCTTGGCAACAGTACAGAAGTATTTTGCCGTTTTGTTCATCCTGAAACTTTGTGATTGTTTGTTTGTTTGTTTCACAATTCAATCTACAGGCTAGGAATTTAGTGAAATTAATCAGGTCTGTTACTGCTTAGCTATTTGAAATTAACTATTCAATTAGATACTGCCATTTATAGCAGATAGTCATATATTCTACTTGTTTACTATCCATAGAAATCAGGACATATTCTTCCTGTGGTTTCCATCATGTTCTTTCCTTCTTTTGACTCTCAATTGGAGAACCTGATTTATCTCATCATGTCTTCGGGTGAAATGTATATGGGCATCTTGTTAATCTTGCCAGGGCAGAATGGCAGGACTCAATATCATGTGGTAGCCTTGCAGTCAGTTATAAATAATGCTGCTTAGAATTACAAGCCTAAGGCTACTGGAAATTCTAAGATAAACTAAAGCAATTTTCACTCTAGTATACTACAGAATCTTCAGAGCATCACTCTGCTGTCACTAAGTGATATAAAGACTGTCATCCTTACAATCGTTTTAGCACAGTGATGGTTGGATGACACTAGTGGATACAGTATTACTAATGGAGGAAATGACATAAGTATGGCACAGCTTTATCTTTCATCCTGAACAATATTCCATTCTAAACCACCTTATGTTACCAATTGTTAAATTTTTTAGGGAAAAAAATGCTTTCTGTTAATATAGATGATGGAAAGAAAAATAATGAAATTATTCTAAAACAACAACTGTATGCATATCTGCATCTGTGACGCACATCTTATTTTATGCTTTATATCTTTGCAATGAAAAACAGAGCATTGGAAATAAATTTGCTGTTAACCACAAAACGTCTTTATAGCTGCTGCAGAATCTGAACTCTAAATTAAAGGTCTAGAGCCCTTGAAGTCCATACTTTCAGATAATTGTGTTCCAATTCCAAAATAGCAATGCTGATTAGATATATCCCCTTGCTTTTCTTTTCTTTTCTTTTTCTCCATAAACCAATTTTCCACCCATGGCTAATTTTTCCCCAATGGTGCATGATGATAATAATTCAGAATCTTAATAAAGATAATGCCTGTGATATTGATGCTGGAAAATATAGTGCCTCCATTCAGACCTGATGATTATGCAATCAGATTCCTTCCCTACAGGCAAGATGGTATTAATATTATTAAACAGGCTCCAATTTTATAAGGCCATTTCCTATTCTTACTTACTCCTTATTTTTTTTTCTTTATTTTATTCCTAGCCTATTGTTTCCTTCTCCTCAATAATCTTCCTTCCACAAACAAAGTGCACAAACAAAGAAACAAAATAGTTGCCTATACTATAAACAAATCATTGGATTGTTTGGTTCATTTTTGTTGATCTTGCTGTTTTAGATAGAACATTGTGCATTTGCAGATGTTTTGGGGAGCATAACACACACAACAAAAGGGGAAGGAAGGAAGGAAGGAAGGAAGGAAGGAAGGAAGGAAGGAAGGAAGGAAGGAAGGAAGGAAGGAAGTCTTGACACTTCATTCCATCGCTGGGTCCCAAAACTATACACAAGGTGCATTATGAAGCAGTGTTCGTTGTTTCTTCAATAAAGACAATTCCCTCAGTGACTTTCAATATGATTGCTAGACTGGCAGCCTGCCATCTGTAAAACTGACATTTGGTTCCCATGGGACTGGTGAAACAGCATTGCTCTGATAGCATTAGTAGCAAAAGGAAATGGAAGAGGGAGCAGCGTACTTGCTAAGCACACTGAAAAGAAACACCAAAGTCTCATTGTCTACTAGATGGACTAATTCAGTACTCTTTTAAAAGACAGCCAAGCAAACTGGGACTTCTGATAAAAGTACTGATTTCTATTCCATCAGTCAAAGGAAGTAGAACCACCTACGGAGATTTGGCTCGATTTTAACTTGAAGTAAAATAAGAAACAAAACCACATGCACACACCTTTTTCAGGAATTTGGCACACATCTGGAATTTATCTGTTTTTCATATTCTGAGAATTCCAAATTCATTTTCTCACAATAAAACCCTGAGCTCTATGACTTTTTGGAAATTTGATTGTAATTGACATGTACAAAATTTTGAAGATGTGTTTCAGTTTGACATAGCTTCAGTGAAACCTCCCATTAAACAAAATTGAAGTTTGACTCTACTGTACTTTGAAGTAGCACATTAAATTGCCTGGATTTGAAGGACTCTGTACCCTTTGAAAATATTTTGCAGGAATGAATCCCCCACCTCCACATCATTTCTGCTTCTTACAATGTACATACTTGAATCTTCACTTCCTTATATAAAAACTGCTGGGGAAGCAGTAGATGGAGTGATGAACTCTCTGATGTTTATTTGAGTAGCCATCCAAAGAGTTTACTTAGCCCTTTTAAATCTTTGCTTTGTGAGAGCAATTTTGAGGTAATAAAATAATACCCTTTTGATTTTTTTCACTTTTTCATACTCAGATTTTTTAATATGGCTCCCTGCAAGCCATATTAAAGCCATGTTTGTTCTTTGCATAAATCCAACACTATGTAATCATATGCACCTTTTGGTATGACAGTGAATGCATGCAATACTTTAAAATCTCTTGACAGTTAATGCACAGATGCCAGACTACAGGTTACACTTTGCAGTGTCACCCTCTTTTTTTTCCTGTGGCATTCCAGTTTCTGTGTCATTACATTGAAAGGGCCAACCTGCTTCTTACTAATATAAAATATTGCCAACAACTCGCAACCAAATGCTGCTAGTGAAGGGTGAAAGTTTTTATGATAGATGATAGATAGATAGATAGATAGATAGATAGATAGATAGATAGATAGATAGATAGATAGATGGAGAGAGAGATGATAGAATGTTAGAATAAAATTAATAGAGTAGATAGGTGATAGTTGAAAACTTGAAACACATAAAAACAACAAAGATGTGCATTGATTTCATATACTTATCTTGTATCTTGAAACAGTTCAAATCAAAGCAATTTATTTATTTGTTTATTACATTTCTATATTACCTGACTCTCAATAACTCTGGGCAGTATAAAATGTATTTATTTACTTTCCATTGAATTGTGAACTTGAATAAAATACTAAGCTTTTCAAATCTCAGCTCTCAGGCTCATATGAATTGGTGTAGTTGAAAACTTGAAACAGACAAACACAACAAAGATGTTCATTGATTTCATTTGCCTTTGTAAGCAAAATAATTCATTCAAAGATCCTGAAATAAAATGAAATTTAGAATGATAAGGAGGAGGAGGAAGAGGAAATGCATGTATTAAATTAAAGGAACATGTTTAATGAAATATATATTTCAAGTAATGGGAATTTTCATGCCTTTTTGCAGGTTGCTTTTCTTTTTTGCAAGTGGATTGGATGGATGAATAATAAATACAGTGTGTACTAAATTGGCAGAGACTTGAAAGAAAATGCTCTGTCTATCATTATTTTCTGTCAAGACTAGCAATGCTTCTTCAGAGTATCAGACAAGAACTTTTTCCAAGCTTCTTTCGAGATGCCAGAAATTAAATTTGAAACCTTGTGCATGCCAACTCTCACTCAGTACTATACCTTCACAATTAAATATTCCACTCTGAATTAGAAAGAGGCCATACAAAGAACTTGCATTAGTGCTTTATGTGGATATGGGTAGCATTGAAAACGGGAACATTGTTGGATGTTTTATATGGTGAAATGCATATGTTTCAGATACATTTAAAATTTTGTCCCTAATGTTTTATGAGGCATTCACAAATTCCTCTGCCATATATCACAAAGTATTTGCACCTGCACTTTCAGTAGCTTCTCTGTGGTGAAAATGCAACCCTCTATTCAATCAGAGGAAGATAATTTTATTTATTTTATTTATTTATTAGATTTTTATACCGCCCCCTCTCCCGAAGGACTCGGGGCGGTGAACAGCCAAAATTAAAAACATACAATATAAACATTAAAATACGTTTAAAGCAGAATTAAATCCAAAATGGCTCCCCAATTTAAAACGCCTTACCCATGACCCTATAAATAAGACAAATTTAAAACTGAAATTTCCACATTTAAAATTTCCACATTTAAAAAGGGGGAAGATTTAGGCCAGGCCAGCTTGATGAAATAGAAAAGTCTTAAGCGCGCGGCGGAAGGTGCGCAGATCCGGGATCCTACGTATCTCCGGGGGGAGCTCATTCCAGATCGTAGGTGCCCCCACAGAGAAGGCTCTCCCCCTAGGGGCCGACAGCCGACATTGTTTGGCCGACGGCACCCAGAGGAGCCCCTCTCTATGGGAGCGTACTGGCTGGTGGGAGGCTATTGGTGGTAGCAGGCGGTCCCGTAAATAACCAGGTCCTAAGCCATGGAGCGCTTTAAAGGTGATGACCAAAACCTTGAAGCGCACTCGGAAGACCACCAGGAGCCAGTGCAGCTCGCGCAGGAGAGGTGTTACATGGGAACTCCATGTCGCTCCCATCACCACCCGCGCGGGCCGCACTCTGGAGCCTCCGAGTGCACCTCAAGGGGAGCCCCATCTAGAAAGTGTTGCAATAGTCCAGACGAGAGGTAACGAGGGCATGAGTGACTGCGTGTAGGGAGTCCCGATCTAGATAGGGACGCAACTGGCGGATCAGGCGAACCTGATGAAAAATCCTCCCGGTCACGGCTGTCACATGCTCTTCTAAAGACAACCGTGAATCCAGGAGGACACCCAAGTTGCGAGCCCTATCCATGGGGGCCAATGATTCACTCCCAATAGTCAGCAATGGCACCAGCTGACTATATCAGGACATCGGAAACCACAGCCAATCGGTCTTGGATGGGTTGAGCCTGAGCCTGTTCCTCCCCATCCAGATCCGTATGGCTTCCAGGCACTGGGACATCACTTCAAGGGCATCGTTGGGGTGCCATCGCCATCGCCGCTGCGCCATCGTCACCAACCCGAAAAAGCCTGGCAATGCCCCAGAGATCTTCGGGGGTGCCCGGCACATCTTGTAACTCTTCGGGCAACCCCCCCGGGCTTAAAAACTTATTGCGCGGCGGCACCCCGGCGCAACGCCGCCCAGGCGCTTAGATGGCCTCCGGCTTCAGAAAACGCTGCCGACGCCCAGCTGATCAGCCCGTCGCTCCCGACATTGCGCTGTCCTCTCTGCTCAGTCACGGAGGAGAAAAAAAACCCTCTCCGTTCTGGCAGAGAGCTCCCCTGACTGGTCCTGGGGGTCAAAGCTCTTCAAAACGACCACAAAGGACCCAGAAGGTAGGTCGACGCCCCATCCTCAAATCGCGGTCCCAGCGGGCGCCACCATCTTGGGCATGCGCAGAAGAGGAAAATCTCTCTCATATGGGTAAAACAGCTCTGGAAGCATCTTTAAAAAGGGCCTATTACATTAATGGACTAGCAGGCATTGCTGCGGGGGTGGTGGCCAAGTGCATCACCTGTGCGAAGGTTAATCCTAGACAAGGACCCTTGTTGCCCCCCGGAGCAATACCACGTGCATATATTCCTATGGATTACATCATGATTGATTTCACTGACATGCCAAGGTGTGAACTGTTTAAAGCTATGTTGGTTATAGTGGATGTGTATACTGGGTTGATGTGTATACTGCAAGCAGTGATAGCATTATTAAGCAGCCTTGATATTAAGCCTTGAGCCAAAAGATTAACCTCAGTTTTCATTCTAAAACAGATTGGTATCCTAGTTTTATTTTCCCAATAAATAAATTCTTTGATAGCACTTTTGAGGATTTCAACTCCTGTGGTTTTTCTGCCGCAGAACTAAAAAGGCCAGCTGGTGGGCTGGCCTCTTTTGATTTTGATTGCTGTGACTAATTAGAGGTGAAGAAAATAAGAACATGTTACAATATAACATGATAATAATTCCCTCTACGTTTCATTGGCTCTAAGAGCTAGTCAAATGTAAAGTGACAAAAGGGCACCTCCCCAGAGAGAGGAGGCAGAAGTCAAATAGTGCACATAAACAAAGCTAATTATGGGATAGGTACATATGAGGCTATAGAAATCGACCTATAGGAAAACTATCAGACCAAAGTAGCAGATCTAACACTGTGATGGTGCCTGGTACTAAAAGATGATATCCTGCTTACTGAAGTGGACTTATAGGCTAAAAAACACAGATTTACATCCATGTGCTTAGCTGAACTACTTTTTTTCTTTTTAACAAAACATTTCATATCATCTGAAACATCCAGCACATCTTTTGCCCAAAATGGTTTCGGGTTCAGAATCCTGTTGCTTCCACTGTAGTTATGCTGTTTCTCTGTTCTGTTATTGAGAAGCTGGGGTTGACATCACTTCCCAGTGGCATCTCCCTCAAGCCAAGGTTTCATCAAATAATGATGCAATGTTAAGTATTGCGTGCTATAGCATGACACAAATACAAGAAGAGCAGGCTTTTCAGTGCAATATCCCAATGCACATTTCATCATTACTCTCCTGCTTGCTCCACCCCTAAAATGTCCATGTCATCGCTGATACTGTTTCAAAAGAATGTAAAGATTGAAAAGATTCACAACCCTGACTTTGTAGGAGAAATGTGGATAGACGGTAGAATAAAGAATGAGAATAATAGTATCTTCAATATGCAAAGCAGCTGACAGGTAGAAACCTAGTGGCCTGTGCTGGAATTAACATTGTGTTCCAATCTATCTTCTAATATTAAGAAAATTTCCTTACTGTGAAACATTAGCTTCTGAATCTGTCCTCCTCTCCCAATTATCAGGGGTTTTTTTCCCCCAGATTTTCTCTTTTTTGCTCTTTTTTAAAAATGTATTATCACAAGATGGCAGAGAATGCTATTACATTTCCACCTCTTTGAAACATTGAGACCATGCACCTTTCTTGATGTGTGTGTGTGTGTTTGTGAGAGAGGGAGGGAGGGAGGGAGGGAGGGAGAGAGAGAGAGAGAGAGAGAGAGAGAGAGAGAGAGAGAGAGAGAGAGAGCAGAATAACCATTATAATATCTTTCCTTGGAGTTAAATCTACATGCGAAAAGCCACAAAAGCTGAAAAATTGCTAGAAAGGTGCTTATCTTGGATGGTGTGAAACCAGAACACTCTCATACCATCCAAGATATGGTCATCCATATCTTGTGGCCATTAGGGGGAGGGGCCATCAGAAGCATTTCCTTTCTCATTCTGAACTGAAGAAACAGTAATAAAAGAAAACACTCCAGAAAAACATTTAGCACCGTACTAGACGGAACAGAAAAGAGACACAAAAATACCCTGCTTTCTTGATTCTGACCTCTTAGTCTTGCAATTTAGCCTTTTCTCAGAAGACCTTGAGAAGTAGGCTAAAGCACTGAAGCTTCAGCTCAAACCATGAGCTCAGTCAGTTCTCTCAAGTCATCACAGAAAGATTCAAATAAATGAGTTTCAAGGGCAGGAAGAGCTGAGCTCTTAGATAGATTTGTCCTTCCAATGTTTTTTTTTCCTCCTTTCAACTATATGGTGAGAAATGAATCAACAGCTTCCCCACCCCCATGAAGTGCTGACATGTATTTCTCCATGGCTATAAATTACAAAGTTAAGAGGAGAGATTTCACACTGGTTTTATATATATATATATATATATATGTGTGTGTGTGTGTGTGTGTGTGTATGTGTGTGTGTGTGTGTATGTATGTATATGTGTATATATATATATATATATATATATATATATATATATATATATATATATATATATAGGTCTTTGGTTATTCGGGTCTTCTCCCACGTAAAATTGGAAGTGTCTTGGCGACGTTTCGACGAAGTCTCATTCGTCATCTTCAGGCTGGTGTTCTCGGCTTCGTGCTTCCAGGAGCAATGTGAGATCGCAGCTGTCTCTTCCTTTTAACTGCTAGTGGAGGTGTGAGCTGATTGGGTGGGAACTTGGCTGTGTTCTGATTGGGTGGAGGTGTGTTCTGATTGGTTAGGGGCTTGGCTGTGCTCTGATTGGCTGGGGTTGTGTTCTGTTTGGGTGGGGGCTTGGTTGTGCTCAGCTTAGTCTGAGTTGCAGGGGGATTTGAGCTGGTGAGCTGCGTTGTTGTTGTTTGGCTTCGTGTTTGTGGCCGTGCGAGCTCTTCATGGTGGGTGTCAGTCTGCTTCATGTATGGATTGGAGGGGTTTAAAGTGGCTAATGATGCAGCTGCGGTCTGGCTTCTGGTCCTTGGTCGTGGCTCATTATCAGTGTGGGTTTGAGTCTGCTTTCTGCGTGGATGTGTGGTGGTGACATCAGGTGTGGCACTCGTGAGTGTGGGTCTGGTGTCATTCGTCGTGTTAGGGACTCGTTTGTCAATAAGGGCGGGTTTCCAAATGGCTGGTAGGCGGGAGGTATCGTCTCGTTTGTTCATGCTGTGTGGGCGTTTTTCTATCTCAATGGCTTCTCTGATTATTCTGTTGTTAAAGTGTTCAGTTTTGGCGATAGTTCTGGTCTTTTTAAAGTCAATATCATGTCCTGTGGCTTTAAGGTGTTGGACCAGGGAAGAAGTTGGTTCCTCTTTTCTGACTGAGTTCTTGTGTTCTTCTATGCGTGCACTTATTCGTCTGTTGGTTTGTCCGATGTATGTGGTGGGGCAGGCGGTGCATGGGATTTCATATACTCCTTGATTTTCTAACTCAATTTTGTCTTTGGGGTTCCTTAGGATGGTGGATATTTTTCGGTTTGTGCAGAATGCTGTCTTGATGTTATGTTTGTGGAGGATTTTGCTTATTCTGTCTGTGGTGCCTTTTATGTATGGGAGGAGGGCCTTGCCGTTTTCTTGTTCTCTGTCTTGGATTTTAGTGGGGGTTTCTTTTTGGATTAGGTTGGTGATCTTATTTCTTTGGAATCCATTGGATGTGAGTACGTTAGTGAGGGTGTGTAGTTCGGTTTTTAGGTGTTGTTCGTCAGCTAAGCGTTTTGTTCTGGAAATGAGTGTCTTGGCTACAGAGTTGATCTGGGCAGGGTGGTGGTGTGAGAGTGCGTGCAGATAGCGGTTTGTGTGTGTTTTCTTCTGGTAGATAGTGTGTCCTAGGGAGCCATTGGATTTTCTGTAGACTAAGACATCCAGGAAGGGAAGTTGGTTGTTCACTTCTGTTTCCATGGTGAACTGTATTTTGGGGTGTAGGCTGTTGAGATGTGTGAGGAAGTTGTCCAGTTTTTCTTTCCCATGTGGCCAGATTATGAAGGTGTCGTCCACATATCTGAGCCAGAGTTTGGGTTTGTGATCGGATTTTTCTAGAGCTTGGGTTTCAAAGTATTCCATATAGAGGTTGGCAATGACAGGTGAGAGGGGTGATCCCATGGGTGCTCCTTCTGTTTGTTTGTATTTCTGTCCATTATAGATGAAGTATGTGTTGGATAGGCAGTGGTTGGTCAGATCTAAGATGTGCTTGGGGGGGTTATATTTGTTTTGGATAACTGTTAAGGATTTGTTATATTTGTTTATCCAAAACAAATATAACCCCCCAAGCACATCTTAGATCTGACCAACCACTGCCTATCCAACACATACTTCATCTATAATGGACAGAAATACAAACAAACAGAAGGAGCACCCATGGGATCACCCCTCTCACCTGTCATTGCCAACCTCTATATGGAATACTTTGAAACCCAAGCTCTAGAAAAATCCGATCACAAACCCAAACTCTGGCTCAGATATGTGGACGACACCTTCATAATCTGGCCACATGGGAAAGAAAAACTGGACAACTTCCTCACACATCTCAACAGCCTACACCCCAAAATACAGTTCACCATGGAAACAGAAGTGAACAACCAACTTCCCTTCCTGGATGTCTTAGTCTACAGAAAATCCAATGGCTCCCTAGGACACACTATCTACCAGAAGAAAACACACACAAACCGCTATCTGCACGCACTCTCACACCACCACCCTGCCCAGATCAACTCTGTAGCCAAGACACTCATTTCCAGAACAAAACGCTTAGCTGACGAACAACACCTAAAAACCGAACTACACACCCTCACTAACGTACTCACATCCAATGGATTCCAAAGAAATAAGATCACCAACCTAATCCAAAAAGAAACCCCCACTAAAATCCAAGACAGAGAACAAGAAAACGGCAAGGCCCTCCTCCCATACATAAAAGGCACCACAGACAGAATAAGCAAAATCCTCCACAAACATAACATCAAGACAGCATTCTGCACAAACCGAAAAATATCCACCATCCTAAGGAACCCCAAAGACAAAATTGAGTTAGAAAATCAAGGAGTATATGAAATCCCATGCACCGCCTGCCCCACCACATACATCGGACAAACCAACAGACGAATAAGTGCACGCATAGAAGAACACAAGAACTCAGTCAGAAAAGAGGAACCAACTTCTTCCCTGGTCCAACACCTTAAAGCCACAGGACATGATATTGACTTTAAAAAGACCAGAACTATCGCCAAAACTGAACACTTTAACAACAGAATAATCAGAGAAGCCATTGAGATAGAAAAACGCCCACACAGCATGAACAAACGAGACGATACCTCCCGCCTACCAGCCATTTGGAAACCCGCCCTTATTGACAAACGAGTCCCTAACACGACGAATGACACCAGACCCACACTCACGAGTGCCACACCTGATGTCACCACCACACATCCACGCAGAAAGCAGACTCAAACCCACACTGATAATGAGCCACGACCAAGGACCAGAAGCCAGACCGCAGCTGCATCATTAGCCACTTTAAACCCCTCCAATCCATACATGAAGCAGACTGACACCCACCATGAAGAGCTCGCACGGCCACAAACACGAAGCCAAACAACAACAACGCAGCTCACCAGCTCAAATCCCCCTGCAACTCAGACTAAGCTGAGCACAACCAAGCCCCCACCCAAACAGAACACAACCCCAGCCAATCAGAGCACAGCCAAGCCCCTAACCAATCAGAACACACCTCCACCCAATCAGAACACAGCCAAGTTCCCACCCAATCAGCTCACACCTCCACTAGCAGTTAAAAGGAAGAGACAGCTGCGATCTCACATTGCTCCTGGAAGCACGAAGCTGAGAACACCAGCCTGAAGATGACGAATGAGACTTCGTCGAAACGTCGCCAAGACACTTCCAATTTTACGTGGGAGAAGACCCGAATAACCAAAGACCTACATACAAACACCCGCGAAAACCTGAGAAAACATATATATATATATATATATATATATATATATATATATATATATATATATATATATATATATGTATGTATAGTCCTATGCTTTTCTGCTTTGAATTTTGGGGTGTTAATATTTTGAGATAGTAGGCTATTCCAAATGATCATTTTACAAAGCCTTAATATTTAACCAGTAGATTAAAGATATGTCAACAACTTAGTTAATACAGGAAAACATATTTTTAAAATAACATAATTATCCCCATTGCTCAAATTACTGTACATGTTTCTATTTCAGAACCATCAATTGATTTTGACATAAGCTATTCAGTTTCACAGTGAAAAAATGTCACTGAATTTAAAAATTATATCAGTTTTCATAGAAAAGAAATCCATCCAGTATATATGTACATGTAGATACATTTCTATTTTCCATATTTGCCTTTTTTTTGAATTCTTGTTTTCTAAAGTGTTTTGTGCCTTTCATAAATTTGCTTCCACACCTCTTCAGATTGTTGCAGTTTTGTTTTCAAATGAAAGGACCACAAAAATGAAATTACGTTGATAGAAATGTGTATAACAATTCACAGAAATGTTCAGTCAGACTTTCAAAAAGTTTTTTTTTTTTAAAGTGTGAGCATGGGCAAAATAAACTTGAAACTTCCAAAACAATAAAATGAAAGCCTGAGTAAAACTAAACATGACAATTTCAATTCTCCCAAGCCAGTCTCATGGCTGGGAGAATCACTCAGTCCTTGGAGAAAATTGGGGAGAATTACCTGTCTACTTCATTCTCAACACTCTACAGTCCTGGTTAGACGGAAGGAAAAAGTCATGCTCAGTACTCTCAAGGATTGAGTAAATGAATTCCCAAAGAAAAAAAAAATCAGTGAATAACAGAGAGGAGTATTTGGGGTTTTCACTTATGAAAAATGGTGCTCTTTCCACATTGCAGAATCACAGATTTGATTTCAAGTCTGAAGATTCTCTGAGAGTAATACTAATCTATTTGCAGTATTTCATAGAATCATATAGATTGGAAGGAACCTTGGAGATCTTCTAACTCACTGCCAACTCACTGCCCAGTACAGGAATTGTCATACATTCCAGATTCTATCCGGAATGTCTTTTTTGGAAAGCTTTTATGGATGAGAAACCCATGACTGTAGGATAGTAGGAAGGCTTTTTCCTGGTTTAATGACTCTCACAGTCATGAAATTCTTCCTTATTTCACCCATGGTTCTTGCCTTGGCCTTCAAATGCTCTGGACAATAGATCTATACTCTCAGCTTTGTGTTATGCCTTCATGTAACGGAAGATTGCTAACATGTCTCCTCTTAGCCTTCACTTCTTTAGACCAAGATCTCTAAGGTCCCTTCCCACTCTGTTATTCTATTATTCTGAGAAAGTCAGAGACATTGTAATAAATCAGCCATATCTGTAACAATGCCAGCCTTCCTGAGAAATTATCCATTCCTATTACAGCTATAGTTTTATAGTTTGTCACATCTATTCTTAATCAATTTCTCAATTCATTAGCCTTGGCTTTAGTAAATGCAACCTCAAGAACAGGTACAATTATTGTTACCATAGAAATGGAGCATGGTAAATGAAAAGGTGCTACCAGAATAAGTCTAATTAAACTTCATGGAGTTTTGATTATATTAATGTAATCAAGGAAAGGTTGAAGACACTAATTTATAAAAGAATGGACTGAATGTTCAAAAAGTTATTTTTACCTGAACTACAACAAGTTGCACCTAATTCTGCTTACAAGAGAAAATATCAACAATCTGTCATTCTCCAGATGTCTAAAAAACTGCACCTTTCAGAATTCTGAGCTGGCTAGGAATTCTATAACGCTTAGTCCCAACCATCTGGATAGTGCTGAGGGAATGCTATGAGCAGTCTTTTATATTCTGATAAGAAGCCAAACTATCCAAGTGCTCCTTAAAAATAAAAACTATAAACTACAAGTGTTGCTTATTCTGATTTTGAATAAAAGATACAATCATACTAATCTGTTTTTAAAAGTTAACTGTCTTCATGCAAGCCTGCCCTTTTACACATACAAATCTGACTGGTTTACATGAACAACATTAATACCTTGGTACAATTGGGATAATAGAATTGAAAAAGATAGCCATTGCATGTATGACAGCATTTGGTCAGAAAAGAAAACTAAAATGATGAATGAAAAATGCAAAATTATTCTGATAAAGCAAATGAAAAACATTAATGAAAACTGCTTCAGCAAAAACAATTTTCATGATCCTTTCCTAAATGTTAGCAATTAAGAATGGGTCTATGCCTTTCCCCCCCCCATTATCTTTTTTAAATGAGCGAAATATTTACTTTATTGAAAAATATTCCTTATTTTTTTATCACAGAAACCACAAATTCATTACAGTATTATATACAAATTCTTTTGAATTTTACTGTGGCCTCCTATGTCTCCCACCAGATTATTGCCTGCAAAACATGTTGCTTTTGTTCATTTTGTTATATTACTATCAGGATCAAATAATGCCAAATGTCTCAACATTGTTTTCTGTTTGCTCTCCATAACCTGTAACCATCCCGCATGTCTTAGAATTGAGTGTCAAGGGCAACTTTTGATTGCACCTAAATTTACAATTCTTCATGGTAAACTAATAGGTAAATTTAGCCACAAACACAGAATACTTACAATTGAGCTACTGGTGGAAAGGTGGGTGGTATGTAAATCAAGAATGGAGCCACAATATCAATTGGCTGTTTGCCCCTAGTGGGTAGAATATTGATACACACACTCACACACAAACGTATACACAATCACATCACATCTTATACCATAAATTCTATTATAGCATTGTGTCTGCATAAATCTCTGTGTGAAAGTTTCAAATGATATAGAATAAATAAATATTATGATATTCTCTGAGAGTGTAGCATGTTGGCAAAGAATAAGCAAAATGTCTGAAGAATTAGCTTTGATATCTTCCTGGTATGTTTTAAAAAAAGGAAGGGGGACTTCAAGAGAAAAAAAAATATTAAAATAGGTAGGAAGCATTAAAATAGCATTTATAACCTTGATTTTAACCAAGAAACACCTATCATCCTACCTCTATTCTTCAGCAGTGAAACTTATAACGAGCATGTCCAAGACTATTTCAGAAATTGCTTTTATCCTTTATGTTGTATCTATTGATGCATCTGAACTTTCTTATTATCTCCAGTAGCCAAAAGCAGGACTTGTCAGTGAAATGTGTACCTGAGATTACATCACAATGCCTTGGAATAAATGTTTCAGAAGTGACATTTGAGAGGCTGGGGAAGAACATTCTTAAGAGATTCCAGCTTAAAGTGAGCGAGAATTTCCACTTCATAACTTCTCAATGAAAGTCTTAGTAAAAAAATTGCATTGCAGGTGTTGATACTTTAAAAAAAAAAAAAAGAAGTGGCTAAATTCCTAGAGAAATAATCACGAACTGTTATTAGTCCTTATATTTGGGGAATACTTCCTCATTATCTAAACTTTCTTCAAATAATATTACCTAATAGTGCACTATGTGGAGTTTTGAACATTTTTAAAATTTGCATTTGTAATTTAATATCAACCTATTGATGTGGATAAATAACAACTAAGTGTCCTGCAGATAACAGAAAGTTCTACCTAGCAGAGTCTCAGATGAATTTGTAGCCCATCTTGCTTCATCTGAGGTAGTTTCAGCCTTTCAGAAATTACTGGAAGGATATTAATGATGGATGTGAGCCAGAGAGGATGGTATTCAACTGCTATGAAAGAGACCAACAAGAGAAATAAGTAGTGTCCCCAGGATCTTGCTGTTTTTGTCAATATTAAGAAAAAAAAGTAGTGATGACAAACTAGAAAGTCTCTCCTTTTAGGACAAGTGTTATTATGCAGGAACAAATGGGGAATGTCTTGCTTTGCAATGCCACAATGCTGCTGCTGTCTATCTGATCCTCCCCCTTTGTTCCTCCCTCACTGGCATGAAATGAGTAATCCTGCTGATATAAGATTAATTCACTGGGAATGTATGGGGATTAATAAATTTGGAACAATAGTTTTATCTGGGCTAACGGTTGGAAACATCCAGATGTTTGGTGCAAAATGTGGGGCATGGGGCCACATTTTCAGACTTATAGAATATATCAAGGAGTACTTGTAAGAGATATAAAAGGGTAAATCAGTATGGCCAAGGAAGCAGATGAGCATTTCTATAGGACATGGCCTTCAACCCCTTATGCTTTTTCTTCATAAACTTCAGAACCTCATCTTCACTCTCCCATTATATCCAGTCTTATGCCACCTAATTAAATCATCATCTACTTACTAAGGGCATGTCTGAGAACTGCCCAGATTTAGGAGTTTGTCTTCAATTATGCATGACTCTTCCCTTAGAAAAACTAAGGACGGGACAAATGGAATTGCCATACAGTTCCCTTAATTGGTGGTTGTGGCTCTTCTCTACAAACGAAATGCCACACCTCTTTGCCTGATAGACAATTCCAAAATCACATAGAAGGAATGGCAGGTTGCAGCTTCCTTGATCAATAATATCTTACAGACTTCCCACCTGAAGGAGGAATGCCAAACTTGGAATGGATCAGAGACAATATTGTGGAGTATATTCACAGCAAAAGGTCAGATCTTTGCATTTTTACAGGAAAAGAAGAGTCTAGCAAGCAAACAAACAGGGTGATCTTGGTAGTCATTGGAAAAAGGAAAAAAAAATATAGGAGACCAAGTATTTTTATTAGATTACAATGAAAATGTTTTCCTCATAAAATTTCAGTGAGGCCCTGGATCAAAAACTCATTATATTCCAATGTTGTTTTCATTTTGGCTATTGTGAAATGGCTTTTAAAGGCAGCGCCCAGCAGCTATTGGTTCCCTCAATGTCTAAAACCAGTTTATAGTAATAAAAGAAAGTAATTCTCTGAACCTAGAAAACATAATAAATACACACACACACACACACAACCACAGAGTATATATAATAATGAATGTTGACTGTTGTAATCAAGGCTTTATTTTATCCAGGCTTCTTTCTTTGACCCTAAGGCAAGTGCTCCTGACAGCTGGTCTAAAGACACCCACAGGAGTTAGACTGTGGTTTTTTTTTATTGCATCATTTCACACAACAGTTCTGATTCTAATATTGTACGGCTTCAGAGAAGCCTCTTTGGAACTTCGTTGCCTTCGTAAATTTAAGTGACAACTATGTAGCAAAAACTTTTGCTAGGCAGCCGAGATGAAAACCATACTGTATAGTAGTCACAATCTTGTTTAGCATTATTCTTTTTCAGATCAAGAGAGCACTTCCATTGTTTTCCTTCCTTCCTTCCTTCCTTCCTTCCTTCCTTCCTTCCTTCCTTCCTTCCTTCCTTCCTTCTTTCCTTCCTTCCCCTCTCTTACTTTCTCTCTCTCTCTTTTTTACTTACTTTCTCTTTCTCTCTCTCTCTCTCTTTCTTTCTCTCTCTCTCTTGCACTTTGTATTCAATCTCTACTTCTGTATATTAAAATCACAAATATTTATAAGAAAAAATTGTGCTTATAAATCTGGCATTAAGTGTTAGAGAAATAGTAATGCCATTATGAGAAAGTGGTATTTCATCTATTTCTATTTCTAGTAGTTATCCTTAGCTGCCTGTAATTACACAAGGTAATAATGGGAAATATGTTGTAGTTAGTAGTTTTTCAAAGGTCAGCTACCAAAAGTGAAATCTTTCTACTTTCTATTGATATCTTTCCAGTAGATTCTACTCTCTTTCTATTTGCTACAATTTCATTTTTTTTAAATAATAGTAAAAATAAGACACTGAAAACACATAGTTAAATGTATATTTAAAATCAAATTTTTCTGTCAATTAAGAGAGAAACAGGACAGAACAAAAGAGTGAAAATAAATACAAATATCTTGATTGGTTCAAATTTAGCTCATAGCACTTCTTTTTTTTTTATTTGTCAGGTATCCAGAACCATGGTAAAAAATAATGTTGTTGGGAAGAGGCAATAAAAGTAATGTAATCAATTCCTGCTTCAGATTTTAATATTACTTGATTGGTTTAGTATGTTCATTTCCCTAAACTTTGATCTTCAAAATTGGAGCTAATAGTGTTTTTCTTATCTACTTTACAAGATTACTGAGAAATAATGGGTTAGATAGCATGGTTGGATATTTATTATAAGATCCAGTCATATAAAATATTTACTCCACTCCTTGATCTGACATGCTGAATGTGATTACCATTCTCAGTGAGGTCAGACAGAGAAGAATGACTCACAATATCTAGTGTAACATATACATTAAATGGAACTGGTATATATGTTTAAAATAAGGCATTAAAATATTAATACACTTATTACAAATTCCAAGTCTGACTAGATGGCTCAGTGACTAAGACACAGAGCTTGTCGATCAGAAAGGTTGGCAGTTCGGCAGTTCGAATCCCTAGTACAGGTCTCCTGCGTGAGCGCCAAGGTTCCTTCCAACTCTGTTACTGTTACAAGTCATTCCATGATTTAAAAATAAAAGCAAAAATCTTTGCAATCAGAAAACTAGAAGGGATTTTGAAGATCTTCTAGTCAAACACTATGCTCAAGCATGAATTTTCATATCTTCCCAATAAATATCTGTCCAATCTTTGCTTAAAGGTCTCCAATAATAGAGCACCCATGGCTGCAGGAGCCATGCTGCTACTTAATAGCTCACACTATCAAGAAACTCCTTCTTAATTTGAGTTTGGATCACTATAAAGCTTCCACACTAATTCATTCTCTATCCTCAGGAATATACAGTTGGAAAGGAATATGCAGAATAAATCCATGTTCTCTTCTCTAACCCTTTAAATATTTGAAGACTGCTATCATGTCTCCCCTGAGTGTTCTATGTAGCTTTCTCTAGGCATATATAACATGTATACAGCTTTCTTAATTTATTTATTTTTTCTTACCTATTATTGTACATAGCTTTTCTTAATATATGAATTTTATTTCCAGTTTTCTGAGCTGGGAAATATTTTGAGACATCTGCTGACAGAATCCTTTTCCGCCACAGTATCTGTCTTGCTGGATCATACAGTTGTGCTTGAGAAATAAAATCAATTTTTCCAACTTTCTGTCGTAAACTCTGCCAAGCTCCTGGTTAAACATAAAAAAGTCAGGGTAGAGAAACAAATTAAACTTTTGAATGGCTGAAAAAGGCTTTTAGTGCCTTGAAGTATCAGTCACTCAGAAAACTACCAAATTCTTCAATATGTGCATAGGTAAGAATAATGAATGTAGAAACTTGCTCATTATTTAAATCTAATTAAAAGATACTACACCTTTGAAATAAATTCTCAGAATATTCATATATTCATATATAAGAGTTATGTATTAATTAATCTTAAATTTAATATGTATAAAATTTTATAAATTTAGCTCTTCTGCTCTGATAAAGTGACAATAGGAGCATATTTTTTTAAAAAAAGGATAGTATATAACTAGTCTTAAAACATTAGTTGTTTTAGAGAAATCTACAAAGCAGTGCAAGGGTGTTAAATAAGGTTTTGAAATAAGGGTGTTAAATAATGGTTTTCAAATTTAGCCACTTTCGTGCATACATAAACATCTCAAGTAAAACCACAGAATATGCCATGTTCTATCTTTCTTCCAATAGGTGGCGCTAGAAATTGCCATACTTTCTGTTATTCTACTCATTTTTTTCCCTGAAATTGATGGAATAAAAACAAAAGTAGGTATCTGTTCATATTAATTAATGTAGGAAATGTCCTAAACAATGATGCTCACATTGTTAATATATACAACAGTGTAATAAGAGAAAACAAATGTTTTATTTGATTGCTTCAATATACAAATGCATGAAAATTGCAAATGCAAAAAAAAAAAAAACCCATTTATCTCCACGACTTATTGTCAGTGATACCCAAATATTTGTATCTCAAGTGAATAAATATTTTATTTTGAGAGGACAAGTCAGAAAATACTAACAAACATTTTTTGAAATCAAATTAGTATCAGAGTATAACTCTTTGTTGTAAAAATCTTTCTCAAATCAAAATAATTACTTATGTTATATATGAAGGTGTTTCTTCTACACAAGAAATCTGAAATAGATTTAACTCACAGTGATTAATTTGTATAAGGAGAAGTCACTAGGATTTGGGACAGCAAAAGCATAATTATGCAATCAAATGTCAAATTCCATAAGGGTCAGAGAGATACTAGGAACCTATTCCCACTTCTAACCATGTCAGACACAACATCAGAAGATGACAAAAGAGCAACAGAAAGATGCATATTCTTAACATTTCTCTAACAACTCAACTCTAGCTATGTGCAAATAATTCCTTTGTCACAAAGATAAATCTTTATGTATCACAATACAACATATGGATGGTGCATTTTTTCTCTTTTGCAGAATGGTTAAAGCTGTGGCAGCTGAAAAATTGAAATACTGATTTATCAGAATTGCACAACCAGATTAGCTTGCTCAATTAGCAGCATGGAAAGAACTTTCACATAATAGCTCTTACCTGTTTAGCGTACGGGTAAAATATCATAATAGTGGAATTATAGAACCTTCATTAGTTCTTAAAGACAACTTGGAAGAATCAGGAAATCAGCATTTATCATATAGATAAATGAATGAAGGGAATGGAAGAGAAAAGAAATCTTAAATAATCTGCTGCTGCTATGGGACGTAGCTATTTTCATGAGTCTGATCTGTTCATTGATTTATTTGTTTGCTTCCACAGAGTACAGAAGAATGGTATAGGGCCCTGATGGCGAACCTATGGCATGTGTGCCGGAAGTGGCACACAGAGCCATCTCTCCAGGCACGTGAGCTGTTGCCTGTTGGCTCTTCCTGGTTCCGGCATGTCGGTTAGCTGGTCTTCACATGCACATGCGCACCAAAAACCGGAAGACCAGGTGACCGGTGCACATGCACGTGCAGGAATCTGGAAGATCATTTCTCAGCGTGCGCATGCACACCGGGCGGCTGCTCTTCCAGTTTCCTGCACACAGATGAGGGCACGCCCCCATTTCGCCATTCAGTGCCAAAAAGGTTTGCCAACACTGGTATAGGGGGATAAGGAGGTAAATGGCACTATAGAGTAGTGTAGGGAGAAAACGATACAGGATAATGGCACAGGGAAGTAGGAGAGTAAGAAAAATCTAGAGAAGAAAGTCAGATTTGTCTGTCCCATTTTAAGGCCATTTTTGCTGGAATCAAACAATCACTTTGCCTATTATATGTCCATCTAGTCTTCTCAGCCAATGTAAGATGATAGCCACCACGCCATTCGCAAATAATTATTTTGGAAATACTTTCCTTCCAGGTAATTATGGCATTACAACAGACCACATTGGGGTTTGAGGGTGAATATTTACATAGAGGATTTTTTTTTCTTGTGTCTATGTGAATTGGAAGAAAGTGAAACAGAGAGCAATGTATTTTGGCCTTCTGGGATGTGTCAGATGCTTCATGTCAATGAGTGAAGTGGGCATGGTGAAGCTAAATTGTTCATTCTCCTTTTTCCATAATTTATTCTACGTCTTACACACTGTTCTTTCTACATTTGTATATTTTGAAAATTGATGGCATCTGAGAAAGGCTAATTCCATGTGAGAACAGAGAAAAAAGACACAGGAAGCCATTACCAGTGCTTAAAGAGAATATCCAAACTATTGACCCCTTAACAGTTCCTTAACAATGCTGTTAAGACAATTCCTTAACACATAAATCTCTTTTAATTGACTTTGAATCCTATTATTCAAAATTCCTTTGCAAATAACATCTTTTGTTGTCACAAAACAGAAGAATTATATTTTGATAAGAAAGGAATACTTAATAGTATGAACAATTTGAAATGTCAGCATTCCAATTTAAATTAAACAAAAAGGAGCATATATAGATTCATTTCATATTGCATATGCTGAGGAGTAGAGCAGAGATGGGATGGAAGAGACCCCAAGCATGGACAAATCCATACTTCTAAATTGACCTACTGCTAGTAGAAGCTACTTACCATTTTCTCAGTACAGGAATAAATTATCTCCTCCTCCTCCTCCTCCTCCTCCTCCTCCTCCTCCTCCTCCTCCTCCTCCTCCTCCTCCTCCTCCTCCTCCTCTCAGCCCATTGTTAATGCACCCCATGCCTATGTCCCTAGTTTCAATTTAAAACTTCTGATTTTTATTTTATTTGTGATACCTTAAGCCATGATATAAAAAAAGATCTTGATGATGAAGATGATTAGGCTAAAACATATCAAAAATGGATGCAGGAATTGGAAATTTCTAGTTTAATTAAAAAAAGAACTAGGGTTGATACAATAGCAGCTTTCCAGCTTTCCAATATCTAAAGGGCTGCTACAAAGAAGAGGGGTTCAACCTATTGTCCAAAGCACCAAAGCTCTAAAGGCAAAACAAGAATCAATGGAATCAAGGAGAGAACCAACCTGGAACTAAGGAGTTATAACAATTAATCAGTAGAACAACTTGTCTCCAGAAGTTGTAGTTGCTCCAACACTGGAGGTTTTTAAGAAAAGATTGGACAACTATTTGAAATGTTCTCTGAAATGTTATAGAGTTTCCTGCTTAAGCAGAGGGGTTGGACTAGAAGACCTCCAAGGTCCAGTCCAACTATTATTTTGTAATTCTGTTAAACCTGAGACCATTGACTATGCTGTGTCTTTTCTCTCTATTTCTCACCTCTCTCACAGATCATTAAATAACCCCTGAAGACAGTGCAGAAGGATGTCTTGGAAGATAGTATCAACGGCTGCTCAGAGAGCATGGAGAACAAGGATAGATGCTTCACTCCCATCCTGACCCTGCCAGAAATCATCAACAAGCTGTGTCTGAATCCAGGCTGAAATCTGACTGAAACAGGATACTGGATAATTTTCTTCTTCCACTGCCCAGCATCCTCCGCAGATGCAGCCTGACTACATTCTCAACAATGCCCCACCTGAAGCTTTGTGAAGATCCAGTGCAACAATCAGTGTGATACCAGCCTCCTTACTTCCACATCCAATGCTAGAGGGCTCAATCAGTCACTGACTCACTAGGGCATAACTATTGCAGTCACAGTGGTTGCAGAGTCCAAACAAACAATCAAACAAAAACATGTAAACACATCAACAGCCTAATTTCCCCTTGCTAATGAACAAACCTTTCCAGATGCCATATTAATATTTATTAATCCTATTTTTATTACAAGTAAAATTGAATATTATACTGAGTATTGAAAAGTCACAGTTGATCAAAGCCACAATGTGCAGAAGATACAATAGACAGAATCCCATTTGGTAATGACCATGACATGCGGAAAATTATAATAAAAAGAATACATTAGGTAAGCCATTCCAGACTTCTGATGAAGTAAGCAACAGCTCACAAAAGTTTATGTGTTGTAATAAAATTCTTGAAAATGCTACCAGATTCTTTCTGATTTTTTAACACTGAAACATAAACTTATGAAATGAGAGTTGTAGCCTGTGTGTTTATGTGTGCAATCCCAAACACTATTTTTAATTATCTTGCTGCTCTTTTCCACATGCTATAGTTTTGTTATAGTTGTTTTTACTTGAGGTTGTTCTAAGAATCATGCTGGCTAAGAAAATATGACTCTGATTAAATATTTATATGTAAATTCTGAGTTCTACTTGATACCAGCACCCATCCTAAACCATTGAAAAAGGCTAAGTTTGGATATATTATTACTTTTTATGCCTCTCAATAAAGATTACCTTTATGTAAACATTATAATGCCCTTTCGAGAGACACCGGAAATTAAAATATATTTCAGCAAAAGCCATGTCCAAGGGCTTAACCACTGACAGTAACATCTCATAAACAAAAACATTTTGCAAACCTTACTTCCAAGTGGCTTTACTTATTCCACTCCAAGTAATCTGATTGTGACTTTGAATCAAAGCCAAACATTGTGTGTGAGAGCATATTGAGGGGCTCATTATGAAGTGAGAAATAAGGTGCTAGAGAGGGAAGCAGAAAGGTGGTATGATTTACTTAGGGGTATCATATTTCCATTGTCACAGATCTGCCAATCATAGCACACTGCAAAATCTTTCCATCTGGTAATTCCACTCTCATAGCACCAAAATGAATTTCTTCATGAGATATCTGGGACAGAAACATGCATTACCATTTCTATAGATAGCACTGAGACAATATTACATTTAAACAGCACAAACCTTTTATACAGATATGGCATTCTTCAAAAGTCAATAGTAGACCAGAAGATGATGGATGGAGGGCTAAGAAGATAGGAAAAAGATGGGCAAGATATCATTCAGTCGTCTAAGGAGAGAGAAAAAATGTGCAAAGATATATTGACAGATGAATTCAGATACTGTATATGGACAAACAGGAAAAGAAACCTTTTCCTTATTTCATGTATTGATTCAAAACAGTTACACAGAACCTTGAATGTCACTGGTGATTCTATGTTCATAACATACAATTTTTATAAAATTAGAAGATAAAAGCACGTCCTCCCTCCTAAACCAGAAGGTGCTTGTAGAAGGAGGAATCATATTTGAATGGTAATATTTCAAGTATATTTTTGAGGATCTCCTGCTATTCAGGATAAATTTCAGTGCTGGTTACAATTTAAAATTATAATAGAATTTACATTTAATGCTTTTTAATTCATGAGATTTGCATGGATAGATATCGTGTCTGTATTTGCACTAGTGTTTTGAAGACTGTAGATATGTTAATTCAGATTCAGGAAATTGCTACAATGACTGCAAATTTACTGTGAAGCTTTTTCAAATAGTTAAATTTTTCAAAACTGGGAAAATTTTTGCCAAATTCTTTATATGCTATTTCTAACAGGAAAAGCAAAAGAGATTCATTGTTACTACTGAGAAATGCAGCTAGTAGTGATGGACTCCTATTTATGATTTTACATTCGAAAATAGAATGTAACAAATTAAACAAACTATTTAGAATTGATTCCCTTTTTTCTTTTCCAAGTTGTTGTTATTAGTTTATCTTCCAATCATAAAACTGTCATAGAATTATAGAGTTGGAGATCTTGTAATCCAACCCCCTGCCTTTGCAGGAATTCTTGTATCGTGCCAGACAATTGGCTTTCCAATCTTTTCTTCATGTTAGCAATTCCCATTCACCTCTCTCTCCACTTTTGTGTTATCCATAAATTTTATGAATGAAGGTGAATACACAGTATATATCCCAGGATAATGTTGCAGAATCCAATCTTCAATTCCCTGAAGACCGGCTCCAGAAGGAGTCCAAAAGGTCAGAAAACAAATCTCTGGTCCCAGTGACCGACTCAGATTGGATCCTGCAACAAATTTTATCTCATCTAAGTCATTTATGAAGGTGTTAAGCATACTGCATCTAGGATAGAACCCTAATACCCCATCCCATACATCCCTCCATGTGAACATAGACCCATCCAAGATCATGTACTTGTCAGACAATTGTCAGCAAATTTATCAAGACTTTTCTTGCTAAGGTTATCGCTAAGCTTCTTTATGATGTTCCAATTTGCATTTTTCAAAGTTTAATATCCTGGAAGCTACCCAGCTAAAATTTATAGGAGTAATAGTCACAGTTTCAAGATGCATCAAGAATGATGTTTTATGGTTAGAGACAGATTTTGTTTCTGTCAGTGCCAGAGTCTAATTCTATCTCCTTAATTTCTGGTTGAAATTGATATTTTCCCCTGTGGGTCTGGTTCTGCAGGTTCTCGGATGCTCAGAGAGATTTAAAATCAATCTAGCTAAGAAAAGCTAATAGAAAACTCCAGTCCTTAGGACTTTCTTTACAAAGTCTGTTTCCATTAGATCTTGAAAAATGCCAAGAGTTATCTTAAAGAACATATCTGGAATATTATTTTCAAACCAGTTTAAGTCTACTATCCAACCCTACAGTTTATGAATTCTTCTCAAATGGGTATGTGTCATTATCACATCTTTATTCAATTCTAATTCTGAAATTTTGCAAAGCTTTCACCTTGCTTATGTTGATTGCGCTACACTATGCAATTCTGTGGAAGCTATATAATAGTATCTCTGTTTAGCAGGCTTAGGTCCATGTGGAAAGGGCTCTGTGGAATCCTTAAGCCATTTACTCATTTGTTACTCTCTTTCTAAAAGGAATCAAGGAAGATATACTATATATTTATTCCATTTAAAGAACTATCCTGGCAGAGGCCACAATGTCTAATTGTCACTGTTTCTACATGATAAGGATCTTGACATACCGTGTTGTCCAATTTTGCTATCATTTGTTGCCTCCATCTTACCTAGAGTTGAAATTTAACTTTGGGTGATTGCTACTGCTATTTGTACAACAGTTATGTATGATATGTAATTTTGTTGCATTTTTTAAAAGTGTCGTTAATAATTGTAGGACTATTTATTTATAGCTGTGTTTTTGACCTAAAGGCTATAATAAAGATTTGATGAGATCTGATTCTGGATCTACCCATGCCACATTCTTCAAGATTACCAAAAAAGGATACTAAGGTCAACTTTTTCACATACCTTACAATAGTCTAAGTACAATATACAGTATCCACAGCATTCCCTTGGTTTACTAATCAGGTAAAATTGTCAAAGAAAACAAATAAGAATTGTCTGGCACAATCTGTTTTTAACAAATGTGTGCTAGCTTCTGGTAATCAAAGTGTGGGATTTCATCAACTCACTCAATGGATCACTGTTACAAAGATTTCCATAGAGATTTTCACAAAGCTTTAAAAGAGGAATGGAAATGTTCTGTCTATATTCAGGGGCAGTGACATTCTCAATCACAATGAAAGCTTTCTTAGATAAAAGATGTTTTCCATTATAGCCATCCTCTGAACAAGATGGCTGAAAAGAGGAAGATAGAACTTATAAACTTATTTCCATAGGCAGTTTCATATAATATTTATATATTTGGCCGACATCAAGCCTCACTGGAATAGAAGAGTGCTTACGATATCTCATTAAGCAGCAATTTATGCAACATAGTATTTATTTGTCCACATGAAAGCTGAAGTCTAATTGCTTGTTCCAATTCTATTTTGAGCCTGACATATTCCAGAAGTGAAAACATAGGTCAACCATATGGAAATATGAAATTCTAGTCTAGCCTAGGCAAGTATATTTTAATTGTCTAATGTATCATAGTGGCTAATAGTCTATCTCTGCCATCGACAACAACAATGAATTAAACTTGTATGCTGCGTGACCCTCAGAGACTTTGGTTGTTATTATTTTATGTCAATATTATACTGTAAATATTATAATCCTTATGTAAGCTCTCTAAAGTTTCCCAGATAGGCCACGGAAACAAGGATGTGAATATTAAAGTCCAGGTTAGTATTATTTGCTTATTCCCAAATGTTGTTCAATCTACCCCAAAGGAAGAAAATTATGCTGCTGCACTCTATCTTAAAAATAAGATTAAAAGAGCTACTATTTCATCACTTGTGACTGCAATTAATTGCTCTGCTGGAAGGGAGTTTGCATATCCATGGCTGGCACATCACTGAACTGTATATAAATTACAAAACCGTTCATCAAAATTTTGACACAGGAATTACTGGTTGCCAGTCATTTAGTATTTGCATGACATAAAATATAGGAGAGGAGATTTCACTTTTTATCTGAAAGCTTAAAAGAATAATCCTATGTAGAACACAGTTGGCTCAGGCTGTTTTCAAACTAGAAATTGACTCTTTCCTCAGGGAAGATCTGGGTTCAATTCATGAAGTGCAGATGGAATAGGAATTAAGGCAACTCCTTCCTCACAAGAAATTTTTAGAATAAATCTGTTAGTTATCCTCTTTGGAAATTAAGCAAATGCATCCAGTTATTTCTGGAGCACGTTGTATATAAGTGGCCATCTCTAATTGTGGCAAAACATGTAACTGGAAGTCTAAGAAATTTAGGAAGTCAGTATGTTCCAAAAGAGAGTACTTATAAGGCAGCAAATCCTCCATATCTTACAGTAACAGCTTGATCATATAGAAGGAGGAAGGCAGTCGCCCTTTTCTTTCTTTTCTTCCCCAGGATAGTAATACTCCCCACAATGATCAGATGAATTTTTGGTGATTCTTCAGAAATCATTGAATTAGTTTTATCAGCAATTTTAGATAGAGCATTCTCTATGACAGAAGTCCCCAACTCCCGGGCAGTGGCCCATTGGGAACCAGGCCACTGAAGCAGTGGGCAAATGTACTTCATTTGCGCAGGTGGGGGAAACCCTTCCCTTTGTCACTGAAATCCCCAAAGCTGCCACTGTTGCCGCCGGTCCACAGAACAAAAAAGGTTGGGGACCACTACTGTACAATAGTCATCACATTGAAAGAAAATGAATTTAAGATATAAGGCAGGTGCTCATTGATTTGCTGTTTATAGAAAAACATAAACCAAAGGAGATTCATACAACAACTGGTAGTCCAGTGTCAGTTATAATTTTGCAGCACAAGTCATAAGGCAGGTTTTAATATCCCCACTTCACATATGATAGGTTTAACCAGGATTGGGCCTGAATGCTTAGCACATTCAACACAAACTAACACAAGAGGGGCTATAACTTCATACTAATTTTCTACTGCACAGCTCATACGTCTATTTTAAATCAGGAACTCCTGATTGATTAAATGAGTTTCAGGCTGTCAACCAATCAACCAAACTTTCTGTTTAAACTATTATTCTATTCTTTAATATCTGTAGTCTTGTTCTTTTCAAATCAAAGGAAGTTTGCCATCCCTTTTTACTGCAGTGGATTGCATCCTAAAATTAGCTTCAATTTAATTATCTTAAGCCCTTTTATTTGTATCTGTAATTAAAACCAGGGGTATATGTAATTAAAACCAGCAGTTTTTCAAGACTTGTTCACAATATCCATAGACCATACAAAGGTCTCTGTGAAAAATCTTTGATTCTTTCCTTTCCCAAGGGGATGTTATGATATTTCTAACAGGATGAAACAACAACCCACAAGAGATTACTAATACTGAGAGAAATATGGCATAAAGAAAGCTGATTAAGGTTGGCCATGAATGTGGATTCTGCTTCTTCTTTTGCTTTATTTATAATATTCACCATTATGTTCAATACATTATTTATATTCTGGTTCTAACAATAAGCTTTATCTAATTGAGTAGTTTAAACAGAGCTAGAAATTTATTAGTATTCTAATGCAACCTTTCTTTCCACCCATGCCCAAATTATCTGTTAGAAAGATTATGGTTGCTTTCAGCAGAAAAGTTCTGGCCCTAGCCAAAGCAAAAATGTGTGATTAAGCTGCCTAATAGAAATGTAGGATCAATCTTCTGTACTGCTTCTGAGAGGTGGGTTGATACATTTAAAATCAAAACAGCAAAGTCGGGATCAACAGCTTCTTTGGTATAAAGAGCCTTGTGGCGCAGCAGACTAAAGTGATATTAAATAGCACCAGCTGCCTGCAATTACTGCAAGTTCAAATCTCACTAGGCTCAAGGTTGACTCAGCCTTCCATTCTTTCGAGGTAGGTAAAATGAGGACCTGGATTGTGGGGGCAATAAGCTGACTTTGTATAAAAAAGAACAAAGAGCCTTGGGGGGAGGGCAAAAGCCCTACTAAGCAGGTATATACAAAAGTATGAGGTCTATTGCTTAATGCATTGTAAGCCGCCCTGAGTCTCCGGAGAAGAGCGGCATATAAATTGAACCAATAAATAAATAAATAAACAATAAATAAATAAACATCTTTCCCAGACTAAGCATAGCATAGCATAGCATAGCAAAGTATAGCATTGACTAAGAAGACACCTCGCATCACCCACTCAAATAATCATATTCTATTTCATTGATTGACTGATTGATCACACTTCTATTTTATTGCAACCAAATTATTCTTGAATATACAAGTAATCATTGGTTTCAGACTTGCAATATTGATGTCAGCAGTCCCAAGTAAATGAGACAAGAAACATGACAAGGTAAACTACTTCTACTTTATTGGAAGGCTTCCTTAACAAAATTGTTAAATTTCCCGCCTCCACTTTTAACTGTTTAATTCATTAGAGCAAGTCCTTCTAAGTTTCTTTTTCTGACTATTAAGTGACTACGGGCTCCATTGTCTGTCTTGTTTAATTGTTTGCTAGGCATCTTTCCCAAGATCAATCATACATGAATGATGCTGTCTGTCAAGGGACAGCACTAATGATAACTGAGAAATCTGATATATCAATAGCAACTCCATATTCCTTGGGTTCAACTTTTGTATGTTCTCTCCCATCCAGATCCCAACAGCCTCAAGGCATCAGGAACAGATATTGATAGCAACTCACAGCCTACAGTAGTGAGGTGCATCAATACACATACACACAGACATACACATACATCAGAGGTGAATTTCAGCAGGTTCTGACCAGTTTTGGAGAACCGGTAGTGGAAATTTTGAGTAGTTCGGAGAACCGATAGTAAAAATTCTGACTGGCCCTGCCCCCATTTATTCGCTGCCTCCCAAGTCCCAGCTGATTGGGAGGAAATGGGGATTTTGCAGTATCCTTCCCCTGGATTGTGGAAATAATGGAGATTTTATAGTATCCTTCCCCTGCCACACCCACAAAGCCTTGCCATGCCCACCAAGCCACACCCACAGAACTGGTAGTAAAAATTTTTGAAACGCACCACTGACATACATATACATAAAGCAATAGCAGCAATAGCACTTAGCACTTATATATTGCTTCACAGTGCTTTACAGCCCACTCTAAGCAGTTTACGGAGTCAGCATATTGACCCCAACAACAATCCGGGTCTTCATTTTACTGATCTCGGAAGGATAGAAGGCTGAGTCAATTTGAGCTGTTGAGAATTGAACTCTGGCAGATGGCAGTCAGCAGAAGTAGCCTAGAGTACTGTGCCACCACGGCTCATATACATACACATATATATATAGTTCCAGCAAAAAAGAAAAGTGAAAAAATAAATCAGGATTCTTTCATATAAAAATAAAAATTGATAAAAGATAATAGTTATGCAATTTTCCCAAATGATATATAAAATACTTATATATACTTACAGCATATGTATGATTAAAAGAAGAAGATTGACCTAATTTCTTTGGAAGAGGCATTTTTCCCACTTGGCTGACAATGGCATTATATAAATTCTTGGCTGCATTTTCTTGCTTTCTGACATATTGTTCTGTATAAACCATTTACTGTATTTTTTGGAGTATAAGACGCACTGGAGTATAAGATGCACCTACCTTTTGGGGTTTTTTTTTTTAAAGAAGTTTTTTTTTATTTTTTAGACAAACACACATACAAACATACAACGTATTTTCTTTGAACAGAGTATTTGGCTGATTCACAAATTTAAACAGTGTTTAGTCATTTCAATTAAATTTACAATTTCTATATTTCCTTTTTGCCATATTTATTCCTCATCTATTTTTTTATAAAACCAATATCACCCTTCATCCTCATCTCTAATCTTAATCAAATTCAATTTTTCCCTTCTATTCTATATTATAGCCCTTCCCATTGTCTTCTATTTTTATATCCTTTCTCACATTGGTTAATTATGTAATATTACAATTGTTTAATACAAATTCAACATTTTAATATCAATTAATTATATAACTATATTTTTTGTATATTAATCAATATGAACATGAATATTCCAATTATTTCCATGCAATCCAGTTTCTTACAAATCAATTAATTGCATTTACCAATAATAATAAACCAAATAATTTCCCCTCTTATGTTACTCATTTTCACAACTTAAACTCTCCCAATAACACACATGGTTTTGCCTATATAATCCTCCAAATCACAACTTAATCATTTCTACTTTCATCACAATATATAATTAAAAATATTTCAATCATTACAATTTCCCTAATTAAATTTAAAAATGTTCTAGCTGTTATCCAAGCTACAATTTCATCCTTTTTTACTTTCACCACCATATACCATTAAAGGTATTTCAATTGTTACAGTTTATAGTTATTCATATTTCTAAAAAAAAATAAAAAAATAAAAACTTATCATTGTCTAGATTTCAAAAATACAAAGACAAATATTCCAATTATTATTCATTTAATTTTTACAATCATGATTTCCTATTTATTTCTTACTACTATTCATATTTCATTTCTAAATATGTATAACATTTTTCTCTTTCATTTCTTTTTCTTTTTCTCCCTTCCCATTTTTATTTTTGCCTTTTTCGTTCTCCTTTTTTTCTTTTGTGTTTAAAATCTTGAACTCTCCTCTTTTGCCCTAAATTTCCCATTGTTTGTACCTACCTTTTTTGGTGAGGAAAAAGAAGAAAAAGAAATTTCCTCTGTCTCTGCCTAATTTTGCCTCACGTAGCTTGATTAGCACAAGGGGAAAAAAAATCTGCTCCAGCAATTTAGCTCTTTGCAGCAAGCAGCAGAGCCCTGTGCAAAACAGCTGAAAGCAAATCAGCTGAGAGTCGGGAGGTCGATCTAATCAACTTGTGCTAATTAGTCTATGCTGAAGCTGAAAGGAGCTGTTTTTTCTTGCTGTTTGCTTGCAAGGAGGTAACTGCTGCAAGGGTGGGGGCCAGTGGGTGGGTAGGGCTACAATCGGTGTATAAGACGCACCTAAATTTTCACTCTCTTTTTTGGGGTAAAAAGGTGCGTCTTATACTCCGAAAAATATGGTATGTATCCATACATATGCAAGCAATCACCAACTACATTCTGACTCATCTTGAATCACATCATAATATATCTTATTGTTAGCTCTGTATCTTGCAATTTAGGATGTCGTAGGGCTTTGTAATATGTGACGTCAGACATTATAGCATGTGTCCAAGGGGTTTAAAAGGTAGGCTGCATGGAAACAAAAGAAGAGAAGTGATGTAGCTGGGGGACAAAAAGAGAGAAGAAAAAAAATCAGAAATAGCAATAGCACTTAGACTTATATATCACTTCATAGTGCTTCATAGTGTCTCTAAGTGGTTTACAATGTCAGCATATTGTCCCCAACAATCTGTTTCCTCATTTTACCAACCTCGGAAGGATGGAAGGCTGAGTCAACCCTGAGCCAGCGAGATTCGAACTGCCGAATTAGACTGCAATACCGGATTCTAACCACTGTGCCACCACAGCTCTTAAGTTAAGAAACTTAAATTAAGAAAGCCTTAAGTTTTTCACTGAGAAGCTAAGGTATAATGGAATAGGAATATTGTTGAGTGGTATAAAACACATATTTTGTAAGTCATAAATACTAGCATCAGCCTTTAACATCTCCACATGATAGAATCATAAAGGAAATACAGCAAAGACCTTTGCCTCAGTTCTTAGAATTTTGTCCGAAGGATAAGCACTAGCACATCTCGTATTCCCCCTTCCCCCTCCCCGATAACCACATTTGGAAAAAAATACGTCAAGAAAAACATTCACTTATTAGCAGAGAAACCTTACTCACTGCAACTCTGACCAGCCATCACCTTCAGCCTCTCCTCAGCTTCTAAGCTTTTCTAATGGTGCAGATATGTATAAAGCAGAACAGAAAATTATTGTGAGAAGGCATTACTTTCTATTACTCTGAGCATGATTATCCCCAGGAGCATTCTGGGTAACCAAAAATGGTTGCTGTTGGCTTTTCTCTGGATTGATTGTTGTGTTGAGCACTGCTCTCCACAATTTTGCTTCTTGAAAATTATACTTAAAAAAAAAAAGATATGTAAATGTTTTTAAAAGGTATGTCAAGCCTTGCAGGTTTCCATATTTTATGCACTACTAGAAATGCCATCTTGTGACATCTGAGTGATAAGCCAAATAAAAAGTATGGAGAAGACGGTCTACTCAGCCCAGCTAATTGATTCAGTAAAAGACAACTATTTGTATTTGTTCAAAAAACTTTTCTCAGAGCTGATAAGGAAAGTTTTCTATGTACAACTTTTTTTTTTCATTTTTGTACCAGCACTGTTGGACTTAAATAGATGGCTAAATCAGGGGTGGGTTTCACTTACCTTTGCTACCAGTTCGCTCGCTCATGCGCAGATCGTATTTGATAACGTCTGGGTGAGTGGGTGGAGCCTCCCGCCATCGCTGCTACCGATTTGCTCAAACTGGAGTGAACCGGTAGCAACCCATCACTGGGCTAAATGCTTTCTTTGTTCAGTGTACTTGCAAGATCTTCTCTCCCAGAACCATCCTCGGGGGGAGGGGGGATGCCCTTCTCTTGCTTGCATTTCACAGAACTACAAACACCATCCTTTTCTAATGGGCTTTTGGCATAGAAGTTGAACCTGGATTGCTTGTGTAATATTTAACTGCATTGATGTTTATTTTTTTGCAAGTACCCTATGCCATGAAAAGTGCAAGAAGTACAGAAACGCTGAGAAAAGTTTATATTTCCAGTTTGCTTCCTAACATCCAGAAAGCGTTTTACAGATTATTTTTAAATAAACATATTTCTATTTAATGTTTTTTTTCTAACCAGAGCATATTGTCTGCAACACAATAGATTTTACTCCGCAAGCATAAGACATTATTGCACGGCTAGATATATTATCAGTTTACTTAATCCAGTACGCTTCTTTCTGAGCAGACATCTACGGAGTTGAGCCTTGTGGTTACAAAGTTATTTATGTTTGTATTCATTCATACAATTTATCTACCAACTCAATCCTCATGGAGCCTCAACAGTTTATAGATATTGAAATAACTATAAAAATAAACAGTATATTTAAAAATCTCAGTAACAAAAATATTCTCCATAATAATAAAGAAACACACACACACACACACACAAAAACATACACACACACACACACACACACACACACTTACATAGATATATTTGCAGCTAAACAATCAATCCTCAAGGGCTTAAAAAAGTACAAATTATTACTACTCTTTGGAAGGCCATAAGAATGGGGGGCCATTCTTATCTCAATAGGCAAGCTGAGCTATCACCAAAAATCATATAGGGGGACCAATACCAGGTGCTATCTTGTCATTTGGGCTGGACAATGAAGCAGAGACTTCACTGTACACAGGTTATCTATAATGTAGCAATCAAGACCTTGAACTGCAATATACCTTAGCAACTGATGCAGTTCTCACAGTGGTGACATAACACAGCAATATCAAAACTGGCCACTAAGTATATTGGCCACTATATTCTGGATCAGTTGATGTTTCCAAGTAGTCCTTAAAGGCAGCCCCACATAGAGTGAATTAGGGTAATATAAGTCCACATTTGTTCAGTAGACTTTCTTTGACTAAATGTATTAAATATTATAATATTTAGTAATACACTCTTATACAAATGGACAAAAAATCATTTCATTGCCTTATTCTTTTCATATGTGGTGGACATGCCCCGAAGGAAAAAGATACTGGAGCAAAATTCGGAGATGGTTGAAAGACATAATTAAAGAAGAAATCGATTTGAATCCAGAAATATTTCTCCTGGGAATGGCAAAGAAAGGGTATGGAAAGGAAAAGGTCCACCTCCTAATACACATAGCTACAGCTGCCAGACTGGCGTACGCTCAATACTGGAAAAAGAAAGACCTACCACCAGACGACCTTATAATCAGCAAAATATTAGAGTGTGCAGAGATAAGTAAATTAACACATGAGATAAACAATGATGAAAATTCAGACCATGATACTGTGTGGGGAAGATGGTATGAATGGATAAATGATAGAATCAAAGAAGGAGAAAAAGGTGTAGAAATCAATTAGAATTAAGGAAGGAGTAAAAGGTACAGAAATTAATTAGAAATTAATTAGAAATGTATAGTATAAATGACACCAGATATTTTTTCATGTATATATGTATAAACACTGCAAATCCGATGTCAAACAGAATTGTTATTATATTTTATTTGTGTAAAAAAAAAACCAATAAAGTGTAAATAAAAAAAATAAAAAAAAACATTTCATTGCCTTATTCTTTTCAATGCAAACATATTATTCCATTGCTAATAATTCTCTAGTGTCATTTATACGATTCATTATTATAATGAACATTGCTTGTAGTTGACATAGAATAATATACAAGTATTTTTCCCTTACTTATTATCCTCGCTACAAATTTATAGATGCACACAGGAAAAAAAAAACCTTGGAGATCTGTACAAATGCAGCATTGACCTTTGAAGCTTATAAAAATCCACATTCAACAAATTTCACAATTTTTTTTACAGCACAGTAGGAAATATTCTTGCCATAGTCTTCTAATTTATTGTAAATTTACTTTGTAACAAGTCTTAACAGATATAATAGAAAGCATAATTGTGCTATCATTTCATATATTAGACAAAAACATGGTAGAGTGAATAGCAAAGTACAAAATACCTTTCCATGAAAACAATGAGTTCTGCCTTATGCTCAGAAATAGATACTGTATTTGTAGAGAAACAATATCTGCAAAAGGTAAAGACATGAAGATGCTATGATATGGCAGAAAAAAAGCCTGAGGTTGATTTTACATATGAACTGACACTGACCCTATGATTGTCAAGTGCAAGTAACTAGGAGCAAGAGTTCATATAATAAACTAAAAGTTTACTATAAACTACCTATAGACAAAAATTTGACCTACTAAAGGTCAAGGCAAATTAGTGCTAAATAAAAGTCAATGACCTCATGGAGGGTTGGATTTCGGTTTCTTGTGGCTGCTTAAGGATTCCAAACTTATAATACATTTGATCCCATTTTCAGGCTACGGACGGTCATTTCCTACATTATATAGATTTTTTCCCCAAAAAACCACATTAAACTGAATATATTTTACCAGTTGTATAAGAAAGAAACAGAGATTATAGGAATGTGAGGCTCATATTAATATTTGTGAAATAATAGCCTTGTGCATCTTCTGTATTATTTTTCTAATAATTTCCATTTCTATCTATTCCTTATTTTGTTATGATTCTCCCATCTGGTCTTTTCTACTTATCTTCTTTTCCAATCTCATTTTGTTTAAAAAGAAATAACAAAACAATATTAGATGCTCCAATTATGTAAAACAAATTTAATTAGTTTACATAATTCTTCCATTTACATAATATGCATTTGCTAAATGCACATATTTCTCCTCTAAACTAAGTATTTCAATGCCTAGTTAAGGTACTATAGAGTTTTCAGGATCATAAAATCAATCAAGCAGTTAATTGTAATTTTTCAGTGAGTTAATTAATAGTTTTAAAAGCAAGTTTATAGTTTTATGAGCAAATTCTTTTCAGAGAAAAGAAAACCTTAAAAAGTATAAGCAAACTAAATGAAATTATCCATGTTTTATAAAATTGTAACATTCCTCCGAAGACTTTATTGGACCTCTAATAAGAAATTGATTGAAGTCATAATTTACAGTATTATATCAGCAAAGTCAGTTTCACTATTTAGTCTCGTTGGGACAACATAACCAGCAGGGACATTTTAAAAGAGTTCTTCAGTTTTGCCCTGAAGTAAAATTACTTGTACTTTACAAATATGATCAAGAATATATAACATCAAAACCTGTACTACATCGTGAGCTACTAACAACTCAAAAATATCAGAAGAAAATAGGCTGAAATAGGTCTTCCCAATAAACTGGGATAAGGCAGCAAATGTTGCATACCATCATCTCTGCAGATGTTATGGTAAATAATGGTATTAGTTTGAAATAAGTATATGAGATCTCTGAAAAATTAGTACTCCTGGTACTTGACTCTGTTGCTGCTCCCATGGCTGTTTGCACAATCCACTATTGTTATTTCTGCTACCCCTGGGAAAAAGTTGAGATATTTTAGGGCAACTCGGTGTCATGGTGATAATTGCAATTACCTGCAGATCAATCACTATTAAACAGCCCTTGTTATCTGGACCCTTGGTCCAGAATGCAGCCGCGTGGGTGGGCGCAACTCATTGTGCCCATGTGACACCCCTCCTGCGCGAGCTGCACTGGCTCCCAGTATTATTATTATTATTATTATTATTATTATTATTATTATTATTATTATTATCATTCACTGGCTATTTCTAGATTGGGATGTCAAACTCGCATTGTCATGGCATCGTCACATGACATATAGTGACTTCCCCCCCTTTGCTAAACTGAAGGTGGGCGTGGCCAGTGCGTGATGCATCGGGCCCATGGGCCACAAGTTTGACACCTCTGTTCTAGATACTGCCAATGCAAAGCCAAAATGGAATTCCTTGCATTGTGTTGTACACTAGAAGTGGACACAATTGCACATTTGTGCTCCTTCTTTTTTCATTACAAGGGAAGCAGTCTGCAAACTTTCAATGAATAAACACCTGGAAAAAGCTAAGATCGTGGCTGTGCTGAAAATCTGAAGTGAGGACAAAGCACAGCAGAAGCTCAGTATATAGATATTTTTGAAAAAAGGCCTGGTTATTATTACACAGTAATGGATGTCAGACAAAAAATGTAAGGTGCTGTGCCTGTAGTACAAGTGCATTGTGACTCTCAACTAAAGAATCAGAAATGATATGCAGGGATGAAAAGACTTCTATGAACCAGTATCAAGCTTGGATGAAACAACTACCTAACCTTTGAATTCCGGTGATTTTTAATGAGCAGAATACTACATTTTTCTAAATATTGATCCTTATTGTCTTAATTATGGATGCCAATCATCCTTAAGGAAACATAAGCTTTTGCTGTGCAATTAACTTATATAGTTAGTATTTATACAGAGAATTATTAGCTTTTAAAGGCTTCCATTACATTATCATCCTATATACATTCATTGTCTTCATTGAATGATTGATTGTGTGCCATTCAATGTCATTCCTAGCAACCATATAGACAGATTTCCTGTAGTTATTTACTCAGAAATAAATGGTGCTGAATTTGCAAAGTAACTTCCAGCTAAGGATCTTTCTGGTTACAGCCTTATAGTTTTTAGGAAAGCAATGCTTCTCTTTGAAAGCTATCTCTGCTTTTGCATCTCTGCATGAAGATTATCTCTGCATGAAGATTATATCTCTCAGAAAGTATTGAAAGTATTGAAAGTATCCAGTCAGACTGTGGCCAGTGCAGCATTGAATGTATTTTGATTAAACAATTCTTCTAACCTTCTACACAGAAATAGTTGGAAGAAATAGTTGGAGATGAAGCGCTGGAAAAGACGCCTAGAGAGCGGTTGGAGGGCCAGCCGATCCGAATCCGACTTGACACTGGTAAGGTCTCATATTAAGACTTACCTAGTGGCGATAAAAGCGGTGAAATCTAGCTATTTTGCCGCTCTTATCGCGTCATCAGATAATCGCCCAGCTGCCCTGTTTAGGGTGACCCGCTCCCTCCTTCATCTGGGAGAGCGGGATGACCCCTTGCAGGGCTGAGCTGAGGACTTTGTACAGTATCTGCATGATAAAATAACTTGGATTCGGGAAGACTTGGCTGCTGACTGGGTTAGTTTAGACGAGATGACTGAGGCAGGCCTTGAGAATGTTATCTGGGAGGATTTTGAATCTGTGGCTCCCAAGGACGTGGACAGGATCTTGGGATGCGACCACATGTTTATTGGACCCGTGTCCCTCCTGGTTGGTGCTGGCTTCCCAGGAGGTTACACGAGGCTGGCTCCAGGGGATTATTAACACTTCTTTGAGTGAGGATATCCTGTCGGCCGCCTTGAAAGAGGCGGTTGTGAGGCCCCTCCTCAAGAAGCCCTCCCTGGATCCGGCTGTTTTGGCTAACTATCGTCCAGTCTCCAACCTTCGTTTTATTGCGAAGGTTGTTGAAAGTGTGGTGGCGCAAGAGCTTCCCCAGTACCTGGATGAAGTTGTCTATTTAGATCCGCTCCAGTCCGATTTCAGGCCTGGGTACAGCACGGAAATGGCATTGGTTGCGTTGGTGGATGATCTCTGGAGGGCCCGGGGTAGGGGTTATTCCTCTATCCTGATCCTGTTAGATCTCTCAGCGGCTTTTGATACCATTGACCATGGTATCATGTTGCACCAGCTGGAGGGACTGGGAGTGGGGAGTACCGTTTTGCGGTGGTTCTCCTCCTACCTCTCCGACTGGTCGCAATCTGTGTTGACAGGGGAGCAGCGGTCGACCCCGAGGCGCCTTGATTGTGGGGTGCCACAAGGGTCAGTCCTCTCGCCCCTCCTGTTCAACATTTATGTGAAGCCGCTGGGTGAGATCATCCGTGGTTTTGGGGTGGAGTTCCATCAGCATGCTGATGATACTCAGCTGTACATCTCCACCCCAGATCATCCCAACGATGCCTTGGAAGTGATGTCTCAGTGCCTGGAGGCCGTGCGGGTCTGGATGGGGAGAAACAGGCTTCAACTCAACCCTCCCAAGACCGAGTGGCTGTGGCTGCCGGCGTCCCGGTATAGCCAGCTGGGGCCATCACTGGTTATTGGGGTTAATCACTGGCCCCCACGGAGAGGGCTCGCAACTTGGGTGTCCTTCTGGATGCACAGCTGTCCTTAGAAGAGCATATGATGGCCGTGGCCAGGGGGGCCTTCTATCAGGTTTGTCTGATACGCCAGTTGCGCCCCTTTCTAGATCAGGACTCCTTACGCACGGTCACTCAAGCACTCGTCATACTTCTCGTCTGGACTATTGTAATGCTCTCTACATGGCTCTCACCTTGGGATGCACCCGGAGGTTCCAATTGGTCCAGAATGCGGCCGCGCAGGGGATTATGGGAGGAACGGGGCACTCCCATGTGATTCCTCTCCTGCACAAGCTGCATTGGCTTCCGGTGGACTTCCGGGTGCGCTTCAAGGTGTTGGTGATCATCTTTAAAGCGCTCCATGACTTAGGCCGGGGTACTTACGGGACCGTCTTCTGCCACCAATTGCCTCCCACCGGCCAGTTTGCTCTGTGGGACTCAGGGTGCCTTCAGCCAGACAATGTCGGCTGGCGACCCCCAGGGGGAGAGCCTTCTCTGTGATGGCGCCTACCCTCTGGAACAATCTACCCCCAGAGATACGAGTGATCCCAGACCTCCGGACTTTTCGTCGGGCCCTTAAAACCCATTTCTTTCAGTTAGCCGGGCTGGCCTAATTTTATATTGGTTTTTAAAATTGATATTGATTTTAATTGAAAAGTTTTAAATTATGGGCCAAACTTTATTTAATTATTTTAAAACTATTTTAACTTTTGTGTACAAATATTTTATTTTTGGCTGTTCACCGCCCTGAGTCCGAAAGGAGAAGGGCAGTATAGAAATTTAAATAAATAAATAAATAAATAAATAAATAAATAAATAAATAAATAAATAATTGGTCTTGATGTTTCTCTTAGGAGCTTTCTGACAAAGGGCCTTCATGTTTGCTAATTCTATCTATCAACTACCAGTATCATCTATCTATCTATCTATCTATCTATCTATCTATCTATCTATCTATCTATCTATCATCTATTTATCTCTATCTGCAGGGAGAAAAAAACCCTGAAATTGCTTATAACAGCTATGTGCAAACAGTGCATTAATTCACAGTGCATTTATGAATATAATTATTGTGCTTTAAATGGTAAGTGCAAACACAGCTAGTCACAAGATCAGTCAGTTTGAAAGGTGAAAATGAAAGACAGAAATAAACAATTCCATTGATGTAGCATTGAGGAGATCTATCGTAAACTACAGGTTCAGCTAAGCCAACTCATGGGCAACATTTGATGAAAGCCACACTCAATATTTTCAAGTATGGGATTATATTTATATGGGTCATACCAGGAGCATTTTGAATGTACATATCTGATCTATCAATGAGATAATTTGGTCTTAGCCACACGATCAAACTAGAAAGCAAACGATTGTGAGTTCTAATCCTGCTTTAGGCATGAAAACCAACTAGGTGAATATAGGCCAGTCAATCCTTTTCAGCCCAGTTCACCTCACAGAGTTGTTATTTTGTGAAAAACAGGAGGAGGAAGGAATATTAGTGCTTCCTTGAATTATTTATAAAAACAATTAAAGCAGATTACAAATACATAAATAAATAAAATAAGTGTCTATAAACATGTAAGGAAGGTGTCACACAGAAGTTATTTCCATCTACAAGGGAGAAGAAGCAAGATTACCTTAGCTAAAGTTAGAGGAGGGAGATTATAATTCCATACTCTTGCTCAGGAATTTTAAAAAGTAATTGAAATTATCCATGAGAATTGTTATCACAAAACCAACATGATAATGTATGCAGAATTTGATAATGGAACTCTTGACTAACCACACAGCCAGTCATAAACCAGAAAAGAAGTGCATTTTTTTGTCAGATTTATGGTGCATCTGCCCATCTCACCAAAAGTGTCTCTGATTAGTGTACAGTAATAAACAATTTTAAAAACCTATAAAAACAGACTTTAGAGAAATAAAAATAATAAAAATATGAACAATCATTATTAAAAATTAAAATATCAAAAATAGAGCACAGAATATTAGAAATACATATGGAGCTACCCCCATGTTGCATCTTTCTTTCCTTCAAAAGTAGAAAGATGTGATTCAACTATTCCTTTTTCTTATTTAGACCCCCCTTATCTGTCTCTAGTTTTGCAGATTCTAATTAACTCTTCAGAGCACCTTTGATTAAAGCAGTAAGCAACTCTCTGAATTTTCCATGGAATCATTTACGGTCTGAAAGGTAAGGAGAGATAAAGAAAAATGGAAGGAGGAAAAAGGAATAGAAATATAATCTTTGCCGTCTACAAAGGTGCTGTGAAAGATTCTTTTTTCAAAGAAAATGACATTAAGTTAAGCATTATTATTATTATTCCCTCCTAAAATATCAAATTTCTGTAGAGGATCAGATTGTTTCCCTGATTCCACTGCAATTTTTGCACCTCATCAAGCATAAGTAGGGAACTGACTCTGCCATGTGTGATGCTTTGCATATCCTGAAAAACATGCCACAACATTGGCTATAGACAGCTGCTCAGGACAAGATAATATGCAGGAACAAGCTGCTAATTCTAATAGAAAAATCAACATGTCTTCTGTACTGACTGATAACTTCTATTGTATCAAAAAGAGCACCTCTGTGGTTTAATGTGTTTACAACTGTCTGTGATGTGGCCCAAAAGGATGCCAACATAATTTTATATGCCCCGGTGATTGATCTCAATTCTGCTTTGGTTCTGAAACTAGCAAGTTACATTGTTCTGGCAGCTTTAATGGGGAGACAAGCTGACAGAAGGGATGGGTGGATTTCCAGCCAATTTGAAACCATCAACTAATCATTCTTCTTAATTTGGGCTGAGCTGCAGAGACAAGTTTTGATAAAGAGCTTGATCCATTGGTACCTGGCCCATAGGATGGCTATTTTTTCCATCTGTCTGCTTTAATGGAAAACCTTAGAACAGCCCCCACCTTCTCTACAGATTATCACAAATTGTCTTTCTCTCACCTGCTTTTCCTTTCTGTCTTGTCCTCTTGCTTATTTCTACCATTTTCATTTACTCTTTCTCTCTCTTCTGCACTCAGAAACTCAGTCTGTTCTCTCTCTGTCGCTCTCTCTCTCTCTCTCCTTCTGTCCAAAAACAACTGATGGGAGGTTTATTGACAGATGCTAGTGAGGACACACTGATTTTTCTTGTCAACCCTCTCAACACTGACAAAGTAGCATATCCTGTCTACTGTTCAGCACTGATCACTTTGCAAAAGAAACAGACACAGGAGAGTTTGCACTCTTCTCGGTTTATATAGCGTATAAATACCAACATGATGATGGAACCATACAACAAAAAAGAAAGAAATGTGATTCCCTGTGCAAGGACTCCTGATCCTTTGGAAAATTAAACTCCACAGAAACCATGCCATGGCTGAAAAGTAGGATTATGTATACTGCAATCCAAGCAGCTAATAGGAGCTAAGTGGACACCAGTCTTTGATCAGGTCATTGCTTCAGTCTCTGCAAAGCACTCCCCTTATAGCAAGCCTGAGTGGAGGGAAGTTGTAAGGCTCCAGTTTAAGATTGGAGACTTAATGTGTCAGATATGGGCTGCGGATGAAGCAAAAGATGCACCAAGAAACATGCATTTTGGAAATTGTATCTTGAAAATGTCATTAATGGGACCTATGAATGAGCCTGGTGTATTATTTGGGGTGTAATAATGACTAAACTCAGTATATTAATTTAAAAGTATACTGCTCAAAAAAATAAAGGGAACACAAGCAGAAGACATCCGAGATCTGAATGAATGAAATAGCTTTATTAAATATTTTGTTCTTTACATACAGTAGTTTATACACTGCTCAAACAACTAAAGGGAACACAAAACTACTGTATGTAACGAACAAAGTATTTAATAAGGCTATTTCATTCATTCAGATCTCAGATGTCTTCTGCTTGTGTTCCCTTTATTTTTTTGACCAGTGTATATACTGTATGATCACATTTAAAAAAATCTCTCTGGCTCAGTGGTAGGTTGCTACTGGTTCACCCTGGATCGGGCGAACTGGTAGTGGCGGTGATTGGAGGCTCTGCCCACCCATCCGGATGCTTCTGTGCATGCACAGAAGTGTTGCGCGCTCATGTGAGCACGCATGAGCACATGGGCACACGAGCGAACCGGTAGCAAACTAAATTGAAACCCACTTCTGTTCTAGCTATATCTATAGCAAACACTCTGAATCACAGTTATCTTGCAGAAAGAAAGAAAGAAAGAAAGAAAGAAAGAAAGAAAGAAAGAAAGAAAGAAAGAAAGAAAGAAAGAAAGAAAGAAAGACCTAATTCTTAATCTGCTAACTACCGTCACATTAAAGGATCAGAGTAAATTATCAGCCCATGAAATGCACAAATTTAGAAAGGTGTAAGAATGAGTATGACTAACAGATAAGCTGCTACTTATACAGGTGTACAAAAAAGGGAAATGCTTGATAGCAGAAAAGGCGTACAGAACTTTCCCCTGCGCCTACCTCTAATGCCTTTAAACCCATTTAGGTGAATATTAGATTAAGTCTGTAAACATCTGATCAATGGGAAATTATTTCAAACAGAATGGAATGCTGGGAGCCTTCTTAGAAATAATAAAGGTAGAAAGTCCAGCCATTGTTTCTTCAGTGACATATTATATTTCCTTGGACTGAAATAGCACAATAAAACATGAGTTCCTGTGCACATCCTTAATAATGTAATTACAACACACACAACTAAAATCACATTATTCTTACAAGTTCTTTAGACAAAATCAGCTTCTACATTCAAAGCATAATTTCCCAAATTTGTGGACTGCAGAGTACAGTTGTTAGTTATATCATGATGGTTATTACATATTATGACTTGCATTATTTGCAGTAACACAGTATTGCAACTTCTTACATCTCAAGATACAAACAAAATAAAAATGAAATTGGATACATATCAACAATCATAACATAACCCTCAAGGACTCCAAGGTAGTATTCTTTCAAAATATTTCTCCTAATAATAACAATCATCAAATGCCTTTTTTGTTTTCCTTTTTCAGTATGAAGCACTATCTCCTTAGTTAATAACTTTGTAAGGAGCAATATGATCTCCATTAAATTTACTGAGAATATTACACACTATTTCTTTATATGGAATTTGCTTGAATCTTTATTCATCCTTAATCCTCTAAGAATAATACTAGAGCTGTTAGAGAATATCTACTTCTACATGCTTTAAAGTTTGCAAGTTATCTAAACTTGTAGTCCTTAAAAAAAACAAAGATGTGCCCATGAAGGCCATGGCCTGTTCATCAGAATAAATAATCAGATTGTCTTTTTAAATCCAAAAAACCTACCTACCTACCTACCTACCTACCTACCTACCTACCTCCTTTCCTCCCTCCTTCCCTCCCTCCCTCCCTCTCTTCCCTTCCTCTAAATGTGGAAGGCTCCACATTCCCTTCTTTTGTTGTCCACCATATGGGAACAAAGATACCAGAATTTTCAGCTAGCATGGACCTATTTGCTGGGTATTCTGAGAAACAGTCCCAAAACTTCAGGAAGGCATAAACTGGGAAAGATACATTGTAGGCCAGGGGTGTCAAACTCAAGCCCGGGGGCCAGATTTGGCCCATGGAGTGCTTAGATCTGGCTCATGGGGCTGCCCTGGAAACAGCAAAGGATCATCCCGCAGGGCCTCTGTCAGCAAAAATGGAGCTTGGAAGGGCTGTGGATGGCCCTCCCGAGCTCTGTTTTTACTGGCAGATAGTTGCAGGAAGCCATCGCAGCCAAAAATGGAGCTCAAGAGCCCATTTATGCTGCCACAGGTGCCCCGACACAAGTAACGTCAAGCTGGCCACGCCCACCCTGGCACCCTGAGGTCAAATACAACCCTGATGCGGCCCTCAATGAAATCAAATTTGTTGTAGGCTAACTGGTGCATAATCCAGCAGCCACTATAAAATGATATACATGAGGAATGTCTGTATATACTCAGTCTTTCTCAGTCTCTTACTTGGTAGGATAACTTGTTCTTTTGTATGCTGTTTTGATTAGCTTTTGGCAAATCTACAGAAAAAAATAGATTGGCATTTTTACTATTGGAAATATAACTGCCACAATATCTTGCTCTGATGTTCCACCATCTGGGTATATGAATAAGATCTACAATCATCTTAACAAATTTAATTTATCTGCATCAAGTGGGAATGAGGTCATTTTTCAAGTATTAATACCTTTTGTGAAGAGCTTAACATTTAACAACTGGAATGTCAAAATATTATTAACTTTCTATATCTCTCATCAAATGGACAATTTAAGGCATTTAACAGCTGTTCTTTGTAAGAAGAACTAATCCCACTGAATAATGTTCAGGAGTTCAAAATGGACCATCTTCTTTAATCAGCACTTTATTTCATTTACCTGATAATGTAGTCAATACGTTGGCATTTGGAACAGGCAGTTTATAGAAATTTACCCTTGAGAAAACTAGATTTTCTCAATGTGATGAAAAAAAAATATTTCAAAAGAAGATAAAATCAGCTGCCATTCGATTCAGAAGTTTTAGCCTGCTGATAATATAACATTTCTAAATATGTTTAGCTTTTGAACATGTACTTATTGGTCAAAGAAGGATGGAATTGAATATATAAAATGTCAATTGACATCACTGAGGAGTGGCATTTTCTAGTGATCAAAGAAGGTTATGTTGTGCGATACAGAAAATAAGCTTCAGGAAAATATTGGTGAAAGGGCAAATATATTTTTACAAAACTAAATTATCATTCTGACATTGGTTCTTCAAGATATATCTGTTGTGAAGGCCCGGTCTGGCTTCCACTGCCGCCAGATGGTCCTCTGAGACCGCCAGCCCTGATGCCTGTAAAGAGCCGCCTTTACATCTGAAAGGCGGCTCAAAAAACTCCATTTCCTGATGGAAATGTGAGTCAGAGCAGGCGAGGGCAGGTAGAGCCCTCTGCGAAGTCCCCAGAGTTTTTTTTTACTCTTGGGGACGAGCAGGTTGTGGCTCCCTATTTCCGCTCGCCGCTGCTCCGGGCTTCAGGAGAACTCTGCCTTTTTGCAGAGCGAGGCGCTGGAACCGGATCAATCAATGAAACTAACAGATGGATTAATTAAAAAAGATGAGATTTGGACTTGGGACCCTAAATCGCAAGTATTTTTAATGATTTTACAAGCATTTTAGAGTGAAGGAGAAAAAAACTTTAAAATGGCAACGGCTGAGGCTTGGGAAGTAGAAGAAAGCCGAAAGTGAGAGTCCTTCCGTAATAAGCTACAAAGTAGCGGAATAAATAGTGCTGGTTAGAATCTGGAAGAAAAATATCTATTTTAAGTTTCTTTTTTCTTGGAGATTTGTACTTGATCTTGTTTGGGGAAAAGTTTTCTTTTTTTAAAAAAGAGTTTGTGTGGCAGGATGGCATTAAAATTAATAAAGCCTGACAAACAAGCAGTGGGGGGGTGTTCCCCCATTTGCAATTATGTGAACAAGCTCTGAGCTTACAGACTCAACAGAATGGCTTTAATTTAAAAGAATTTCTCCAGGAGGAAATGGCAAGATATCATGAGACTGTGAACCAGAAACTTGAAAAATTTAGGCAAGAAATTAAAGAAATGATACAACTAAAGTATGATAATTTGCAACGAAAGATTGTAACAGTGACTAATGCTTTTTCAAAAATTGTTATAAAGATGGATACAAATATCAAGTTATTAGAGTCTAAAATGGAGGAAGCTGATAACAAGATTTATACTTTGGACAATAAAATACAAATAATTGAAAATAATTTGATAAATATTCAAGACAAAAGTTTAGAAGTAAAGTTTAAAAAGGAAGCTGGTCATGAGACTTACAATGCAGAAGATATAAAGCAAGGAATTGAAAAAGAAATTACAATGATGCAATACAGGCTCACGGAATTTGTGGTCAGAATGAGAGGGTTACAGGAAAATAATAGAGATGATTTAAGAAAAATATCCGCTCAAGTTCTGGCCGGGATTTTAAAGGTTCATCCTGAGGAGGTATCTTGCAAGATTGACAAGGCTTATAGAATAAATTCTTGGATTGCAAAGCAAAGGCAACTGCCTAGAGATGTGGTGATTTATTTCACAGATAAAGAAATAAGAAATGATATTGTGCAAAAATCTTTCAATTCTACTCTACAACTGTATGGAAGAAAGATCTGGATATATAAAGAGTTGCCGCCTAAGATTCTACAAGATAGAAAGAAATTTGGATTTTTGGTGACTGAGCTAAAGAAACAAAATATTTCATTCAGGTGGGACGTTCCAGTTGGTATAATATTGAGATATCAAGGAGAAAGATATCAGCTAAATACTGTTGAAAAAGCGGAAGAATTTTACTACAAGGTTCTCCAAAAGCAAAACCAACAAGAGATAGAAATTCAAGATAAGCAAAAGGAGGTGGAAGTAATGGAAAAACAACAAGTTACAGAGGTTCTTGTAGATGAGCCGCTTCCGGATTCTTTTTTAGAGGTCTCAGCTGGATCATTTATAAATACAAGAGAGGCGGCTCTGGATTCTAAAGTGATGACTTACCAAGTTATAGACCAGCACGGAAATCAACCAGTTGATATAAAACTCACAGAACCAGAATGGAGACTTAAACCACAAAAGCAAAACCAACAAGATCAAGTTATAGATCAGCATGAAAATCAAACAGTTGATATACATAACCCACAAAAAGTCAAGAAAAGAAGAAGCAGGTCACACGAAAAACAAAATTTTTTAAACTAAACAACAGTGTAATGCCAGTTATTTAAGAGATGATTGAATACATGAAAAGATAGCTGAGGCAAAGTATTGGTTGATATTATCCTGAGGAGAGTGACAGACTTCTGCAGTGCTGTACTTTGGGATGTGAAAAGGGCCTTAAACTGAAATGATTGGAATTATCTTTCTTTTTTTTTTCTTTTTGGATAAATATACTACGTTTATGATGAGTTACAAGGCAAGAGAGCTATGGATTTGGGGCACACAGATGATCTGGCTGTTACCCTATTACGGTGGTTGGAATTAATTATTTGGATAAAAGACACCTCTATAGATACTATATGGAATACAAATATAAAGTCACTCGGGTGGTTCTTGGTTTTTTTTTTTCGAAGATATTCGCTATTGATGGGGGCAGATGGTAATTGAAAATACCGAACATACTGTTGGAATTAGGATGTGATGTTACCCTAACATGGGTGATGGAGTTTACAATCCATCTGAAAGACATTACAGAAGATATTATATAGGTTACAAGCTTAAAGTCTTTTTTTAAGAGGATTTTATTTACATAAGGGAATATTTTTTAGTGGTGTGGGCAGAAGAATAAAGATATTACAAATTATTAAGTATGGTAGTCTTGTAGGAAAGTGGGTGGAGACCGGTTAGTTTATTGATTGTTTAGTTTAAGAAAAGGGATATTATGTTTAGATATGAATATATGTAAAAGATTTGAGTTAAGAGATATAACAATGGGGGTGAAGGAAATGGGTAGACTATGAATTGAATAAATGTTAAATTAGGATTTATTTTATAGTTTTATAGCAGAAGATTGCTTTGAAATGTTATATTAATATAAATAAAAGATTTGATTTAAGAGATATATGTATGGGGGGGTAGAAAAAGGGTAGATTATGAGCAGAAATCGCCAAACTGGGAGATATAATAATATTATTATGCTAAATTAGGAGTTATTATATAATGTTATAGAAGAATGTCATTTTGAAATGTATAGTATAAGGGGGATATAATAATATTATTGGAAAGAAAGGGTCAGTATATGGGGATGGAATAAGGGGATAGTAAAGTATTATATAATCTGTTATGAATTTGGGTTTTACTATGAAGAAGCCATAGGGGGAGGGGATGGTGAGGGGGGGGGTTAGGGAGGAGGGAAAAAAAAGGTGGGGGGGAATTTGTATTTGAAAAACTTTTTCAATAATAAAAAAAAAGATATATCTGTTGTGGTCCGCCAGCAGCCTGTGGAGCTGGCAGCAGAGTTGGATAGTGAAGAGGCTGGGGAGGAACATGGGCCAATCCTGGAGTCTAGGGAAGGCCTGGATGAGGGCTCTGTGTCGGAGGCAGAGATGAAACCAGGGCCATCTGGGACTGATGAGCAGACTCTGGAGCCCCCAGAGTCGGACAGCAGAGAGGCAGAAGAACAGGAGGAGCCTGTTCCTAGTGCACACATACACAGAACTGCCAGAAGGCAAGAGCAGCAAAAGCAAAAGGGACGACTCAGGAGTAAGGCCAGAAGTTTATTGGCCCCTCCCATAAGGCTTAAAAGAGAAACAAAGGCACTTGGGGCCTTTTGCAGGAAAGCAATGTTGCTAACTCTGTTTCCAGTCGGCATCTCTTCTTTGTTTCTGAGGTTTGTGGGGCTTTGCCAAGTAAGGCTTTTGGCAGGGTGTCAAAGAAGATAAAGGTTGGTGATTATCCTGAAGGACTTCTTCAGAAGGACTTGTTTTGCAACTAATTGGGACTCAGCTGAAAATGAATGTAATTCTCAGCTGTTACAATAAAATAGTACTTTAGCAGCTAAATAGGGTTCTCTCTGGTTAGTATTTGGATGAGATGTCTCCAGGTACTAGCACCCTTTGCCTAGATTAATAAAGTTAATAAAAGGCAAACTATGCAAGTAAAGATGCCTACCAAAATGCCTATTCCTGTGGTTCAAGCTGAAATGGTTTAAGACAGGGACAGAAACAAAAGGGCAATCAGCATGCTTATAACAGTCAAAGGCATCAATGAGAGGTGAGCAGATCCACTCCATAACTATATTATCACCAGCTTTGTCAGTAAGATATAGCACATTCATATGGCAAGGCTTCACTTGGGAGAAAAGGAAAATAGAATATAGAATAACAGAGTTGGAAGGGACCTTGGAGGTCTTCTAGTGCACTAAGCAGGAAACCCTATACTATTTATGACAAATGGTTGTCCAATCTCTTCTTAAAAACTTCCAGTGTTGGAGAATTCACAACTTCTGGAGGCAAGTTGTTCCACTGGTTAATTGTTCTAACTGTCAGGAAATTTCTTCTTAGTCCTAGGTTGCTTCTCTACTTGATTACGATAGTTTCCATCCATGGCTTCTTGTCCTGCCCTCAGGTGCTTTGGAGAATAGCTTGACTCCCTCTCAAAACATCACTTAAAAATGGAAATGAAAGCTGTATCATTAGAGCAAGTCATTTAACACAGTTAGCAGGAAGGATAGTCCATGAAAGAAGCTAGAGAGAATTGTTTTCACTCATCCTATTAATTTTTCTTTGACAATTATTATTAAGATATTCCATGTATAGAACTATTCTTTGTCTGCAGATATAGAACAGGAAGAAAATTTAAGCTCCCCTGTGCCATTTTTACGTATGCCAAATTGCCATGCAATTAACGTAAAGAATGTTTTATATACATAATATAAATACTTCTGTTATGTGCATGCCTACAGATGAAACACGTGGAAAACTTTTGTAAATTTGTGTTTATATAACATGGCTGTGTGTTTGCGGGTGAGCAAAGGGATACAGAGACAAATATATTTTTCTCTGCTTTTAAAAGAAGCAGCAATTGTAGTGTTATTCCTATCGTCACCTAGTTAAACATTTTAGGGGCTTTATGGGGAAATTACTGTAAAATTCTGTGCCACTCCCAGTAATTTTATTGATGATGAGATTATAATTGGGTTCTGAATTAAGCTATTTAAGAGAAAATAGTTTGATTTGTTGAAGACAATTCAGAATCACAGAAGATAAACCATTATTCAGTACTCTGGTGTTGCTCACATCATAGTGTGACATGTCAAAATCCCAAGAAGTTTGTCTTTTCCTCAAGGATCAGAAGTGGTATTCAGCAGGTTCTGACTGGTTCTGGAGAAGCAGTAGCAGAAATTTTGAGTAGTTCGGAGAACTGGTAAATACCACCTCTGACTGGCCCCGCCCCCATCTATTCTCTGCCTGATTACCAGCTGATCCGGAGGAAATGGGATTTTGCAGTAACCTTTCCCTGGAGTGGAATGGGAATGGAGATTTTACAGTATCCTTCCCCTGCCACACCCACCAAGCCATGCCCACCAAGCCACACCCACAGAACCTGTAGTAAAAAAAATTGAGTCCTACCACTGTCAAGGATAGCTATTTGTTTTTTTTTTTTTTTAATGACCTATGTTGGAAAAAATGTCTTTCTTTCAATTTCTAAGAGCAATTCCATTTATTCCAATATATCTATTTAATTACTTGGTTGTATTGCATTGATTAATTCACTGAAGTTCAAGAACCTGAACTATATAATTAATCCATGGCAAGATCAAACCAGATCTGATGCATAAAAATCTGGATCTTTAAACCTGGATCTGCATCAATAACAAAAAAAAAAGAGCATAAAGAATTATTTAAGAAGCAACATGAGTTTGTGGCTGAGCAATTTTGATCCTTCTCCACTGGTAGCAGATCTGATTTTCTTTCCGCTATTTTTCCCTACAGTTCCAAAGCATCAGGGCTTCTGAGATAAGCTGTGCAGGAACAGGGGAAGTCTGTCTTCCAACCTTTCTGTCACTTTGCCTTTTAAAAGCAATTTCTCACTTTTTGCTTTTCGTAGGAGTACAGCAAATCCACATTAAATGCAGAGATCTGCTATCATCTTGAATAGTCTGGTCTATAGAAAGAGTTTATGCAGAACATTACAGTTATCAAGAGCCCAAGGCATGTATTTGTGTGCGCATGAATGCACAAGAACACTCTTAGAATTAGAATATTAAAATGATTATATAAATCCTATATTAAGAATTATTTGATGTTTTCACAGTTGATTCATTTGGTAGGAAAGGAGAATTTAGCACATAATTTTTTCCAGTAATTTCACTGTCATCTTTAATGGCATAAAAATCAATAAAGAAATCACATATAATAACAAATGGAATTGCCTCTTGCAAACCTGTCATGGATGAAGAATGCAGAATTATTCAATCATAAATCCATAGAACATAAATACAATTTTTTTCATCAAAGCTTCAAGGATGATTAGATTATACCATATCATGGGCTAATTACTAGCCAAGTTCATCATGATTAAAGGAAGACTTAAAATAGATTCTTATTATTAAGGAAACAAAACAGAACAAATATATTTTTACCACAGCTTCATACTGGAATAAAGTATGATAATAGAAATAGAACAAATTACTGTTAAATGTAGGCTGTATATACAACTTCTTGTTTGTTTTTAATTGATATGTATCTTATATCTCCTTTAAGTGGGGGGTTGAGATTGACACACACACACAGAGTAAACATTAATTTTGTCATAACACAATAGTACAAAAGAAGTTAATTAGGCTAACCAATAACAAAATATTGGAACATGTTTATTTATTTATTTATTTATTGGTTCGATTTATATGCTGCCCTTCTCTGGAGACTCAGGGTGGCTTACAATGCGTTAAGCAATAGCCTTCATACTTTTGTATATACCTGCTTAGTAGGGCTTTTGGGCCCCCCTAAGTGGTGTTCTTTTTTATACAAAGTCAGCTTATTGCCCCCACAATCCAGGTCCTCATTTTACCTACCTCGGAAGGATGGAAGGCTGAGTCAACCTTGATGTTAAGGTTTAGTTAAAATTATTTGATTTATTTCAACTCAAAGTAGGAAGTATTTTGTGTGTATTTACAGGCATGCAAAAAAGTGCCAAAATTTTTCTGATTATTTTGAAAGATGTCATCGTCATCATCATCATCATCATCATCATCATCATCATCATCATCATCTCATTTTAGCCATTGTCTATCCACAGCAGGATGAAGGGCTACTCTCTATGATTTGACAGAGCAAGTCTATTCAGTGATTGAGTTTAAAGAGATACAGGTAGTCTTTAACTTATGATAATTTGTTCAGTGTTTGAAGTTACGTTAGTCCTGAACAAATGGTGCTTATAATCAGTCCTTGGAATTCTGATTGTTCCAGCCCCACATGGTCATTTGATCACAATTTGGGTACTTGGCGACCAGTATTGGTAACCATTGCAATTCATACAGTAACATAACCAGAGGTGGGCTGCTGCCAATTTGGACCGGTTTGGGCAAACCGCTAATTGCGACTCATGGGTGGGCCTGCCTTCGCCTACACACCTTGGCTATCCTGTCCTATATCGCCATGTTTTTGAAGCCTTACGCATGCACGGAAGGTGTTGGACGAACCAGTTGTTACAACCGGCAGCAGCCCACCACTAACCATAACTGTACCATAAGCATTAGAGCCATGGCATTGGTCCCAGTATAAGATTCCAAGTGGCCTTCAAGAACAGACCTGGATAATGCAAATTACAGAAGTAGAAGTACAAAAGTATTATTTATTTATTTGTTTAAATTTCTATACCGCCCTTCTCCAAATAGGACTCAGGGCGGTGCACAGCCTAAGTAAAAACAAAGCATACAAAATTTAAAAAACAGTATTAAAATAATTAGATATTCTGGCCGTAAATTAAAACAACCCAATTTAAAACCAATTTAAAATTTAGCTCAAGCCAGTCCAGCTAGTTGAAATAAATAAGTTTTCAGGAGGCAAGGGCACAAGTGTCAAGCTTCAGTGTCCTTGTCTACACTGTGTTCGGCAGCCACAATTGTCACAGCAGCCAAAGCTGAGCAAAGGAGCCCTGAGGAGCATCAGATTAGAAGTATCATTACATCAAGAGCCAAAGATGGTATAATCCCAGAATCAGAAGTCTCCTTAATGAATAGCTACTTTGTCTTCCTGCGATTGATTCTGAGCCAATTCCTCCCCATCTACATCCTGACAGCCTTATCAACTGAGTCTTTTACCATGTTACTTATTTGGCCATCTGTAGATACATATAACTGACAAACTGATGCTATTCATCCTGAATCAACAGATGACTGATTTTTCCAAGGAGTTTTATGTAAATGTTAGTGTCAAGCCTGAAGCTGACCTGGCTGTAGCTAATCCCTTTTCATTGGGACTTGTGTTTCTATTGGGTTTTCTTCTCACATAGCTTCAGGTTGACACCGTTTGGAGTTGAAGGGGGAGAGTAGAGATAGATGGAGTTTTGTAGCCAAAACAACATAGCTCTCTTATGAGTCAGAAACATTCCAATGGCTGGCTGGCCAGAAGAGGAGGAGAGAAGTCGCCAAGCAACCAGCCAGTATCCTGATTGGACAATGTGATTTATTTTTTTGAGAAAAGAAGAAACTTTTACTTTTAATGTTGTGGAAAGTGTGGGAACTTCAGTACTGGCTTTCCACAAGTTTGTGCCAAGATGATGTATCTGAATAAACTTGTTCTTGAGGAGCCAGCTTGCCTCAGAGTTCTGTTTGTGATGGGTACATTAATTGGAACCTGATATTTAGAATGAGAGGAGCACCAAGTCCTGGAACACTACGGTGGATGTTTCCCATTCACTACCACTCCTCCTGCCTTGCCATTAGATCCAACCATTAAGAAAGGAATAGAGTCACTAAAACAGTGCTTCCAATTTCTAATCGTCCTTGGCCGGAGAGATGGATGCTGTAGTTGACAATGTCAAACACTACAAAGAGGTCCAGCAAGATGGTTAACTGCCCTTCAGTTCCCAAATGCACATCATCGATGAAGGCAAACAATGTGTACAAACTTAAACCCTGACTCTCAAAGATCCAGATAATCTATTCCTTTAGGGATTCTCTGTTATTTACACTTCACTTTCTTATTAAGTGAGACAGGTCTGTGATATAGTCAGCAAAATTATTGTATGCAGTCTTTGAAAGAACTGAATCAACAGCACACATGAGGACACTTGTTATTATTTCAGAAACAAAATACTGTCTGATCATACAATTTGCTACATACTCCTCTTTCCCAAAATGTTTATGTTCAGATAACAAATTATGTCACAGAATAAGCCATTATACCAGGATTATAAAAGAACATTGCCTGAAAAAATTTTGAAGAAGGAAAAAACAAGTTAAAACTTGTACATCATTTAAAGACAATAGTATGCCAAATTCCATTTGTATTGATTACACCTAATATTTCTTAATTTATACTTGGCTGCAAAATAATTCTATTTGCAGGAAAGCATGTCATAGTGCCATTAGCCTCACTGTTTAAGAAGAGAATGAAGTTTATGTTTCTAATAACTGAATAATTGAACATGGGTTTGAAAGGCCTGAATTCAATATGTTGGTCACCAATAAAGCTTGCTATGTGACACTGGGAAATTCCCTTTGTTCAGAGATGAATAATATGAGCAATAGATAAATGTAAATAATAATCAGCCTGCCTTAAATTGGACCAGTAGTGTTTCCCAACTACCTACCATCAAATGAATAAAGTGGCCTAGGTGGTCATCTGAGCGTCATATGGACAGGGTAATTTTAAAAAAATGCTCACTAGACTGGTCATACATTGATAGTTTTTTTTAAAAGAAGATAATAGTTGTTGTTCTTTACTCTGTTCAACATGAGAGAGTAAAGAAAAAAAATAAAGAAAAATGTAAAACACAAAAACAGCATAAATTTTGTTTATGGAGAGAAATGAGAGGTAGCTCCTATCAGATTGGAAAATTGTTGGGACTGCTAAGAAGAGAACTGTACTTGCAAATCAATAAAGCACTTCCCAGAGTGTTAGACTCAAGCAGAACATGGCATGATGACCCAGCAACCTCTACATGCCATACGTACTTGTTCCCACTCTCCTGCACTAGGAAAGAATACTAACAAATGAAATTTAGGGGTAGGATAATTATAGGCCTATTTGTGTTGCCCAGACTTAACCCAATCGGTGTGTTCATTCCAAAAGAATTGATAATGTTCCAAGCCTTTGTACAGAAAGGGTGGGAGGCCAAGAAATTCAACATCTTATCACGAACTGCCACCCCCAAAGTTTAAGAAACACTTTCCCCCTTGAGGGGCCCAACCTGAATCATTTCCTGAATGCAGGAAAAAAATCACCATGTTGTAACATGTTTTGATGTGGGAATATAGAGCCTGTGTTGAAATTGATTTCTGGAAGTCATGACTCCTGTTATTTTGGTTACAGACATAAAGGAATTTGGAGCCAATCATGGGGAAGATACAAGAGAGCCATTAAGGGAGGAAGGATGAGTGACCTATTAAGGCGAGACTTGGAAAAGAGGCCGTGGTGGGATTCTACCAGTTCAGACCAGTTCGGGAGAACCGTTTGCTCCAACTTTCAGCCGTGAGTGAACCAGTTCTCTCTTTCTTTGAAGTGGGCTCGCCTGCCTGCCCCTGCATTATACTTACCTATTTTTCTGCTTCCAAAGCCCAGCTGATTGGGGCGGCAGAATGGATTGCTGCTGCTCAGCTGTTTTTCTTGCTCTCAGCAATGCAGAATTTTCTTCAAAGTGTGCAGGCGCACACGAAGAGCATGCTCAGCGAACTGGTTCTTAAACTAGTAGAATCCCACCACTGAAAAGAGGTTATATAGTCTAAATAATAGAGGGAAGCCTGAGAGAGAAATTCCAAATAACCCCACATTGTTTGTATTTTAAATGGGAGAGACAGAAACTTGGATAGGGGCTTTCAAAATTCTGTTAATAAACCCTACAATGACAAAGTTGTGGCACTCCCGGAATCCCTCTAGTGTCTGTTTCTTGATCTGGCCTACTTCAAAGGGTTGGCACTGGTTTTATTTTGTACAGTAATCAGATCAGAACTAAGATGTGCTGCATGAAGATAAAAAAAATTATATGTACTCCACCTACTCCAAAGTCAAAGTCAGGTTATTTTTGCAGAAAGCCCTACAAACTCTGTTCTGTAGAAGTAAAATACTTAAACAATAAATAATAGTTTCCTTTTCAAAATTTTAAAAATCACCTGAACAAAGACTTAATTCTCACTAACTTAACCTATCAGGTACTTATTATATTATCTTTGTACAATGCTAGCTCCATGTAATGTTAGCTGAAATAATGCTTTGCAAAAATTATAAACACTCAGATTTTAAAGAACTGAGACTTAATTACTAGCTTTCAGTCCCAGGCACCCAGTCTGATTATATATGTCTCAGTTAAAATAGAAGGAGCATTTAGAATTCTACAAGCAACTACACATGCATCTTCTCTTCAGGAGAGGCAAGATAAATCTCTTCATGAAAGTTCTGGAAATTAGATATTACCTTTCTTTGTCAGTTCTGCACAATAACAGGAGTTTTAAAAAGGGAAGCAGGAAAAACTTGAACAGTTTTCTACAGTGGGAAAATACTGATAATAACAGGTTCATTCATTTTAAAAGCGGGCAATATATCTGATTAGACTTTCACTAATGTTAAAAAAAAAAAACCCACATACCTTTCTGCAAATCTTTCAGAAAAAAATGTAGTTTGATAAATATAAGCTCCATCACTACCATTTCATCAGAGAATTTAATACACAGCAGAAGTTATTCGCTTGTCTGAAGATTCTTTTTATATGGGTTTTTGTTATAAATGTAAATGTTGCAATGCGTGTTGGTAATAAGCATGAAAAAGACAATATTGGTGACTTAGAAGATGGTGTAATCCAGGGCTGTCAAACTCCCGGCCCACAGGCTGGATGTGTCACGCAGTGGCCACGCCCCCACCCAGTTTTGCGAAGGGGAAAAAAGTCCCAATATGTCATGTGACAACGACGTGATGATGTGAATTTGACACCCCTGGTTTAACCCAATGAATATTGTGAGAGGAAAAAGAAGATTGTACTTATATTGTCAAGTTGGTCTACAAATGTAGATAAATCTGTTGTTCTGAAATACATTGCATGCTGTCCAGCATGAAGAATAGAATAGAATAGAATTCTTTATTGGCCAAGTGTGATTGGACACACAAGGAATTTGTCTTTGGTGTATATGCTCTCATATATGCTTTTATTCTAATAAGGAGAATAAAATACATTCATCAAGAATAAAAAGATACAACATTTAGTGATAGTCAAGGTTACTAATAAGCTATCAAATCGTATTAGGAAACAAAAACAATATAAATAGAAAGATACAAGCAACATGGATATAGTAATAAGTGGGAAGAGATAGATACTAATAAGGAAGAGAAGAATAATAGTAATACAGTCTTAGTAAATTATTCGACAGTGTTGTGGGAATTAGTTGTTAAGCAGAGTGATGGCTTTCGGGAAAAAACTGTCCTGTGTCTAGTTGTTCTGGTATGCAGTGCCCTATGGCGTCTTTTTGAGATAGAAGTTGAAACAAATATTCCATGCCTTCACATGGAAGTTTTAACAGAACAATATGCACCTGAGAAGCCACACAGATGGATGAATATGTTCTTACAATTATATGCAATGTTATCTCTGCAATGCCAAAACCTGAAATTAAGGCTTAGAAACTACTGAATGTGAACAACACCATCAGTGATAGAGCAAAGCAGCTTATTCCTCTAATCTTGCTGATTAAAACAAACAAACAAATGGAAGGTTGGGTTTGGTAAAGAATATCTAGCTTTAAAGTCATGGAGTTCAGCTGTGATAACCTTCACACTTGAAGGTACCACTGTTTTCACTCTCCAATTTCTCAGAAGCAATCTGAAGACTTGAGTGTTGCTTCATTTTTGCTGAACTAAAATGCTGGGAACAAGGTGCCAAAATCACTATTCCACACAAGGAAAAAAAAAATCAGCAATAAGCCACTTCTCTGGCTGACTTCTTAGGGACAGAACAGATAATGACAAAAAGGTCAAAACTCTTGTCAACTTCACCTTTTGCCTTTTTAAAAATCCTGCTACACAGAAAGTAGCCAGTAGAGCAATCAAATTATTTCCCTCATAGAACTTGAGCCTTTTTTTACAGGTAAATAGATGATGATGATGATGATGATGATGATGATGATGATGATGATGATGTTCCTTCTTACTTTGCAGTGAATTTAATCGTACCACACCTGAACCCACACACACACAAAATCAACCCAGTTGTCGTCCTGACCTTGTAAAAACCCAGAGATTTCATGTCAACTCCGCACTCTTGTGTGGATCTTATTATCAGAATAAAAGAAGGGGATGGGATTTGAGAATTATGGACACAATCTAATTCTCCTGGCAAAATAGACTAGAAAAAGTAATGAAATGAATAATCCCTACTCTGGGTCAGTCCTAAATATTTTAGTCCATTTAAAATATTCAAGAAGAAAAAAAAGAAATAATTAAAAAACTAGGCCTTGTCAATATGTTTATTAAATGCCTTATCTGGTAAACAACTAGATTCAAATAGATATTAGAAAATAGAAAGGGATGGTGTGCCCTTTTATCCTTATAAACATTGCCATAGTTGGAAGGATATATTTGAGCAAGTATTTTAAAGTCCCGTTTGAAAATTATTTTGAAACCAGGAGCACTGGTTTCTATGTTTAATTGACCAGTTTGGTTCTATTAAATAAACTTATTTAAAAATCAATTGGTTAATTGTATAACAAAATTGTATGCAAACTATTTTTGGTACCTAATGGATATAAATTTTTCCAAACATTTCACTTTTCTTTTTTTTAATCAATATAAACCAAAAGTAATTTAAAAAGTAATCTCTGAAAGTCTGTGTTTCTCTTCCTAGTTTAATATATTTCAAGGATCATCATCTGCCATAAGAACCTTTATCCATTTGAAATGTGCCCTAAAATTAATTGCCGCTTCCAAGTAATATTTAAATATAGACCCATGCAGAGTAATCTAAATGAAACACAATAAGGTGTGGGTGACTTTGAGAGGGGTCTCTCATTGCTGGGTAACTTTGTCCAATGGCATATTACTGGTTATCATCAATATGCCAATTAAACCTAGCTGTATATGTCAATGTCTTACCAACCAGGTAATGGAACTGAGGTTATGTCCCATTCCCTCGAAGAAGTTAGGGTTCTTGAAGATTGTCCAGTTTTAGGTCCAAAAGAAGTGCTACTTCTTTCGGACCTAAAACTGGACAATCTTCCAGAACAAATAGTCTTTGAACTCACTGAGTGTTATCCTATTCTAGACCCTAACTCCTTTAAGGGAATGGGACATAACCAGTGGTGGGATTCAAATTTTTTACTACCAGTTCTGTGGGCGTGGCTTGGTGGGGGAGCCATGGCATGGCTTGGTGGGCGTGGCTTGGTGGGCGTGACAGGGAAGGATACTGTAAAATCTCACTTTCTTCCCCACTCCAGGGGAAGGTTAGTGCAAAATCCCCATTTCCTCCCAATCAGCTGGGACTCGGGAGGCAGAGAATAGATGGGGGCAGGGCCAGTCAGAGGTTGTATTTACCGGTTCTCCAAACTACTCAAAATTTCCGTTACCGGTTCTCTAGAACTGGTCAGAACCTGCTGAATACCACCTCTGGACATAACCTATTTAGAACAGGATTTTCCTATATTTTTCATAGTGGGGAAAAACCTGGATGACACTCATAATATTGACGGTATTATTAATAGTCTTATTTTGTATGGATTTAAAAAAATAAGGGAATGTTACGAGGAAGTGAGACTTGAAACTGACTATAATAGTACAATTTATTGGGAAGAGAGTGGTAATAATGAAGGTACACAAAGAGAGAAAAATTGCAAGTTTTCCTTTCTCCTTCTTCCTGGATTGACCTTCTCTGCCTCTCAGCACAGAAGCTATTTGGAAATTAGTATTTTCTCATGGACTGTTGCAGTAAAGAATTTGATATATGAGTTGTCTATGTGTTATCTACAGAGCAGAACCTAGACAGAGACTGCAAGCTGAGCCCGAATGCCACTGCATAATTGATAGAAGTCAGGGGAAGTATTGATTTATTGGAGTCATATCTTCACCTTTTTGCCAAAATGGCACTTGAGGCAGCAAGCAGTAAGAAAAAAATAAAAATAAAAAAATAGAATCATACAGCAACAGAAATAAATCAAGTAAAACAATTCAAATGCAGAAACAAAGCAGCCAATCAATTACAGTAAAACCTATTTAGCAGATATACTAGAATAAAGGCAAAGCCTCTGCTTCAGTAAGGATATCATTTACTCTTTGCATAAGCCAAGTAAGGAAAAGCCACTGCAAACATCCTTACGCATCTACCTATAATGTGCCTTTAAGCTGCTAAATTTGCAAAAAGGATCTTTTTTGAAATATCTCCCATGATGGCTCCATGGGAGAATATCAACTTTCAAATAGCTGTTGTCAGGGATGGGTTCTAAAAATTTTTACTACTGGTTCTGTGGGTGTGGTTTATTTTGTGGGCGTGGCTTGATGGTCATGTGACAATTCTTTAGGATTTAGCAGAGGTACTGGTCTACCAGGCTTTTAACTGCTTGCAGAGCTGTACTGGTCTACTCATTTGTTTTTGGAGGCACCAGTCTACCACCAAACTGCCTTTTACCCCTGATCAGCTGTAGGGCGGCCCTTTGAAGCCCCAAGGCAAGAGTTTAAACAGTTTTTTTCCTTCTAGCCAATCAGCTGGGACTCAGGAGGCAGCAGTAGATTGGGGGTGGGGGCAAATAAAAGGTAAGAATAACGTGGGGGCAGGGAGTGGGGGTGGGCAGAACTGGTTCAGTGATGTCATATCGTCATCGCTACCGGCTTGGCGGAACCGGGCTGAACCGGGAGGAACCCACCACTGGCTGGTGTCAAGTCACATAAGTCTTTATAGGTAGTAACTGGCACTTTAAATTTTGCCTAATTTCGGAGTTTATTTGAAGGAATAAGATGGTCTACTTAACTGATTATTAATAGTATACACACAGAATTTTCAATCAGGCTGGAGGACTAAACAACTCCACACTCAATATATGATAATAATTCAGGAGAAATATACAGATAGTCCTCGACTTAGGATCACAATGGAGCCCAAAGTTTCTGTTGTTAAATGAGACATTTTTAAGTGAGTTTTGCCCCATTTTACGACCTTTCTTATCGCAGTTGTTAAGTGAATCACTGCAGTTGATAAGTGAGTAACCCAGTTGTTCAGTGAATCTGGCTTCCCCGTTGACTTGTGAGAAGGTCACAAAAGGAGATCATATGACCTTGGGACACAGCAATGGTCATAAACATGAACCAGTTGCCAAGCATCTGAATTTTGATCACATGATCATGGGGATGCTGCAAAAGAGCGAAAAACGGTCATGTCACATTTTTCAATGCTGTTGTAACTTTGAACAGTCACTAAACAAACTGTTGTAAGTCAAGAACTAATGTAATTGTACCATGCATCACCATCAGAGGTAGGTTTCAGCAGGTTCTGACCAGTGCTGGAGAACCGGTAGCGGAAATTTTGAGTAGTTCGGAGGACTGGTAGTAAAAATTCTGACTGGCCCTGCCCCCATCTATTTTCTACCTTCCAAGTCCCAGCTGATCAGGAAGAAATGGAGATTTTGCAGTATCCTTCCCCTGGAGTGGGGAGGGAATGGGGATTTTGCAGTATCCTTCCCCTGCCATATCCACCAAGCCACGCCCGCCATGCCATGCCCACCAAGCCACACCCACAGAACCAGTAGTACAAAAATTTGAAACCCACCACTGATCACCATGGCTAGTCCTGACACATTTAGGAGAACAGTTCTCTCATTTTTTTTTGTTTGTTTGTTTATTATATTTATATACCGCCTTTCTCCCAAAGGACTCAGGGCGGTGAACAGCCATGGTAAAAACAATATACAACAAAAATTTAAAAACTTAATTAAAATAATTCAATCATTGGCCGAATTTAAAACACCCAACTAAAATCATTTTAAAACCCCTATCAAAACCCAATTTAAAATCCTTTATCCTGTCAGACCAGGTTGCTGGAATAATAGGGTCTTCAGAGCACGACGGAAGGTGCGGAGGTCGGGGATCCTTCGTATGTCCGGGGGCAGTTCGTTCCATAGGGCTGGGGCCTCCACAGAGCAGGCTCTCCCCCTGGGGGTCGCCAGCCTACATTGTTTGGCCGACGGCACGCTGAGGAGGCCCTCTCTGTGGGAGCGTATTGGTCAGTGGGAGGCAATCGGTGGCAGAATGCAGTCTTGTAGATAACCAGGTCCTAAGCCATGGAGCACTTTAAAGGTGGTAACCAACACCTTGAAACGCACCTGGAAGACCACCGGGAGCCAGTGCAGCTTGTGCAAGAAGGGTGTTACATGGGAGCGATAAGACGCCCCCATTATTACTCATGTGGCTGCATTCTGGACCAGCTGGAGCCTCCGGGTGCTCCTCAAGGGGAGCCCCATGTAGAGAGCATTACAATAGTCCAGCCGGGAAGTGACGAGGGCATGAGTGACTGTGTGCAGGGCATCCTGATCCAGAAAGGGACGCAACTGGGAAATCAGGCGAACCTGATAGAAAGCCCCCCTGGCCACGGCCGTCATATGATCTTCCAAAGACAGCCGTGAGTCCAGGAGGACACCCAAGTTGCGAGCCCTCTCTGAGGGGGGTAAGATCTCATCCCCAATAGCCAGCGATGGTGTTACCTGGCTATATCGGGCTGTTGGGAGCCACAGCCACTCAGTCTTGGAGGGGTTGAGTCTAAGCCTGTTCCTCCCCATTCAGACCCACACAGCCTCCAGGCAGCGGAACATCACACCAAGGGCATCATTGGGGTGGCCTGAGGTTGAAATGTACAGCTGCGTGTCATTGGCATACAGTTGACACTTCACCCCAAAGCCACGGATGATCTCACCCAGCGGCTTCACATAAATGTTAAACAGAAGGGGCGAGAGGACTGACCCTTGCGGCATCCCACAAGTGAGGAGCCTCGAGGTCGACTTCTGCCCCCCTGTCAACACAGACTGCATGCAGTCAGAGAGGAAGGAGGAGAACCACCATAGCACAGTGCCCCCCACTCCCATCCCCTCCAGCCGACGCAGCATAATGCCATGATCGATGGTATCAAAAGCCGCTGAGAGATCTAGGAGGACCAGGACAGAGGAGCAACCCCTGTCCCGGGCCCTCCAGAGATCATCAACCAATGCGATCAATGCCATTTCTGTGCTGTAACCCACCCTGAAGCCCGACTGGCATGGATCTAGATAGACAGCTTCATCCAGGAATCGAGGAAGTTGTCCCGTCACCACACTCTCAACAACCTTCGCCGCGAAGCGGAGGTTGGAGACAGGACAATAGTTAGCTAATACAGCTGGGTCTATTTTTGATAGAGCTGGTAACTGAATAAAATGATCGTGATGAATTGTAACATTTATTTCTCACCTTTTTGTTCTCCAGAGAATGGAGGCATATCTGCAAGGACATAAAATTGAACAGCAAAGGTTGAGAGTTCCTATTAATCCTACACAAATCAGATTTATCCTCTACGATTTCATTGACCATAGAATTTATTTGTGAAAATAAAGGGAGCTCCATATCCTGCACACGAATATATAGGTAGTCCTCAACTTACAATGGTTCATTTAGTGACCGCTCAAAGTTACAACGGCACTGAAAAAATGGACTTAGGACCGTTTTTCACACTTATGATTGTTACAGCATCCCCATGGTCACTACCAGATCGGGTGATCCGGTCTGAACCGGAAGCATTTCACCCCTTATATAAGCCAATTGATAAAGCCTTCTCTTTTATTATTACCAATTGAACATATAACAACATAAAACCATAATCCAATATTTATTCCAGTTGAAATCATTCTTTCCCATTATTACTTTGTGCTTATTCTCTGGTCTTTTCATCTGGAAATGAAAAGAGTAAACACTATTTTTTCTTACAGGTATAGTATAGTATAGTCCTTGACTTAAAGCAGTTTGTTTAGTGACTGTTCAAACTTACAAATGGCACTGTAAACTTATGACCGTTTTTCACACTTGCAACCATTGCAGCATCCCCATGGTCATGTGATCAAAATTTGGATGCTTGGCAACTGGTTCATATTTATGACAATGTCCTGGGGTCATGTGATCACCTTTTGCTACTTTCTATCAAGCAAAGGAAGCCAGATTCACTTAACAACTGTGTTACTAACTGAACAACTGCAGTGATTCACTTAACAACTGTGGCAAAAAATGTCATAAAATGGAGCAAACCTCACTTAACAAATGTCTCACTTAGTAACATAACTTTTGGACTCAATTGTGGTCATAAGCCGAGGACTACATGTACATTTATCTATTTTTTTTAATTCCACTTTTACTACTTTTATAAGTAACTCAAGGCAGCAAACATGCCTTCCTCTTCCTATTTTCTCCACAGCAATCCTGAGAGCTGATGTGATTGGACTGAGGGAGAGAGAGAGAGAGAGTGACTGGCTTTCAAATCATCCAGCTGGCTTTCATGCCTAAAACAAGAGTAGAACTCACAATCTCCTGGTTTTAGTTCTTTCTGTTAATTTGACTGGGAAATTGGTTGGGTCATTTAGGATGTTCAACTTTTCATTTATATCCTTCACTGGCCAGGTGTCCCAATCACATCCATTGTGACAAATTTTACACACCTGAACTTCATATAGTTTCCCAGACAATTGCCTAGGTTTCTCAAAATCAGCAGGAGGCATTCAGTCAATCATGTTTAAGCATATGGCTATCTCAGCAGTTTTGTGCATCTGGAATCTCTGGCTTGTTTCCCAGGCAGGTTAATTTCAAACCCTAGGATCAGTGACAGTTTTGCTATGGATATAAATGTCACTGCTTACAGTTCAGTACTTTATGTGATCATATAAATAGGAATTTATTCCATTAGGAAGGGGTGCACCTGAACTCCCAATGAAAATTTGCTGTTCTTCAAGCTTTTTATAAGTAATTCTGAGTTAAGACTTGTACTCTGTGCAGGATATTTAGCAGGGGTGAAATCCAGCAGGTTCTGACAGGTTGTGGAGAACTGGTAGCGGAAATTTTAAGTAGTTCAGAGAACCAGCAAATACCACTTCTGGCTGGCCACAGAGTGGGGTGGGAATGGGGATTTTGCAATATCCTTCCTCTGGAGTGGGGTGGGAATGGAGATTTTGCCGTATCCTTCCCCTGCCATGCCCACCAAGCCACACCCACAGAACCGTTAGTAAAAAAAATTGGATTTCACCACTGATATTTAGGTATCTTGAAAGTCCTCATCTTTGCTGCCAGATGCCTAGGCAAGATTTGCAATGTTTTTTTCCTACATTTTCAGCGTAGCAACTCACAATTCAGATTATCAGACATTGCACTGAGTTCAACAAAAACCCATATTTGTACTTTCATGCTTTGACGTGGTGGAGTAAAATTGAGATTGCTCTCTGTACTATGGAAAGAAGTTTGGCATCTAGGCAGTAATGCTTGTCCCCCTTCCCTCATGATTCAGACATTCACACATACATTTATTCCCAGGCATCCAACCTGGGCATCATGAGCAGCTGCATCCAGCGTTGCAGATGCTCATGATGATGAGTGACATTCTAGTATTTTAAAGGATGTGCTGATGTCCAGAGAAAGCCTCCCCTCAGTCAGTCTTTTGAATTTACAAATGCAAATGCTAAGACAGAGTGGGATGAGGGTTGTGTCTAGCAGGAAAGGTGAAAGCAAATTGCCTACAGAAGAGGACGGGGGACAACATCTGGAGATTGGCAGCTATTACAGGCAGGCAAGAGGATTTTCATTCAATCACCAGGGCCAAGTAGATAAATAGGTACCACTCCAGTGAGAAAAGCTGGTAGCATTCCATGCAGAAGCAGGAGCCAATGGCGGATCTACCTGGATGCAAGGCGAGGTAAGGAGAAGAAAGCCCAACATATGAACCGACATTTCCCAAGTGCTGCTAGCCAGTTGGTGCAAAGCTAGTTTGCTCCCTGTAGTGTACTCTGTACACATGTATGAACAAAATGAATTAGCAATCTTAGGTAGCCAGAACTACCTGTGGTAAAAAGCAGTGTAGACTTTCTTGGCTATGTATGCCATATGCTTAAAAAAAAGAAGCTATGGTGAGTAGCACTTAGCTAGCATCCTAATAGTAATCCTGCTTGGAGCTTTAATGAGATCCCAGTAGCAACTGGAAAAAGAAAGAACAATGCTGAAGAAGTCCCAACTACTGTAACTTTGTTTTGAAAAAGATAAAGGTTGTATGTTACTTTAAAGACTTTTGTTGAATGTAGTAGTAAAAAAATAAGCATTACAATACTGAGTATTAAAGACATATTTATGTTGCAACATCACCTTGTAAAGTCCTTGTAAAGGATTGAGTTGACCTAGAGAAATATCCTGTTGTTGGGAAAGGTATGTGATGCAATAAAGTATGCTTTGTCCAATCCTCATAGAACAAAGAACACATTTGCCATGTGCTTTGATGACTCTTATCTGTAGATTTATAGAATTTTGTTCTTGCATTCTGTTGTATCTTTTCTACTGATCAAACAAAAAATACTAGAGCTAAGAGTAGATTTTATGAGGTTTCCATTGAAACGTCTTTGATATTAGTCTTTGACTCTCTTTCCTATCCTTCTTGACTTCAATTTTCACCGATGGCCTATTCAAAATATTTGAAAACCATGCAATTAAAATTACTTAATGGATATCAGCAACAGGGAAACTCTTACACTTTATTTCAAATGCCTCTCATGAGTTGGAAAGCATATGTCTACAGTTGTGGTATGGCACTAATCTTCACAATCGGTTTATTTGATTTGCATGCCCCCATCTTATTAAGTCACTTTAGGCACTTCAAAATAGTTAAAAACAATCCTATTTAAAAGTTAAAACTAATATACAATGATATAAAACCATTAAAATCCATTTTAAAACAAAAGCCAAAGTCCATCCTTGCATCAAGCTCGATAAAATTGATGTAAAAGATTCTGATCATTCTGAGCTGGATCCCCAAGCTCAGTGACAGATTCATGCCTTTGGGGCCTTCCTGAAGACTGGAAGCATCAGGGCTAATCTAAGTTCAGGAATACTAAATTATGTGGGGAGAATACACCAGTTAAGACAGTGAGGTCAGTTTGTAATAAGAAAACCACAAACCAACAAGAACAACAAAATCATGTATGTTCTTACAGAGTGATTTGTCATGCTACCCCTATGTAACTCTTAAGAGAATTAAGAACATTTAATTCCAGATGATGACTGACAGCCACCGTTTTCTTTGGCACCTTGCCTTAACTTCCCTAATAATTTTAGTCAACTGTTCAGTGTTCATATTTGTAAAGCACTGCATAGGTTAAAAATGGCATATAATTACCATATATTATTATTCTCATACTCCCTTTGATCTTTATAAGGTTATCCAAACTTGGAGCAATTAAGCCTTCATTAAAAATGGCATCAGCTTTCCTTTGCAGAAAATGTCAAATCTGTAGTCTTCAATTTCCCATAATCTTTACTGGAAGAATGAATACAAAATTAAATGCTATTGATCAAAAAGCTGTGACACAAGTAATGCCCGGACAATGTAAATGAAACCCAGCTTGTTAAATTATCAAAAGGGGAGAAAAAAGGTTTGTCTTCTTTTTTCCAGTGAAAAAGGGTTTTCTATCTCTGATATAAGCCAAAGCAGAAGATTTTTTTTTATAGTGCTAGATAATTACTGTTTTGAAAATAGCTGTGTTCTCGCAGAGAACTAAGTGAAGCTTGGTAGACCTTTGTTCTTTTGCTGAAAGATTTATGTTGTTAACCTTCAGCCAAAGCATGATGTATGGGAACAGATCTTCAATGGAAAGTGGAAAAATAGCCTTCCTCAATTCTAGAAGATGGAATGCAGGTATAATAGCATATGCAGCTCACTTAAATGTTTTCTCAGCATGATATCTAAATGAATAAAAGGTTTCAAATACTATGATCCCTGTAGTCAGGCTATGTTCTACCGAATGCAGAGAAATGATAAGCATCCTGGCTACAGCCACTTAAATGGGGGAAGGCAGGAAATATCACTGATACGTTGTGTATCATGCTAGCATTTCTTTTTAAAATTTTAGTCTATCAAACATGCAAATTTCAAAGCTTCAAAATATGCCACTATTCAGAAATTGCCTTATGCTTATACATGCATGCATGCATGCATGCATACAAACATACATGCATACATATATACATACCCATATTTATTCCTTCAGTGCTTTTATCCTATTCTCATATCTACTCTAAGCAAACATTAAATCCAGGGAAAAATGGGGTAACAACGGTATATATGGCCCCAACCCTCCTCTCCTTTCGTAAGGGCCTAAAGATCTGCTCTGCCAGTTGGCCTGAGGCCCCAATGGGAGAAGAGCACTGTGGAGGTGATTGATCAAGTAATAGATCTCACCTCCCCCCTATTCCATTCCTACTTCCAAACTTGATTTTAATCTTTGGTTTTAATTTATTTAGGTTTTAATGCACACACACACACATACACACGTCCAGAGTTACCTCATGGTAAGATAGGTGGCCAATAAATTTTATAAGTAAGTAAGTAAGTAAGTAAGTAAGTAAGTAAGTAAGTAAGTAAGTAAGTAAATAAATAAATAAGTAAGTAAATAAGATGCAAAAAAATTCCCAAGCAAACATGAAATGAAAAGAGATTGTTAATGGTTGAAATATAACATTAACCATGAAAAAAATGCTGCATTTTCAATGAATACATTAGAAAACAGAACATAAAATATTATTTTCATTCGTTAAAGATGGACTACATTTTAATAGGATTTTTTTTTAGAGGTGGGGATGAAGATGCAAAATAGATAAGGCTTTGTCATGCTTTTAGGTGAAACCAGGATTTGGGGGTGCAGTTAGGATTAACAATTCCTGTTCTCTACTCCTTCAATGACTTGATGTTTCTCTCAGGCAATTTTTAAATAGTCTTATGTTTTTAAATAACTATGACTACAACAAAGTTTATTAAAAATGAGATAGGTTCCTAATTTTTACAAAGGACTTAACCTTGTTCCCCTATTGTAAGTATTGAAAGTTAAATCCTGATACATGACTGACCATGGGACAGGAGAATTAAACAATAGCAATAGTGGGAAGTTGTGACACAAGAGCTTCTATGTAAAGAATACCAGAAAGCAAGGACTAAAACCTGGAGATTTTTGGATGACAGAATACAGTTCTTTGGAAGTAGCATATGGGCACATGGGGCAATCATGTTTACCGGCGGCATGCAAATCCTCCAAGAAATTATAACAAACAGTTCAGTTCTATCTGAGTCACTGATTTTCAGAAGTGAAGTTGATTCAGACAGTCAATTCAATTCTACAAACAGCATGGGTGAAAATGCAGACAAGTCTGTTAAATCAGTCAATTGATTTGAAGCAGTCAATTTAATTTGTTGCCTAACATTGATATTCCAATGTGATCTGAAAATTCTATTCATGGGGTGATTCAATCAAGTTGCCTTTGAATCAAGGCACTGCACAATCTTATATTAACTTTTTGCACAACCCAGTTATACTCATCCATTCTATAAGGGATGGTCCAATGGACACTTTGCTTATTTCGAGAAATATTTTAAACATGTTCCTAGTGATGATTGAAATTTGGTACTAAACTTAATTATAATTCAGATTTCTCTTTATCTACCCATGACTTAGACTTAATAAAGATTCTGCTTATCGTACTTAAAACTGTGTAAAACAATACACAATATCCTGCATACTGATAAAGCACTTTTGTTTAACAACTTTGTTAACAACTGAATACATTTCCCCCTTCATTCAATCATTCTACACCTGCCCTTTAAAGATGTAGAATGTATTGTCAAAAATCACAAAGTGTAAATATAAATATTGCTAAAGCGGTGTTGTATATGATAAATTAAAATGTCAAATGCAAAGAGATAATCTGCAACATTTATCTCCTGATTATAATGAATTATATTGAACTGTCTGAATAAAGAATGCAGGGTTCCTCTATAAATAAATAAATATAATTTTCTATTTTACCTTTTCTTACCATAATTTTGGAATAGGTTGTGGCAATCAGAAGATTCAAAATAAGTCAGTATCAAAATAATATGTATCAGCACATACACATGAGCAGAACCACAGAGAAATACATTATCAAGGAAGTAGACATTTTTTGAAAAGTGATTGTGAATATTTGCAGATTTCTCAGGTCCCGAAAGACAAAAATACCTGTAGCAATGAATGCTGATAAATTATGCACAACACAATAAGAAACAAAAGATGGAAAAAGAAGAAAATCACCTGATAAAAGAATCCGCAGGTTGGCTAAAGTAACAAGGATAAAATAGAACATAAAAGGTAATCAAATAAACATCCTAATGGTGGAAACTAGAACACCAACTGATCACCCTCATTATCAAAAGGAAACAGAAACCAATCAAATCTACACAGCGGAACAAATGCCTTCAGTATTGAAATATCAGCAGCAGGCGGATACGCTTGTGATTTTGGTGCTATTTTAAAACAGTGGCCACATTAGGATGTGACAGATAGCTGGGCAAACTGCATTTACTGGAAGAATGTTCCAGAACTATTGAAACTGATAAGCTTGAGGGATGTACTCAGCAATAGAACAAATTGTTTTCCCAATCTGTCCTTATTCTGTAGATGAATGCAGCAGAGCTCTGCCACAAATAGTATGGGAGTATAAACTCCCACCCATAACAAACCATACCTTTTTGTTAAATATTCTACTATGTTATTGGAAAGAAATGTGTCCCCTCCACCTAGAAAAAACTCTCTCATGATTTCTCAGACAGCAGTAGAACTATCCAAAAGCCTTAGAGGTAGCGCAATTTGGGCTAATTAAAGTTTTACAATCTAGTTTCAAAGCGTCATGTTTCAAAGATCTTTTTGTCAGGCAAACTGCTCATAAACTTTACAATACTTTTATTCAATTTCATTTAATAAACATATTGTTTCTCCTGTTTTTAAGTTGTAGGGATTTGTGCTTTTTTTACAGTCACTGTGTTTGAGTAAATTGCACTCACATTTGTTTACATAAGGATCTGGCTAGTGGGAATATATGATTGTATGTTTACGATAGATACATTCATATATTCCCACTAGTCAGATTCGTAATTGGGATTGTTTGCCTTTGATGTAACATTGTACATATCCCTTGCTGTACTGGCTAGATTAATTCAAGGACATATAGATTCTAAGCAGATATGGGAAATGAGTCTAGACTTTGAGGGTGGAGAAGCCAAACCAGTTTTATCAGTTAAATCAAACTCACAGCTATACTATATGTCTTAGAAATATACATAAAATAGGATTGTTTAGTCTGTAGAGAGCATATGAAAAGTGAACCTTCTGGGAAGATTCATATTGTAAGCACGTAATCCAGCAAAGATTTTCCTCAACTGTGTAAAGTTCCATCCATACATACCAGGGAACAGGAAGACGGAAGCAAAAGAAAGAAGCTTTTCTAAGGAAAAGGAATTAAATTTGCAGTAGGTGGTAGTTTCTGGAGCAGGGGGAATCAAATTCATAACAACAGACTTTGAAAGAAATATTAATCCTGTAGTCTGCTGTGCTTGGATATTCTGTCTCCAAACTTGCATGTTTCCAAGAACATAATAAAAAAGCAGACCTCTGTTGCATTTACCAGTACATAATCCATAAATATGACTAAACATTTTTACAGCTTTAGCATTTGGTTTCAGAAGCCGAAGGACATACAGAAATATTTAACACTGAAACTTTCTTTTTTTTTTAAAGGAATTTTATTGAATTTATAAACATATATATATTTACATTTCCATTAATATCGGATGTGCAGTGTTTTTAACTATATACAAAATATATTTCTGGTGTCATTTAGGTTACTTTTTGCTTTTATTTAACATACCTTTTTCTCTTCCTTTCATTTTATCGTTCATCCACTCATACCACCTTCCCCACACGGTATAGTATTCTGAATTCTCATCATCGTTTATTTCATGGGTTAATTTGGTCATCTCTGCGCACTCCAGTATTTTCCTAGTTATAAGCTCTTCTGGTGGTTGGGTTTTCTCTTTCCAATATTGTGAGTAGGCCAATCTAGCAGCTGTAATTATATGTATTATTAAATGAATCTTTTCCTTTCCTTATTTATTTATTTATTTATTTATTTATTTATTTATTTATTTATTTATTTATTTATTTAATTAATTTGTATACCGCCCTTCTCCCAGAAGGGACTCAGGGCGGTGAACAGCCAAAATTAAAAAACATACAAATGCAAAAGTTAAGATAATTAAAAAGAATTAAATCACTGGCTACCCAATTTAAAACCCCAAATCCATAAAATTTAAAATCCCAATTAAAAACCATTTAGGCTAGGCCGGCTTGATGAAATAAAAACGTCTTCAGGGTTTTACGGAAGGTCCGGAGGTCCGGGATCAATCGTATTCCAGGAGGCAGCTCATTCCACAGGGCGGGTGCCCCCACAAAGAAGGCTCACCCCCTGGGGGCCGCCAGCCGACATTGCCTGACCGACGGCACCCTGAGGAGGCCCTCTCTGTGAGAGCGTATTGGCCGGTGGGAGGTTATCGGTAGCAGCAGGCGGTCTCGCAAATACCCTGGCCCTAAGCCATGGAGCGCTTTAAAGATGAGAACCAACACCTTAAAGCGCATATGGCTTCTTTACTATTCCCAGGAGAAATATTTCCGGTGTCAATTCAATATCTTCCCCAATTATTTCTTGTAACCATCCCCTGATCTTACTCCAATATCCTTTCGCTTCAGGGCATGTCCACCACATGTGAAAGAAGGTGCCTTGACCATAGCCACATTTCCAGCAGTTGGGGTGTATGTTAGGATACATCTTTGCTAGCCTAGCTGGGGCTAAATACCACCTGTGGAGCATCTTATAATGGTTTTCCTTATATGTCGCGGCTCTGGTCAATTTAAAGTTCTTATTCCATGCCTCTTCCCATTCATTAAAATTTATGTCATGTCCAATATTTTTCTCCCATGCACTCATTTGATTCTTTGTTATATCCTCAGCTCTGTCTTCATCTAATAGATAATTGTATAATTTAGCCAGGATCTTTTTACCTGTTCCCATCAGGACTTTATCCAACCCATTATATCCTAGTTCTAAGCCGCATTGTTCTTTATCTTTCTGATACCTGGATTTTATTTGTAGATAGGTCCACCAGTCTAAATTTACTCCTTGCTCTTTCAAGGCATCGTTTGATTTAAGATTCGCTCCTTCATCTAAAATGTCTTTATACGTGCACATTTTCTCCATTCCCCATCTATTGGGATAGATCAGGGCCTCCATCGTGGAGAGCCACCTTGGGACTTTTTTATAATATCTCTGCCTAATTCCAGTCCATGTTTGTATCAATGAATCTCTAATTTTATGTCTATGAAAATATGTTTTCTTTTTCTTCTCTGTGTCCCATAGGTATGCATGCCACCCTTTTTGTAGATCGTGGCCTTCTAGGGTTAAAATCCTCTTATTTTCCAGGGTGGCCCAGTCCCTTATCCAGACTAGCTTAGCTGCCCTATAATATATTTCCCAATCAGGAAGTCCAAATCCTCCTATATCTCTTTTACCCCTTAAAATTTTAAGAGAGAACCTCAGCTTTTTCCCCTCCCATACAAATTCCCTGATAATTTTATTTAATTCTGAGAAAAAAATTTTATCTAAATTCACCGGTATATTTTGATATAAAAATAGTACTTTGGGGAGGATGTTCATCTTAATCGCAGCTATCTTGCCCAAAAGTGACAATTTTATTTTCTTCCATCTATCTAAGTCTTGTTTCATTTTTCTAATTAAAGGGGTATAATTATCATCTTTTAAGGACGAACACCTTGTAGTTATCCAAATTCCTAGATACTTAATTTTTTTAACAACCTGTAGTCCCAACAATTCTTCTATCTCTTTCTTCCGAACCTTGGTTACATTCTTGGTCAATATTTTGGTTTTAGTTTTGTTCAATTTAAAGCCTGCCACCTCTCCGTATCTGCCCAATTCCTCTAGCACTTTTTGTCCCGATTCTATAGGGTCTTCTAAGATTAAGGCTACATCGTCTGCAAATGCTTGCGTTTTGTAAACTTCTTTCCTAATCTTTAAACTTTTTATTTCCTCATTATTTCTAATTTTCCGTAGCAGGACTTCTAGAGCCAAAATAAACAATAATGGTGACAGAGGACATCTCTGCCTTACCCTCTTTCTAATCTGTCTCCGTTTACTAAAATACTCGCCTTTTGATTATCGTAAATAGATTTTATCATCTTTTCAAAATTTGTTCCAAATCCCATTACCTCAATTTGTTTAATCATAAATTTCCAATTTAAATTATCAAATGACTTTTGGGCATCTACAAAAACTAAGGCCATCTGTTTTTCGGGGTGTTCTTCATAATATTCTAGGATATCCAACACAGTTCTCAAATTATCCCTAATTTGCCTCCCCGGGAGGAATCCATTTTGATCTTTATGTATCCAAGTGTTTAGTATTTTTTTGGTTCTTTCTGCCATTATGCTCATAAATAGCTTATAGTCAGTATTTAGGAGGGAAATTGGTCTTTAATTCTGAATTTGTTTTAGGTCGGCACCTTCTTTCGGCACTAGTGTGACATGTGCTTCCTTCCACGACTCTGGGATTTTAGAACCCATCAATACATCGTTGAAAATTTCCACTAATTTTGGTTGTAATATTTCTTCTAGTTTTTTGTATATTTCCGGGCCTGGCGATTTATTATTTTTAAGTTTAGAGAGAACTGCTTTTAGTTCTTCAGCTGTTATCTTTCTATTAAGCATTTCTCTCTCTTCCTCTGTTATTCACGGAAGCTCTGCGTTTGCCAAATATTGCTCTATTTTTCCTTCTGGAACCTCCTCTTCTTTATATAGAGTCTCATAAAACTCTCTAGCTCTTTCTAGTTTATCCTCTTCTTTGTTCAATAGCTTGCCCTTAGAGTCTTCTAATATATGAATTGTCCCCTTTTCATTTTCCTTTTTTAATTTATAGGCTAGCCACCTGCCCGACTTGTTGGCATTCTCAAAATAATATTGTTTCATTCTTTTTATTTTTTGCACTAGCTCCTCTTGGTCAATGATGTTCAGTTTGTGTCGCCACATCAGCCAACTTTCTTTAGCTGTTTCATCTCCCGGGTTTTCTTGGAGTTTTCTTTCCGCTTCTCCTAAGTGGTTTAAATAGTCTTCCAGGGTCTTTCATTTTTCCTTACTTTTGTATGCACTGTATGATATCACAACCCCTCTTAAGTAGGCCTTCATTGCGTCCCATACTATTGCAAGAGGTGTTCCTTGATTTTCATTTTCCTTGAAAAGGGACTTTACTTCTTCTTTAAGTTTTTTTATACATTCTTTATCACTCAATAGTTTGGCATTAAACCTCCATCTCTGTTGTTTCTTGCTCTTTACACTCTTCCACCTTATTTCTAAGGGGTTATGATCTGCCCAGGTGTTCGGGTTGATTTCTGCCATTCCTATTTCCTGCTGATCCATGCCATGTCTATTCTGGACCATGACTTTTGTGGGTTTGAATAAAATGTATATTGTCTGTTGTTTGGGTGTAGAGTTCGCCATATATCAATTAAATTCAGTTCATCTGCTAAATCAAAGAAAGCTCTCGGTAAATTTGCCCTTATATTTTTCATAATTTTATTGCTTTTATAATCTTTATCCAAATCTACAATACCATTAAAATCACCTATTATACAAATTTAATTATATTCCATTTTTCCTAATTGCTCATGAAGTTTCTTAAAATATTCTCCCTGTTTTTTATTTGGTAGATATATACCTACTAGCAGTATTTTGGAGTTCCCTCTCCTAATCTCAATCATAAGAGTTCTTCCCTTTGTATCATTAAACTTTAGCTCTGCTTCAATTCCTTTCTTTACGTAGATTACCACCCCCTCTTCTTTTTTTCTGCTAGTGAAATGAATGTTTTACCATATTTTTTGTATTCTAAACATTTACCCTCTTCCTTTTTTATGTGCACCTCCTGTAGACAGATTATATCTATGTTTTGTTTAACTAATTTTGTTAGTGTTAGTTTCCTCTTTTTATAATCGTTTAGTCCATTGACATTTACTGATATTAATTTCAAATCGTTCATTCCTGTTTTCCTTATCTGGTTTTTAGTTTTTGTTTGTTCGTACAGCTCTTACTGGTCTTGCTTTTTTCCCTGTGGCTTCTTCTTCTATCTTCTTCTCCTCCGCGATCCCTTCCTTAGTATTTTGGTAAGGTGAGGTTTCCTCTTCTACTGCTATTGTCTCTATTTCCTCTTTGCTACTCTGTTCTTCCTCCACGCCTCTCAACTGATCGAGGAAGTCTTGTGCTGTACTCAGACTATCTATTTTTATTTTTCTCCCTTGCCAAGTGATTAACATCCCTTCTGGCAGGAGCCACCTAAATAATATATTTCTTTTATTTAGCTGTACAGCTAAGAATCTATAATCCTGAAACTTTCAACTCAGCCTTTGCAGTCACTGAGCAAATGAATTTGATGAATTCTCCTGGTTACCAAACTCATACACAATTAAAATACAATTGCTTTTATTTATGTTTTATAGATTTCAAAACTATATTTCTATTTACTATTTTATTTTATTTTATGTTGCTTCCCCCCCCCCCAGTTGCATCTTTTTGGGGGTAGAACAATGAGATACACAACCAATAAATCAATAAAGCCATGAAGTAGAAATTAGATAGTTTCAACCTCAATGACATATCTCTGATACTTGACAGACTATGCTTTAGAGTCCACCACACATTTTCCATTTGCAACTATCCATACAAAGGATCCCTTTCTTTGAAATCCTTGGTGCTCATTGAGATTGGTTGTTTTCTTGCAGATGTTTTGTCACTCAGCTAGGTAATGTCCTCAGCGCTAGAAGGGAGAAAGGATTTGGTCTTTGTTTATATAGAATTGATGAGAACATTGTTTGTTTTCAAACAAACAAGAGTTGATATCTCTGACAATGAAAGCTACTGTACATAGACAGCAAACCCCACTCCTTCTAGCATTTAAGCTGCTACCTAGCTGGGTAACAAAACATCTGCAAGCAAACAATGAAGCTCAAAGAGCACTAAGGACTTCACAGTTTACCTCTGGGCTATATGTATGTTCCAAGGGTGGGTTCTACTTACCTTTACTACTGGTTTGCAATGGGATTGCGCGTGCGCCTTGCTTCTGTGCATGCGCAGATCGCTGATCACAACATCCGGGCGGTGGGCAGAGTCTCCTGCCGGTTTTACTACCAGTTCTTGTGAATCGGTCCGAAACAGGGTCAACCCACCACTGGTATATTTATTATTATTATTATTATTATTATTATTATTATTATTATTATTATTATTATTATTATTATTATTATTATTTGTATACCACCCTACTCCCGAAGGACTCAGGGCGGTGAACAGCCAAATAAAATACATATAGTACAAATGTTAAAAAACCATTAAAATATTGGTGTTTTATGCTGAAAGCACAGATGCCATCAAGAATCATTATATCAAGCTCACTTTATATAAAAGTTCATCAACAAAAGAAGGAGAGCCATATGTCCAGGCTATCAGTTTCAAGATAACCTCATTTTGAGCAATTTGCTTTAAAAGAATTACTTCAAATTGTTTTTGTCTATTAAGATTTTAAGCATTTTCATTATAATTAGGAATCCCAAAGGCTGGAAAGAGGCTGGGCCATTCTCAATATGTGAGGCAGTATGTTACTTAACTACAAATTTAATATTTGAATGGGGTTACAAACAGGAACAAGTAAATACAAACTGATAGGTGTTCCCTTGTACCTTAAGAATGTTTAGCTTAATGCCTTATTGTGCCCCACTTTATTCCATACCCCCCCCAACAAAAATATACTTTGAAAAAGCAAACTAGCACTTACACAAAATCTATAAGAGTTTCAAATGTTTACTTTCACAAATGTTTTGTACAGTATCCCATGGAACCAATATTAGCTTCCATGTTCTTCCTCTTTGCCTTCCATTTTCCATAAAAGTTATCAGTAAATGAATGTATTTTAAAATATCAACACATTATTAAATGCTTCACTGATAAACCACAGGACACAAATATTTTCATAAGATCACTGTGCTGATCCAATTCAAGTGGAAACATTGGAAATACAAATGGCCAGGGAGCAAAAGGAAGAATGTGGTTTTGTAAAAATGTTATTTTAAAGGCTGGGGCTATTTAAACAGACGCCCAATTGTAAAATCAGTTCCACTATAGTAATCCATACAACACAAAATGTTGCTTGCAGGAACATTTGCTAAGACCAGTCTTTCTTACCTCTGACCATCTGCTTCTGTTTGCTCAGGTGGCTTTGCTTCCCTGGAACTTCAGCAAATGGTACCAGATGCCTCCTGGTTTTCCTAGTCTCTCTCCTTTCAGCTTATTTTGGGCATATACTGTACTATAGTCCTCTAGAACATTGGTCCACATGCAGATGCTATTGGAAGTGACACAATTTTCAGTCATTTTAATTAGTCTAGCCTAGGAAAGCCTTCAGATGGCTTATAGCTACTGCGTTTTACCTTTAGTCAGTCTTCCAACTCAAAAATACACAAACCTAGAACATTTTCCTGATCGTCCCAAAAATGCTTTTTCAGGAGGCAACTGGACTTTCTTGTTTTTCTTTGAAGATGTTTCGCTTCTCATCCAAGAAGCTTCTTCAGCTCTGATTGGATGGTGGGGAATGGAAGGATTTATATTCCTTGCAGACAGCTAGTCATTTACTTTTAAAGAGTCATTGAGGTCATTTGGATATTATCTGTGTCCTCAGGCTCACCTGAGTGGTGCAAATGTGTGTGAAGCCTTCTTGGCTGAAGGAGATTTTCTGCCCTGTGTCCCTTCACTGTTGAAGACAGGCACAGGCTGTTGGGGATAAGTCTGGGTCTGAAACTGAAGTGCAAATGGTTCCTGTAGTCTGCAGTCAGGACACAGATAAGCTTCCAAATGGCCTTTAAAAGAAGGCAAATGACCAGCTGTCTGCAATGAATATAAATCCTTCCATTTTGCACAATCCAGTCAGAGCTGAAGAAGCCTCTTGGTTAAGAAGCAAAATGTCTTCAAAGAAAAACAAGAAAGTCCAGTTGCCTCCTGAAAAAGCACCTTTGGAACAACCACTACCTGGATGACTGAGAATCTCTATAGACATTTTCCTGATCAGATTCTCATTTCCCCATCATATTAAAAAGTATTACTACTGTTTCAAAAGGACTGAATACATCTACTCGTCTTCTGAACTATAGAGGAAGCAGCAGAATTTTGTCTGTAGAGCAAGTAGAGATAGGCAGATTGGTCTGTTTCTCTTCCATTTTACTTGCACATGTTTTCCTACATTAATTTAAAAGGGGTCACAATGTGCATTAAATCATTGGATCCTTTCTGAAAAGATTATTGAATAAATTCCTCAAACACCTCATGCAAAAACCCAAACCCATATTCAATTTACTCTTTCAAACATGTATACAAAACTCCACTTGAAAAGATTTTTAAATTCTGGATAATGCCATTACACCTTGGAGCACCCATCTCTTAACTATCCTATTCCGCCACACTTCTCTTGCCTCTCCTGAAATCAGTTCTTTGGGCACAGAGCCAATTTTCCCCATATGAAACTTTGCAGTTTTCTCTTTGTGTTGACAGTTTCACATAAAAGTTAGTAATGTATATAGATTCCACAGCAAAAAGGGAATCTATCAAAGTTCTTGCTGATCCATAGGATAGCAACTAGCTGTAATATCTGCACTTTTGCTTTCTTCTGTCAACTATCCCCTGGTATTCTACCTTTTCCTCTTTCCCAAGCAAAGCAAAGTTCTAGAAAATAATGCCACACATCTTCAGTTCCTTTATGGAAGATATTTGAGCTGTTTCTATATTTTCCTTACAAACACGAAGAGAGCTAATTGTCTCAAAATGCATTGTAGGAACTTCCTAAGGATATACTCCAGTTTAACTGAGTGCTGTTAAAGTAACCCAGCTTCTTTCCCAGTTACATTTTTCTTTCATAAAGGCGCAAAGCAGCAGGCTTCAACCTCATCTCCTGCAGATAGATTGCCTATTGATGAGATCACCCATGACCATCTAAGAACCACTAAAGGTACTTTGTTAAATCTGGACTACCCAGAGAGGATACATCAGCCAATCATCCCTGACCATTAGCAAGCAATCAGCTTAGCAAAAGGTGTTCAATGGGCAGCCACCATCCTGAGTAAAACTTTCTATGGCCTCAGCCATAGAAGATTTCTTTGAAGTTTTCTGCCAAAGTCTAGGGTTGAGGTTCATACGTATATTTTTACAGACTAATTGATGCAATGAGGAGTTAGTTTTCTTCCCTTCTTAAAACTTATTTCTCTTCCTTCCTTTCCTCTCTCCCACTCCCTGTTTTATCTGTGTTGATATAGTCAATGGACCTTGTAGGAAAAGGGCAAAAATTCTTTCTCATGAACTCATTTCCTGTGTAAATGTATGTTATAACTGTTTGTGGTACCCAGAAAAAAAGCTAAGCAAAATATGAAATGTCCAATAAAAATACCAAAGAAATGTCTTGAGATTGATAAACTTCTGGACCATCTATTTACAGAAGCTCCAAGCAAGAGAATTTGTAAAGCTTTACCTTATGAGTAGGCTGAATGATAACTATACTTAAAATGTTTTTTAAAAAGTTTGAACCTATTATAAAACAAGCCACCTTTCCATTTTTTTCATTTCCGTTATTGTATTCCTTGTTCATCATCTCAGTAAAACATACTTTCATCCAAAGCCACTGTTATCCTTAAAAGTCTGTGGTTTTATTTCCGTACATGTTAAGTTTATTGTCACAAGAGTCCCCTTGATAAATCTGTTATTGCTTAAATATTTATATTATTCATAGTTGAGCAATACCTTTATTTGAACCATTCAGAATGATAAAAAAGGGATGCATATGCTTTCAAGTTCTTCAGAACTCTTCATCAGACATTACAAAAATCAGAGGCTCGAGAGGAAGCTGGAAAATTGAAACATTAAATGTTTTACCCATGGGAGTTGTAGTTCAAAGTCAATCTTAAAGGGAGGCATGCAAAGATAGAAGGCCTCTTGAGTTAACCATACCATGCATCAATGGGGCACTTTATGGCACAAAGGAAACACAGTTTTCTTTACAAGACACTTTGCATTATTCTGATCTTCTAATCCAGAGACTGTGGCAGACACTATTAGAACTGCCAGGTGAACCCATCTTTGGAATGAAACACTTAATAGATCACATTAGGTTAATTAAAGGCCATTAATCCCCACTCTCTTTCTGTGACAAAAGCTTGTAGGCTGCTACCCTGGCTGAGGACCAAAATAAAGAAGTATTGCAGTCATTATCAGCAAAGGGAAAAAAAGTAACCCGTGGAGGTTTCTCCGTTATTGCTACAGTGGCTCAAGAAATTAAAGTTACATCTTCCAGTGTGTGCATAATAACTTTTATTGCTCACTGAATACACCTAGTCAACACACACAAACTGGAATTAGAGGGAAAGTTTTATAATACACCTTGGACCAGGCAGCTGACTATTGTAAGATACTTATATGTACCACCACATTTTTAACTTTATTACATTTTACTGTAAATAAACAAGAAGATGAAGATACTTCTGGTGTAATCTTCAGAAAGGTTGCATCACTCCAAACTATGAAAAATATTGACTGCTGACACAACATTGTAAAACAATATGATATCGTGTTCCATAGTTCTATTATTATGATCCTAAACAGATGGAGACTACAAACCATTTGGAAAATAATTACAGCATTACTGTAACAATAAAAAGTCATGACATCTATTTGGCATAATGTAGTTTAGCACTAGAAAAGAAAGTTAGGGATTGTGTTCAATGAACTGAAAGTGTAAAACACCTAATGAAGAGATTGTCCAGTAGCAGCATTCTGTTTTAATTTAGATTCCCAAGTAGCTAATGCAATGGAAATTAACAACTCTTAAATGTGTTAAACAATCTTCTGGTTTTTGCAATAAATGAGCGGGCTAGAAGTCATGCAGTTTGTACTTTCATTGCAAGACACCAGCTGGCTATTTTCCTTGGGATATTGATTTGATAAATAAACAAATTGGCGGAGATTCTCAAAGTTAGAGGAATATTAGCACTGGTGAACTGAATAATAAAAACATTAAATGGCAGCCAAATGAATAATTTCATCATAACAGCCTTTAGATTTCCTTTTTCTTTTTCAAAAGAAATTGGTAAGAGTGCTTCTAAAAGTGTTTATGCATTCATAGTAATGTTACACTTTTTTTAAAAAAAATACTTTTACTCCATTTTTAAAATCTTTTCTTTCAGGATGAGCGTGCAGCTTCGGGAGGGACGCACATGGAGCGGTGAGGGAGGAAGGGGACACCTGCCTAGCTAGCCAGATCAGCCGAATCAACCCTGGCGATCAATGGGATGACAGATGTCGCAGCCAGATCACCCTCACATCCGAACCTGGCTCAGAACAAATCAAAGGATTTTCCTCTAACAGACTAATGGGGATTTTGTCAATACCAATGGTATTCAAGTGGGGCTGTGGATATTTTGGGATTGAACCCAAGATGCCCATCACTATTGACTCTATCTTTGCTTTCCTTTTTGTCACAATCGTTATACATTTATTTTCAGGTCTTTGAATTTGGTGATTTTCTCCAGTTCTTTTTCTTCTATTCTGCTATATCCAGGTACTGCAACATCCACTCTTCAGACTGTCTTGTCTTTCTAATTCACAGTTGTTAAGTCTGGGGTGTTATGTGGCAGGTACTTGTCTCTTTGAATTCTAAAGTCCCAGAGTTTTTCTTCTAAGCCAACTTGATCTCTCCAGTACTCAGTAAGCCTTCATGTTATACTAGCTTCAGTGCTTTTTCTTCACTGTCCTTCAGATAATCTTCCAATGAAGTTTTTTTTTCTTCATTGTTATTGTTATTGTTTTGCTTGCATGTTCTGTACTAAGGGAGCTGGAGGATGAATGACTGGGAACCATAGCTCTTCTTTCAGCTGCAGAGGAAAAAAAAATGTTTTCAGAATCTTGTCCCTGCTATCAGATTTCCAAGATAGGGAGTGAAAAAGGTGGGATTTAGAAGACGGAGCCCAGCGACGAGTATTTACAATTATAAAATGTTGGATAATATAGGTTTTGGACAGATTTCCCCCCCCCCAAGAATTACTGATAAACAGGTGACAGCCCCTGAATTTTTCTGATCTTGATAAATATTAAGTCAGTTTGATATGGTATTACTTGGGTTGAAAAGCACCAGGGAATCCTAGATTTGATGTCTATGGAGATTCTCAGTCTTCCAGGTCATGGTTGTGCCAAAGGTGCTTTTTCAAGAGGCAACTGGACTTTCTGGTTTTTCTTTGAAGATATTTTGCTTCTTATCCAGCTCAGAGCTGAAGAAGCTTCTTGTATGAGAAGTGAAACACCTTCAAAGAAAAACCAGAAAGTCCAGTTGCCTCTTGAAAAAGCACCTTTGGGTCCAGGTCTGATGGCTAAACTAGGAGAAAGCATTTATGAAAGAAGCAATGGTAGACATTATTATTATTATGGCAGGACATGACTATGCAGACATGACTATTTAGGCATCAAGGTTGAAACTCAGAGGGATTCTTTAATTTTATATGGGGCATAGTTAGAATCTTTGTAGTTTTCTTACTGTGAGTCATTGTTTTCCTTAATGAAGTGATTTATGTTGCTCAAATATTTTCAATCCTGTATCTATTGCCATATAGTCTAACACATAATATTAGTAACAAGTAAAACTCATTATATAGCTACATTTTTTAAAAAAATCAGTATGGCTAAGTGGTTAAAATATTACAATTGATCTCTTTAGTCCATATGCTGTTCTTTTTTGCTATTGGAATTACTTTTGTAATCATACTAGGGGTAAAATATCAATCCCAATTATTCTAATGGGGAAAAATATGCCTTGATATGTCCATAAAAAATGAACTTTCATATGTTCTGTCAGGTAACAGCAGGGGTCAGTTTAATCATGCTAATAGATGGACATATTGAAAACCCTTACAAAAATCTGGAAAGTTTACCATTAAGATCAATAATATCAGAATAATGTCCTCGGTACCTGTCAAGAGTAGTGAGACAGAGACCCGGGGGTAAAAGATAAATACAGTACTTATGCTACTGCTGATTATATGCAGCAATGACAGTTTCCCAATTTATGTGTCAATAAAAATATAACTATTTTATCCTAATTGCTTTTAAGGCAATGGCTGCTATTAGCTATCCGGTATCTACTTTTAAACCTTTTTTTTCCACACTCAGAAAAATTCTTGCTATTAATTCAATAAATTCAGACATAGATTATATAAAAATCCAACATTTAAAAATTTGGAAACATGGGGTTTCTTGAGATTTGTGTTTCTCTGTGTGTGGCACTTGTTCATCAAAACCAAGCTGGCTACAGCTTACCTCCAAGATGGATATAGCTTGCAAATGTAACATTTTGAAGATCTTGTTTGAAATCTTCTTAAAAAATAAAACAGGGTTGCTATCTGAAAAGAGTTCCATTTATGTTTCACATCCCTTATGTTATTCAAATCAAGATCGTTTGCACATTTACATCACTTTTAATTACAGCACTTTAAGAACATTTACTAATTAAGCTTCAAAAGACCCCTAAGCCTCACAAATGAGGAATATATAGTCATCATGTCACTCACCATTGAAATGAAAGCCTCTCTGGAGTAGAGTGGAGTACAACAGCTGTTTTGAAATGTACACCAACGCTGCACAACTGTTAGATGAATTCCATTTCCAGCAGAAACTGTTGGGGAACACTGGGTAAATAGAATGTAATTACTTGATTTGGAATGTATCCAGGAGACCCAGATTAACATCCTGAGTCTCACAACTGTTTCTGGAAGTTGGCTTTTATGCTGAATGGATTTTGCATTTCTCTTAGAAAACAGCATGTCTATTCTAAACTATGCCATGCCGATATGAATCAGGATAGCTTTTTCCTGAAATGGGATTCGGGTTAATTACATCTAAAGTCATCTTAAAACATTACACTTGAATTCTGTATAAAATACTTTCATACAAAAAAGGGGGCATAAAGAATGGCCCTGCCATTAATGTTCTTGGTCTCCAACTTTCTGGTGTTGTCTACAGTTTTTCTCTAGTTCTTCTCCCATTTGTGTCCTCCTCTGCTATCTCATTGTATCAGGAGGCAGGGGAGTTGTTAGAAGGGAATTGTTACTGGGATACATGAGCAAGAAATGCCAGGAATATACACCAAAAATATATACCCAGCAGAGTCACCTGCAATACATTTTGCACCCAAAGTAAGCAGGCAACAGCAGTTTTATTGTGGAACAAATCACAAACTGTTCATATATAAGTTCCAAGTCAAGCTAAATTGGAAGCACACAACCAGTCAAATTACCACCATATGATCTTGAGCGCACACATACCATTTTCAATAATAAGTTTAAGAATTGAAGTCCTTATTGATAGAAGAGCAGAGGAACTGTGGAATGAAATCAAACAAGTTGTTGAAACTGAATGTAAAAAGAGACTGTCAAAGACCAAGATATACAACAAAGAAAATTGGATGTCAGAACAAATGGCAGCAACTACTGAGCAGAGAAGCCAATGGGGAGCCAAAGACAGATTTCATGAAGGAATTTAATTAAAACCTTTAGTGAATGATTAGAAAACACATGTAGTAGTATTACAACAACATTTGAAAAGTCACTGAAGATGAAAAGAGAAAAACAAGCAAAGTCTTCCAAAAGATCTCAAACCTCAGAAAGAGCTTTTAAACTTGAATGAGTATGCCAAAGGATGCTAATGGACAAATGGTTAAGTTGTTATGGTCAAAGAAAGATAAAATGAGAAACAAAACTGGGTACAGTAGAGATGTCAATATCCAAAATATTTTAGAAAATATCCCCTACTTAGAAGAAACTCAAATATTAGAAAATGAAGATAGATTCATCCACAATTAGCACTCCATAGTTACAAGTGCTATGGAAAGAACTGTACAGTCAGATTTATGAGAAATTTACTGGAGAAATTCTACTAATATAGTCCCTAAGAGTTTACATTGACTTGATGGCAGGTAATCAAACATGCTTCTGCTTATGGTTACCTGGATAAAAATGTAACTGCAAGATTGGTATAAAGTAGGGTCCCTGATAGTAAGGGAAGCTTCTACTTTCATTAGCAAATATGAATATTCCTTTTGCAGGAAATTTTCTGCAAAAGTTTCTAGGAAAGCCTATGTTTTCTTTTCTTTTCATAGGCCTTTATGTGTATTTCTCTTTAGCCAGGTTCTTCCTACATAAGCCAAGATTTTTAGGCAGCCCTAGTTCAGTGAAATCCCAATCCACTAGTTTCTAGGCTTTTTTTTCCAGCAGCCAGCAAGCTCCCTGCTGCCCATTGGGAGACTAAGGAGACTAAGATAGATCTATTTCGGACTTATAAGCCCTCATCAAAAATCTTGGTTTACGTAGGAAGAACCTGGCTAAAGAGAAATACACATAAAGACCTATGAAAAGAAAAGAAAACAAATACTGTACCTTTACAGGGAGGATACATGGGATGAAGGTGTGGCTAATTGATGAGGGCTTATAAATCCAAAATAGATCTATCTTAGCCTCCTTAGTCTCCCAATGGGCAGCAGGGAGCTTGCTGGCTGCTGGAAAAAAAAGCCTAGAAACTAGTGGATTGGGATTTCACTGAACTACGGCTGCCTAAAAATCTTGGTTTACGTAGGAAGAATCTGGCTAAAGAGAAATACACACACAGACACAGACACAGACACACACACACACACACACACACACACACACACACATATAATTGTATATTGTATATACGTAGTATCTTATGCCTGTTCAGATAATCATTTACATATAAACTTCTTCTATATGCATTAGATGGGCACAATATCAAACAATATGTATGCAAGGTATAATGTATAAAGGGATGCTCAACAAACCAAATCAATTAATCATATTTTTAGATTTATATCTACTTACACCACAATATTATTAATCATTAGCTTTATACTTCCCAGATATTCTGTTGCAGTCTGACACAATAGAATGTGTCAAAGACACATTTTAAAGGCATTTTAAAAAGTTAATTTTACGAGAAAATACACATTTTCAAAGTGCACATTTTGGACAAAACATACATAAAACAAAATCCAATTACAGCATTACTTTCAGAGGGTGATCTCTAAAGGCAAAATGAGTGCAAGGTTTTAGGTTTTCCATATCTTTTGATCTGATGATGTAATAAAAAGAAACAGAAGAAAGGGATGGAGACTCTGATAATATTAAATCATAATAGAGCTAGTTTGGTGGAGGCGGTGAAGGTACTGCCTTGAAATCAGGAGATGGTGAGTTCTAGTCCCCTTTTAGGCATGAAAGCCAGCTGGAAGATTTTGGGCCAGTCACTCAGCCCAACTCATCTCTTAGGGTTGTTGTTGTTGTGGCGAAAATAGAAGGAGGAAAGAGTATTAGCTATGTTCGCTGTTTAAGTTACTTATAAAATAAATAAAAAATATTATAAAACAGGGGTGTTAAACTCGCATCATCACAGCATCATCACATTACATATGGCAACCTTTTTCCCTTTGCTAAACTGGGCATGAGCGTGGCCAGTGCATGACGCATCCAGCCCGTGGGCCGCGAGCTTGACAGCCCTGTTATAAAAGAATAAAATAAATAAAGGTGGGATAAAAATCTAATAAGTAAATAATCTCAACATGCTTAAAGTCAGGAATGAGATGTTAGAAAAGGCCATAAATAAATTAATTAGGCTTTGTCATATTCCTTCCCCCCCCCCCCCCCCGTTGAGAGACGGCTGTTAAATTTTGACATAGGCCTCTTTAATTCCTCTTTAAATCCTCTTTGTCCAAAATATGGACTTTGTTCTCTTCAAAAGAGTGGCCTGTGTCTGTGTGGTTTGAAAGAGGTGTTAAAGAGGCCATCTATGTCAAAATTGAACAGCCCTCTCTCAACAGAAGGGGAGGGATATGACACCATCTATCTCCAATCTACAACATAGTCCTTTCAACCCAGCGATGAAATCCACTTACCTTCGCTACTGGTTTGAGAATGGGAGTGGACACATAGTGTGTGTGTGCCTCTGCTGCGCATGCACACAGGGTCAAAAATAGGACGTAATGATGTCCCGGTGGGTGGACGGAGCCTCCCACCACTGGCGCTACTGGTTTGCACGAGCCGGATTGATCCGGCCGGATTTCACTGCTTTTTCAACCGTTCCAAGAAGGCTCCACGCCAAGAGTGGGTTCTACTTACCTTTACTACTGGTTCGCAATGGGGCTGCGTGCATGCTCTTCTCCGCATGTGCAGAAGCGTTTTGGTGAGCGGGGCCTCCCGCCGATTTTACTACCAGTTCTATAGAACTGGGGGCAACCCACCACTGCTCCACACCAATTTGCATCATTCACGTGAGCTTGATGACACAGATAAACCTCCAGGTTTGACCTTAACCTGACCTGCTAAAAGGATGCAAATGACCAGCTGTCTGCAAGGCATATAAATCCTTCCATTCCCCACCATCCAGTCAGAGCTCAAGAATTTTCTTGGATGAGAAGCAAAACGTCTTCAAAGAAAAACCAGATAGTCCAGTGCCTCTTGAAAAAAAAAAAAAAAAGCACCTTTGGAACAACCATGACCTGGATGACTGAGAATCTCCATAGAGACTGAATTGGTTTGAAATGTAAATATTTGTGTGTGTATAAATGCATGAAACCCTCTTAAAAGTGCAAATGAATGAATAAATAAAGGATATACAGGTAGTCCTCAACTTACAACAGTTTGCTTAGTGACTGTTCAGAGTTATAATGGCACTGGGAAAAGTGATTTATGACCATTTTTCACACTTACGACCATTGGTCACATCTCAGGGTCATGTGATCAAAATTCAGAGGCTTGGCAACTGACTCATATTTATGACAGTTGCAGTGTCCCAGGGTCATGTGACCTCCTTTTATTGAGAAGCAAAGTCAATGGGAAAGCCAGTTTCCCTTTAACAACAGGATTACTAACGTAACAACTACTGTGATTCACTTAACAACTGTGGCAAGAAAGATCATAAAATGAGGCAAAATTCCTTTGACAAATGTTTCACTTAGCAACAGAAATTTTGGGTTCAATTATGTATGTTGAGGTCTATCTGAACAATATACAAAAGTGATATTGATAGACTGAGTAAATGCATATACCTAATTTTTATGAAGATTTTAACTTAGTAGGTAGTTGGTGTATACTTTATTATACTTTTATTTCTTTAACAATGGCTTAAGGTAAGATACTATTATGGTAATAGTAATTTTACTATTGCTCTGAGTTTAGACCTGGATGTCACTTCTAAAATCAATTTACTAAGTCCTGCATTTAGTCTTAACAAAATTTTATTAGAAGATGCTAATAAAATACTTTTGGTTTTGTTTTTTTAAAAAGTGTTCTGCACATAAGCGTGTCTTCCTTAGGCATTCAAGATTGTTAAGTACTAATCACTTGAATTGACCATTTTCACAATCTAAGAATGGAAAACTTTCAACCAATAGACAATCTGTGTTGCAAAACATTTGGATATGGCCCACAACATCCTGGCTAGAATCTACATAAGACCATAGACCGAGTGCCGAAAAGGTCGCACAGAAACATCGTGCATGTGCTCATGCGCCCTCATTGGGGCCGTGCTCCAGAAAAGCTGAACTTCCGGGTTCTAGCACATATGTACGCCCAACAATCAGCTGGCTGGCACATATGCACACTGGTTTTCAGCATTGCCTCACATACGTAGGACAGTTGATAGTCGCACACACATGCACGCCAGAAATTCGGAAGACAAACAGGCAAGGCCGCGTGTGCTGGGCGACATGGCTTTGCATGCCACTTTGGGCACACGTGCCATAGATTTGCCATCACGGCCATAGACAAAGATATACAGGATTCTAATATTGACTGTACTATGAATTCCTTGAAAACATGAGGATATTGATAGTTTTATGGTATCAACAGATTATCCATTTTTTTTAAGCAATCACTTGCACATATTTCATTTTTCTCAGAGTTGAGAAAACATATTGCGGTGCATAGTTCATAGCCACATGGCATTTTTATCCATTGTTCATATCAGGTCAGCAACTCTGTTGTTCATATGAAGTTAGAATAACTTCCTCCAGTGTAGTACATTATTGCACAATTGCTCATACAGAATTTCATTTGACATTTCAATGTCTGTTCCCCATTTGGAGACATGTTTTTGGAGCTTTCGCTTATTCCTTATTTATTTTAATCACCTGAAATCATTTGATTTTGTCACCAAAATAATGACATTTTTCACCCCCATCTCTGAACAAATTGCACTGTACCGTTCCTAACACAGAGGTCACCACAGCAAGAACTCTCCATTTGTTCTTATTCACTCTTTCCTATTCCATAAAATATCTCCTGTTTCTAAGTCTTTTATCAAAATCAGTGGGCAAAAAATGAACAGAATTAATATTTTTAGACTCAGGGATAAATTCCATGCTTTGTTTATATCATTTGTTCTGTAGGTTCTAATTGCATTTATTTCTTTAAATCCAAATGAGAAATATGAATTCACAAACAAAAAAAATACTTTCCTCAAAAAGTACATGCTTTTTATGGATAAAATATGTTTCCTCACAGGGTTACTCAAACTATTTTCACTTGCTTTCTAGCACTTATTTATCACTTTCAATTGAATACCAAAGATATCCAAAATGTGTCACATAGCATGTTACATATTTTCTCTTTTCAGTTATCAAGTTCCTATGTGTTACTTATCAATGTTCTTTTAATTTAAGTATGGCATTAACATTCACAGCTGTTTCAAGTGGAACATAAAGTCAATTGAGAGGACAGATTTGTGGAATTTTGCAGAGAATTTCTAACAATCGGCTGTCATCATACCATCTCTTGCACTTAATATAAATAGCTTGCCTTCAGAACATGAACCATTTCTTAAAAATAACGATGATTGCACTGAGGAAAACGTCATGTGTTTTTCAGAATAATGTGGGATGTTTTCCAATTGAAATATGAGAGTGCATCTCACTTGAACCAAGGCGTTTGTTGCTATGGGGAAAAACGGATAGTCTCATTTGATACTGTTAGACTTGCTGTTAAATTAAGGAACAAGGAGTGTTATGTGCCTGGAAAGGAATGTTCATGAACAGTGGGAGAAGAAAAGGATGTTCCCTTCCTTTGTTATAATACAGTCTCATCCTTTCTTCTTAGTTTTTGGCAATTTCCTCAGATATCATAAACACTTCAATTGTTCTTATCTTGCATTCAAAATTCAACCTTTATGCAGTGGTGGGCTGCAAATAATTTAATAACCGGTTCCCTAATGACCGGGTAGGTGGGTGTGGCCAGGTGGGGGTGCCTGGGGTGGGAGGGGCCAGGGTGGGCGTGACAGCACTCAACCTCCTGCAGCACTCTGCCAGCCAAAATGGGGTGCAGGAGTTAATTACAAAATGTGGGCTTTGCTTTGTGACATCCAGATCCAGCAAGCAAGGAGTGTAAACTGCAGAGAAAATACACTTTTGTTTGGTTATGAAGAAATATCCCCAAAGTCAGATGTACACTAAATGTAGACTGACTTTTACACATCTCCCCAGCAAACAGCAAATTTTGAAGCTCCAGGTAAAGAGGATTCATTTTAGGATGAGTAAACACAGTTTGCATGTTGGAGGTTCCTAAAGGAATGCTGGAAAATTTTGTATTTGAGGGAATACAAAACATTTGAGGGAAGGGTGCAAAATAGCCCTTCTCTGCCTGAGGCTGTAGAGACCTGGCACCGATTAAAACACTTTTTGTGAAGCAACTGATCAACACTGACAGGGTAAGCCACTAGTATATGAAAATAAGAGCAAACTCCACTCCCTTCTAGTACTAACGATGTTCCATAGTTTGGTAATGAAACATCTGCAAAAAAACCCATCAAACTCAGAGAGCACCAAGGAACCCACAGTTCAACCCTGAACTACAAATATTCTCTTCTATCAATAAACACTTTTTGGTTAGAGGGACTCAGAGCCTGTATTATATGAGATTGCTCCCAGTGGATTTCATTTTAAATTTTGATATGATTTCTATAAATAAGGAATGTAGAATTATAATGTATTTGATCCTTCATACATCAAAAAAATACAAAGCTAAGGGATAAAAAAATAAAAAACAGATTTGAAAAAAGAAAAGACTCAGGAAAGAATAAGAGTGAAAGTGTAAGAAAGGAAAAGAAGAAAAACTGAAAAAGAATGATTTCTACCTTTCTTTGGTACAGATATAAGTAAAAAAATATATCAAACTCTTACTCTAAGATTAACATTTGTCTACATTATTTCTATAATCCCTTATTTAATCATCACAGCCCAGATCAACGTTTAATTTCAGTTTCTCACAAAAAGTCCAGTAATGGTTCTTATCACTTTAATCACTATTTCTTAACAAAACCACAACTGATTTACTTAATTGCACCAAACTCTAAATAAAACAGGAATGGGAAAATCCTAAACCCGTGATGGCGAACTATGGCACGCGTGCCACAGGTGGCATGCAGAACCATATCGGTGGGCACGCGAGCTCAGCTCCAGTGCACATGAGCGTGCTGGGCAGCTGATTTTCGGGTCTTCTGGGCCCACTGGAAGTCAGGAAACGGGCCATTTCCGACCTCCGGAGGGCCTCCGGGGGGAGGGGAGGGAAGGCCATTTTTGCCCTCCCCAGACTCCTAGAAAGGCTATGGAGCCTGGGGACAGTGAAATACGGGCCTACTGGGCCCAGCGGGCATCACGTGCCAAAAACAGAGAGAGCACAGGGGGGTGCACATGGATGTGGGGGGGGGGGCGCATAGAATTATGGGTGTGAGCACAAACGTGCGCAACTCCCCATGCTCCCCCTCACTTTTGGCACATGATGGCAAAAAGGTTAGCCATCACTGACCTAAACTCTAGTGTAGACCCATGCTTCTCAACTTTGGCAACTTTAAGGTGCTTGGACTTCAATTCCCAGAATTCCCCAGGCAGCATGAAGTTCGACCATCTTAATCATAACACAAAATCCCCATTTCAAACTCATCCCACAGTAATGATCATGCAAAAATCCCAACTATTTTCCTGCACCATCCTGGAAGGTGGCTTCCTGTACTAACCTGGAATCCAAAACGAGGCACATGGGGGGACTCCTGGGAGGGACAGGGCCAGCCAGAGCTGGAATTAGCTGGTTCTCTGAACTGGTAAAAAATGTAACAATGGTGCCAATCAGCAGCAGCCCACCTCTGACTTTATGGTCTAAAAAACTAAATAAATAATATGAGGTGACCTATATAGATGTCGGTATGCATAGGTATAAGAACAATGAGATTAATTTTTAAAATGTAGTTCCAATTTATAACCTTTTCCTTGTGGAAAAGGTAAAAAGGAATAATGGAACGGTTTAAAGTTAAGATTTGTCTTTTTAAAAAAAATTGCTGTACCAGTTTAGAAATCTCTATTCAAAATTTTTCCCCTGCTCCAAAATGGTGAGTGGAGGAATTATTTGCTGAGAGTGAATACAGTAGGGAATGGTGTGTCAGTGGAATATTGAATGGAAGTTGGTATACCAAAGAAAGCTTTGAGACTGGATCGTGCTTTAGTGGAGAACTGGGATTAGATCTGAAGCAAGATTATTTTTTCAAGATGGCAACAAGAGCAGATGTTATGTAATACAGGCTTGCCATTTGATTGGGTTTTGAAAGTAAAAATGATAAAAGATGTGGCAGAAGTGGAGCATTTGGCAGCAATGTTGAGCAACCTGACAGCAGCAGAGGCATTTTGGTTACTTGGCAGCATTTTACAGCACGCTGATGCTTTGCTGCTTGGAAGTAGCTCTTGGCAACAGCAGAGCCATGGTGCCTGGCAACATTATTTTAGGATTGGTAGCAGGGCTACATATGGCTTCAGAGGTAAGTGGTTTGCAGTTCCCAGTATTGCTAGGTTAGGCTCGTCTATCAACATGGGATATGGCTCATCACTACACTCATGATGCACAATTGTATATCTTGAATCCAGGTTGACCAAATGATACTGTTGAGATCTAGTCTCAGTGTCTGAGGTTGTTGAAATCTAGGTGGGCGAAAGAAAGTTTAAACTCAACTTTGACAAGAATGAGTGGCTTTGTATTCCTGGTTCTTCCACTACAATGGGTTTTCTATCTTTAGTTCAGAAGGGGTTCATCCCTATTTACTTCCCTAGCAGAACTAGTGCACAATTTGGTGATCTTTCTGGACTCAAGAAAGCTGGGATCATCTGGTATGCCAAGTGAATTCTCCATGGATCAAGAATGCATTTCTCAGTCACTCATGACTTGATTATCTCTTATTTGCACTATTGCAACACACTATACTGTACATGGGACAGTCCTTGAAGACCACCTAAAAGCTACAATTGGTCCAGAATGCAGACTGTGAACAGTTATGACAGCATATCAGTATGCTCCGTAGCATGTCTCCTGCATCGGCTGCACTGGTTACTGGTAAGTTTTTGCAATATCATCTTTAAGCCCTTTGTAGCATAAAGTCTGCCTTTCTAAGGGATCACCTGTCTCTCATTGTCTCTGCCTGTCTAGTTAAGTCTTGACACATTTCAAGTCCCATCTGAAAGAAATATTATCTGATGGGACCCAGAAGGTGAATCTTCTCTGTCACAGTGTTTGCTTGCCCTTTGCAATAATATTCCCATCCTACCTAGGTTCAAGTCTCCTCAAACCTGTTGTCATTTAAAGGGGTCCTGAAGTTGACTTTCTCCAGCCATAGATTAAGTGGAATATATGCTCGTGACTGGATTTGTGTAAATGTGCTGCGTATTGCCCTCTGTTATTTTATCTTTTATCACATTTGTTTTTGACTTGACACCAGTGGTGGGTCGCCCCCGGTTTGGACCAGTTCTATTCTGCATGCGCAGAAGAGCACACACGTGAGCGAGCGAAGCAATCATGCACGCACGGCCCCATTGCGAATCGGTAGTAAAGGTAAGTAGAACCCACCCCTGCTTGGCACTGCCCAGAATCATTGTGAAAGCATAACACTGTCACAATGACCAACTTCTTGTAGGATAATGAATTGTGAGTTGATATAAATAGGGGAAAACAATCACACTCATCCATTGGAAAAAGGGTGTGATGGGATTTGATCAATTATTTGCATATAGATGTAGGAAGATACGGGATTATTTGGGGGGGAGGAGTTTTAATTATTAAATAAAAAAATAGCACCCCTAAAATACAGTAAATGCCCAATTTCAAAGTCTGAAAAAACCCGCTATTCTCAACAGGCAATTGTATGTTAAACAATGGAAATCTCAAAGGATGTCCCTGACAAAGACAGTTATTTAATAGTCTATAAATTAGCTTGAAATAATATGAAGGAATACAAAGATTACTTAAAATAGAAATCAGCCTTGGAGTAAAATTCTTATCACAGTAATTTTATCCCAAATGCTCAAAGGAATTATTCTAGCCCATTTGCTTACTTTTTATTTAATGTGCATTGAAGTAGGGGGTAAATTAAAATTTTCTAGTTCAGAAATTTTTTCAGAAATTTTAATAACAAGAGAAACAAAATAATAAGAAACAACCTAAACTCAAATCCTTAGAAGGGTCAGAATTATTTTTAGGTGTCAGATCCATTTATTTTATTGTGGAGACAATTCCAACTCTTGTATTAGCAAAATGAAATGGAAGATTCTGATTTATTTAAATGTTTGTCATCCTTTGCATTCAGCTGCAGTTCACGTACTGAGATATCTTTAATATTTTCAGAATTTCTAATGGCATAAACAAAAAATTCTAACTCACAATTAAAGAGAAAAGAAGACAGCATGCTTGACATATTATGTGATGTAAATTTAAGGAGAAAACACATGATTTGTAATTCACCCTGGATCTATGGATTAAACAGAATGTATATGTAGAAAATTTAAAACTTTAAGAAAAGACATAATGATGCAAACCCATTTCTTCAAGAGATCTTATTTAGTTATTAAATATTTATATGATGACGTTCACAAACACTAGCTATATGGAAAAAAATGTACAATAAAAATACAGCAAGTTACCCAGAATATAAAATTAAACTAAGATAAAACAGCAGTGACAAACATGGCTATATTTTATTTCATCCTCCAAAGATTCTCCAAAACAATTGAGTTTTAAAAGCTTACAGAAAGCCAGTGATGTAGGGAGCCAATCTGATTTCCAGTGGGAAGTTGCCCCTACTGAGAATTGTATCAAAGATTTTCTCAGCAGCCAAAGAAATGGTGTTGCTGGGATATTCATTTTACATAAAAGCTATTCCATCCACTAGAAATCTAAAATTAAAAAAAATGAAATGAGCCTTGCAATTCTAGCCTAAACTGCACAACCCATAGTTGGAAATACAATGCAATTTACAATCTACAAGCCAAAATAACTGTTAAAATTACCAATATGCACCGAGGGATTAGTTTTACAGTTGAAGTACACAGAATATTTGCCAAGCTTGGTAATATAAATCTTACTGGAATTAAGAGTAAAGCTCTGTTTGAAAAACTTTCAGAATATACCTGCAATAAAATAAGGGTAAAGAAAATAATAAACATTTTATATCAGGAGTTTTTAGAAGGCTAAAAGTGATGTTCAATACTGCAGTGATATTATATTTGGGTAGAGCCAAATTTTTCTCACCCATCTGTTGGAAGAAATATCTATTTGCTTCAGTTCCAAGCCAGGAGAAAGACATGGAGGCTATTTGGAAAGATGGTTTAATGATGAAACAGAACCACATGGTTCTGTTGACCACATGGAGTTGAGACTGGGGGTTTTTTATACCTTCTCTTGGGCTTTGCACTTGAACTTCCTGTTCCTGTGTAATAACAGGCATTCTATTGGCTGTTGTCAGACTCCCACGGGGCCATGTAGGGGTCATGTTTATCTGAGCTAAGTTTTGCTGAAGTTTAGAGTATGATGCAATGTCTTTAGGAGATTGTGCAATGTAGTGAGCTCTGTGTTTTAGTGGGTTAATCCTATTATGTCCTGAAGGGTCATGTCTTAATCCCTTCACCCAGGAGTTGAAGATCTTTTGTTTTGTAGATAGGCTGACTCAGTCTTTCTTAAAGTGTACAAAATATCTGCTGGGGGCGGGGAGCTGGGGCTCTGAGTTTCTGTCTCCCTTAAGATTTTTTATTTCTCTTTTAGGGGAAATATTTTATCCTGCCTTTTTAAAATATTCCTCAAAAGATTTCATTCTTCTAGGAAAAGGGGTACATATCTTTCAAACCTTCTGAGAATCTATTGGGGAGATCTACATGTTGATTAACAGAAATGGAGGGGGAGGCAAGCCAATACAATTCTCCTCCTTACAACCCTCCACACCCTTTATAACTGCCTGAAAATCAGTGCAGAAATTCTGCCATTTTGCCACTGAACCTCAGCGCTGTGATGCCAAATCCTGGGAAGAGGGTCAAAACCAGGTTGCTGGGATTACCAAGCCTTGTTTTTATAACAATCAATTGGAAATCTATCAGGATCTTCTCCAATTTTATAGATCTGCAACAAATATTCAGTCACAATGTATGAATTCCAGTGTAGTAGTAATTTACTTCCTAGCTTAATTAGGAAAAAAAAGAAAGAAAATAAATTGAGAAGCAGGCCAGCCAATTTTATTTATTCTGGTGGAGCTGACTATCCTTGCATACATACAGCATAGACAAATGAATGAGCCCTCAAACTGTGTACGTAGATAGTGATTATTAGAGAAATGCAATATAAATGTATTTTAAAGTCAATTATCTGCAGCAGAAATGGAATCAACAACATTATAAATGGGCATAAAATTCATAGTTTCCCTAGATAGATTTTAGAATCTAAAAATGCATATATCTGTTCACAGTTGTAGAGGAAAACCACTCAGGTTTGCAATATTCAATGTGTTAAATAAAAAAGAGTTATGCAAATGGAATGGAGATTTTTGTCTTTTTTTCTGTGCTTAAATATCTAATAATGAAATACATTAAAACTGGTACAGACTAGCTAGAGACTAAGAAACACATGTCTGTGAACAAACGCAGATAGTTTAAGCAAATTTATCCCAATACACAGTAATGCTAAATCTTTTAAACAGGACCACATACATTAAGCATATTTGAAAAAAATATATATAAATCAATGAAGAATAAAAGGTAACAGATCACAAGTGACGTCTCTGACTATGGTCTGAATTAACATCCCTGTGTGGCTTCATGAAATACCCCAGTTTATGGCCATGAAATCAGATCATTTTTTGGAAGGAAAAAGCTATTGATGGGTTATTGAATATTGGCAATTTTTATATTGGATCCGCTTGAAATTGTTTAGCACAGATGTTCCTGTAATTTGGACACATGGGGAAAATCCACATGCTTAATCTCTCTCAAAACTCACACTTCTATCTGTACAGCGTGAAGGTCTGCAGTTACTACACTCGGTGGTGATATAAAACATCCAAGAATACTGGCTCAAGATCTAGGGAAAGTGTCTTTTTTTTTTCTTCCACCACCATCTGTTCTTTTCTATTTATCTGCATTTTGGTGTTTCTGCATTCAAGAAAGCAATGTGTTTTGTGAATGCTGGCAAATATGTGCAGTTAAAGAACTGTAACAATTTATTACACTCTTGTGAATTAAATGTAGTCTATGTAGAAAGAAGGGCAGAGATGTTTAAATTGTGTGTGTGTGTGTGTGTTTTTTTTTTTTTTGGGGGGAATTTCCCACTGCTGTGCAATGAAGTTTCACTGAATCATTTTATGCATGCTTTACCTTCTACAAGGGTGCACCCAAGCAAGATTTTCTTCCAAACTGAAAAGGGAAAGTATATTCATGTATGGATATAAAGAATCAACACAATACATGTCCATCTGAGACACAAAGGCTGAGGTTTTATGCTAACCTTTTCTGTTCTTCAGCATATCTTTTTTTAATTTCTTCTTATTATTAGAACGCTTGTTTCACTTTATTTTCTTTTTTATTATGCATTTATTAGATTTAACCCATCTTCACTTTTTCTCCCAAAATATTTCTAGATAATAGTTGCATGAACAGCCAATTACATTAGTTTCAGCCCCTTCAAGAGTATAATATTTGGCTTCTTCACAGTCTTCTTTTCATTTCATTTTTCTGGCTTTAGCACAAGGGTGAGGCATGGTTACCTGGTGCTTCTCAAAAGGATAAATATGTGTAGGCAGATGTACCGAAATTTATGATTTCACAACAGCTAGGCCATATGATATTCACAACCTTGCAGAATCAAATGAAGTATAAAGGGGACTGTGTTGTTACCCATTCATCTACACATATTTAAAAGGGATCTGCAGCGGGTGATCAGGAATGCTAATAAAAGCGATTGCCAAACTATATCAGCAACTAAATATGCCTATGGAAATTTTTTCAGACCTCCGTACTGACAACATGAATATGTTTTTTTAAAGAGTCATAGTTGGGTTAGGACCAGTGGTGGGCGTGGCTTGGTGGGCATGGTATGGTATGGCATGGCTTGGTGGGCATGGCTTGGTGTGCGTGGCAGGGGAAGAATGCTGTAAAATCTCCATTCCCTCCCCAATCCAGGGGAAGGTTACTGCAAAATCCCCATTTCCTCCTGATCAGCTGGGACTTGGGAGGCAGAGAATAGATGGGAGCAGGGCCAGTCAGAATTTTTACTACTGGTTCTCCCAACTACTCAAAATTTCCAGAACTGGTCAGAACCTGCTGAAACCCACCTCTGGTTAGGACACTGAAGAAAGAATTACATGAATGTCCACAGACCCCCAACATAATTAGCTGCATATGCAGAGATACAACTCTGCATTTCAATGGTCAATTTGTAACAGCAAATAAGATAAAGAGAAATGAGTAAAAAATAAAGGAATCCCTGTGGATTTAATACTCTGCTAGTCATAGCTAACTTTAGTGGGCAATGCTTGTGTTCATTTCGTGCTCAAGGCTATTGAGCTAGCAATGTCCAAAGATATTTCCGTAGTCATATGGCCAGCATGATGTCATGAAGCACTGTTACCTTCCTATTGAAATGGTACCTATTTATCTGCTGGCAAGTGCTAGGTTGGCAGGAGCTGGGACAAGAATAGGAGCTCACCCCATTGAAATGTGTTCATGTCTTGAACCTGGCCTGTCAACTTTCCAGCCAACAAGCCCAGCATCTTAACCACTCCAAAATGAGTAGGTCTAGCTAAATCTGTTCTAAATGATTTTTTTTTTAGACTCTTTTTATAACCATTTCAAAATTTCTGATTTCTGATTTTAGATTGTCCTATATGAAAGCTGCACATTACCACCATGCTTTCACTTTATAAACATTTCATATGCGTAACATTTGTGTCCCTGCTCCTACTCATCAAGAAATAATAAATAAATACATTTGATTACATTTCTATTTCTCTTTAAATGCCAAACTGTTTTGTGAGTTGCTTTTTCTGAAATCCTAGAATCTTAATTCTAACTACAGTAACTTCTAAAATAAGCAAAGGAATAAGCAAGGAAGTCATAAACAAAAAGGCTTATATTTCATTTCAAGAATTAATTGCCTCTAGATCTTGCCATAAGAATACTCTTCCCAATTTCTCCTACTTGAAAACAGTCAGGAAAGGATTTAATAGGGGAAAATATGATTCTAGTTTTGGTACTTGCATTGTCATAAATATGACATTCTACAAAGTCTCCTATTGTAATGCTTTGTAGATTGCCCGTTTGTCTTACAAGAAGTTGTTGATTTGGAACTCTTTGTTCAGCTACAGCAACATTGACTTTGTTTAGAAAAATCAACATTGTCCATTCAATATTTGATTAATTTGTAATTAAAATAACCTCTCTTTTTTTTGGACAAAGCAGTGGTAAGAGCAGAAGAATTAAGGGTGGGTTCTACTTACTTTTACTACCGATTCGTAATGGGTCTGCATGCATGTGCTTGCTTAGCTCGCGTGCGCGCTCTTCTGCGCATGCGCAGAAGCATTCTGATGATGCTGGGATCGGTGGGCGGATCCTCATACCGGTTTTACTACAGGTTCTATAGAACCGGTGCGAACTGGGGGCAACCCAGTACTGAGGAGAATGTAAAAAACTTTAGATGCTGTAGTGTCCAGGAGATTCCAAACACTAATAAAACATGAAAAAGAATTCAATTGATAATATGTCAACCAATGTAGCAAGGTAACCTAAGACTGATCTTAAAGAATCCAAAATCTGCAATCATCAGAATTCCACTTGCTGGCAAAATAATCAAAGAATAAGAAATCGGGTGTCACAGCTCTGTGTTTTACCAGAATAAATTCATGCTGAGTTCTTGTGTAGGAATATCTGACCTAGAAACTTCAATTAAGAGAGAGAAGAGAAATGGACACAAGGATACCAACCTTGACATGCCATTTAGACTAGGGAGTTTGGCTTTAAGAACCCTGAACACAAACAAAGTTTGTGCTGTCCAGGGAAAAATAAAAGCTTCCAGAGTTTTTCCAGAGTCCAGAAGAAGAAAAAGTTAGGAGGGGGAAATATTGTTTGAAGAAAAAAACAAAAGCAAATTTTCTTACAGTGAAAATTTGTTTTGAAAATTACAAATTGGGACTTAAATGCTTCAAATTAAAAGAAAACAACAACGATACCTCTTGCCCTTCTCTTTCTCCTTCATGTTCACCTCTCAGGACAGAACACGTGAAAGGTCCTGATTCTCAACGCTAACATTACTATGCTGATTTACATGAAGTGAGAAAAAAAAGGGCCTGGTGGCTCAGCAGACTGATAGCATTGTGATTAAGACCAGCTGTCTGCAATTACTGTAAGTTCGAATCTCACCAGGCTCAAGGTTGACTCAGCCTTCCATCATTTCTAAGGTAAGTAAATTGAGGACCCAGTTTGTGGGGGCAATAAGCTGACTTTGTATAAATATACAAAAGTATGAAGGCTATTGCTTAACGCATTGTAAACCACCCCGAGTCTCCGGAGAAGGGCGGCATATAAATCAAATAAAAAATAAAAAATAAAAAAAATAAATAAGCTGAATACTTTTTTTTTCTTTTAAAGTTCTCTCTCCAGGGATTCCAGCTGAGATTTCAAAAGAGAAAAGGCAAAGAGATTTGTCCGGTTGATTGGGAAGGTAGATGTGATGTCGTATTTCATCATTGCAGTATTAAAGTGGAAAAAGGCTTTTAAGTGTTTTTGTTATAGTTATTGATTTTATGTCATAATAGATGTATATTAGAGCTCCTAAGATAGGCTGTGGAGACCCAGGGAAAAAAAGAAAAAGAAAAATAAACAACAAATGTTCCGTCAGTTTATCTTTTTTCCTGCTACTGGCCATCAGCTCTAGTATCACTGCTTCTAAAGAATAACTTGTCATGTCAGATTTTGGGGATAGAGTTTGCCTTCCATCTCCTGCTGCTTGTCAACAAAAAGTATATATTCATACATTTATTTATTTATTTTTCCAAATATAAGTGTTGCTAATCTATGCAAAATAAATACAATACTTTGCTTATTTATAGCACAAAATATCTCCAGTAATGAAATCTGAACAGTTGTATGAATAAACGATATGCAATCTTACAGTTTAGCAATGTATCTTTGAGATCTCAGTGCTACCTTAGACATACAGAGTTGAAAATAAAATAATCTCAGAGGGTTTAGACTTTACATTAATCATACAAAAATTTATACTGTGGCCATTTGAAAGTTCTATGACTCAAGAGCCTGGTAATATGCAAATTCTGATAATTTTCCATTTAAATAGTGTTGCTCTGTTATCCAGGAAGCATATTTTCTGATTTAGCTTTATTTTTGTTCCATTTTCAAAAACTGGACTTTTTCAGCAATACTATGAGATGGTTGCTATATATGGTGTCTTTCTATGACACCTGTTATATAATTGGCATAATAGTATCATGTAGTTGTACATTAAAAGGTTATGAACAACTGATATTCGAAATAGAAAATATCTGTAATGGGCATTGAACTATGTGGAGGTTGCTTGCCTTTCTGTTTCACAAATCTTATGCATGTAATATGCATATCCTTGGATAGCAAAGCTAAAGGTAATGCAACAATGCATCTCCATCCAGAACAACAATAACAAAAAGGAAATCCTTATGGATCGCCATTTAAATATGAGCCAGCATCTACTGGCTGCATTAACAGAACGATAAGATCACAAGAAGTTATAGTTCTGCTTCATATTGCACTAGTGAGGTCACACCTGGAATATTGTATCCAATTCTTGTCACCATGATACAAAAAAGATGCTGCAATCCTAGAAAGAGTGCAGAGAAGATGAAGTAAGATGATAAGGAACCTGCAAGATAACTCTTAAAAGGAACTGTTATGGGAACTAGGGATTAGAGTTGATATGATAGTAGTCTTCTGCTATATGAGGGGCTGCCACAGAGAGGTGAGGGTTGACTTATTCTCCAAAGCTTCTGAGGACAAGAAGTAATGGGCAGAAACTTGCTAAAGTGAGATTCAACCTGGAACTAAAGAGAAACTTTCCTGATGGTGAGAGCAATTAACCAATGGAACAGTTTGCCTTCTGGAATTGTGGGTGCTCCATCTGTGAAGTTTTTCAAGAAATACTTCAAGAAGAGATTATACTGCCATTTGTCAGAAATGGTGTAGGATCTCCTGCTTGGGTGGGGAGTTGGATTAGATGACCTTCATGGTCCCTTCCAGCCAGGGGTGACATTCAAATTTTTCCCTACCAGTTCTGTGGGTGTGACTTGAGTCATTTGACTGAGTGGGCATGGCCAACTTGACACCCCACCAAGCCATGCCCATCAAGCCACGCCCACAGAACTGAGGGAAAAGTTCAGCCAAGTCTTCTAGAGTTCAACCTGGCTGTTTCTTGTCTCCTTCTCATGTTTGCTCTGGTGTATGAGCCTGAGAAGGAGGAGAGAAGCAGCCACGTTGAATGCTGTGGCAGAGAGAAGACTCCATTCACAGCGGAACTGCTGCTTCCTTTATGGTCCTGCCCTCCCTCCTGGGGGTCCAAAGTACCTTAAAGGGACAGAGAGGCTGCCACAGCTCCCTTCCAAGCAGGCTCCTTCCCTTCACTGCAAAGGGAGTAAGAAAAGTTTGGCCAGTCTTCTCCTCCTCCCTAGGCATACACACAGAGTGGGCAAGTGGGCAAGTGGGCAAGAGGGTGGGGCCAACCGGCGTAATTTTTGCCAGTTCGGCAAACCACTTCAAATTGCCGCTACCAGTATGCGTGATCCGGCCAGAACGGGTCAAATTCCACCCCTGCTTCCAACTTTGTTAATCTGTAAAATCTGTAAGATGCAGCAAAGGACAAGAGCTCACCCTGTCCCAGATCTTGAACATGGGTTTGCAGCTTGTTAAGCCAGCATTCTAACCGCACGAGCCACCTTGCTCCTATTTGATAATCTACAACCTCAAGATATTGTCCTTACCTTATGTCCACCACACGGCTGAAGCATTATAAATTTGTTTGTAGCAGATTCAATTTTAAATACTTGTGCAACCATTTGTCTGAAATAATATAAGTTTTTTTTTGCCAGGGGTATCAGTTTAGACTAGAAGACTCCAAGCCCTGAGAGTATGAAATGCTTTCTGTTCAAAATGTAATTTTTGGCCTGCCTCCATAGATGAATAGGAAATATTTGGGAAGAAACTATATGAAAGATAAATTGGGAAGCTAATCAATTAAAGAAGGAGGATAACTGAAAACAAAGCTATTGTTGAAGACCTAATTCAAAGTATTGTTTATTTAATTACTATTACTCATAACACTGAATAATGAAACCATTTATTACAAGTGGAATTTCCATAAAATGAGTAAGTAGGAAAATTGCAAAGTAATGAAACAAATGAAGATTATTATAATGCAAATACTTTACAGATTATAGCATTATGTGAACTTTAGAAAATAATTTATCATATTTACCTGTAATGAAAGGGATTTACTAGTGTTTTGAGACTATGGTAAGGAAAGGGATGATTTTTTTTTTTCCCCATGTAGTCTTTCTTGTGAGGGAGGAACACAACACAATATCTTAAATTCAGGATTATCCTCTTCTGGATAAATACTCAATCATTCTGAGACTGACATGTTTAACCTGCTTTTTTATATGCTAAGGTAATATTAGATAAAAATTTAATAAGATATAATGAGAAAAAGAAATGTATGAGCAAAATCTTCTCACTCCATTTTTATCTGATCCTGGGATTTGTATTCCTGCCAGCTGAGAATATAACTCAATGATAATTTGTTTTACAGTTTCAGAGATATTTTAGGAAAAGTCATTTATTTAAATCTTTTTGCTCCCGGGTACATATGGAAGCAAAACAATGGTTTTCTGGTAATTAGTGTTTATGAAGCTTTGAAACCCATAGCAATACTAATTTGGCCTATCACCTTTTTGTACTTATGCTTAGAATCCATGTGGGTGATTCCAAGAACATTTTCTAATAGAGAATGCCTTCTAGGTTAGTGAAAAATAGAGACGGTTATATAACATGAATACAAGTGAGCATGTCTGTGCAACAATCCCACTCCAGCAGATTTCATATATTCAATGTAGGTTGCAGAAAATGTAAAGGATGGAGAGAGCAATAAGTATACCTTATTTGTTTATTCATTATTCATCCAGTATTTATAATGTTTTCTTAGAACAAATGCCTTCCAATACAGAGGTTATAGAAAATATGTTATTTACAATTAAAGTAATAATTGAAACAGTGGAAATATGGCTTACTGAAAATATATAAAAGCAGACTGAAATGGAAAAGAACTTAAAGTCGTTAGTAAGACCACACCTGGAATACTGCATCGAGTTTTGGTCACCACATTACAAAAAAGATGTTGAGACTTTGGAAAAAGTACAAAGAAGAGCAACTAACATGATTAAAGGCCTGGAGACTAAAATATATGAAGAACAGTTGCAGGATTTGGGTTTGGCTAGTCTAGAGAGAAGAAGGACTAGGGGGGTATGATAGCAGTATTCCAATATTTGAGAGAGTGCAACAAAGAGGAGGAGGTCAATTTATTTTCCAAAGCACCAGAAGGCAGGATAAGAAACAATGGATGGAAACTAATCAAGGAGAGAAGCAACCTGGAATTAAGGAGAAACTTCCTAACAGAATAATTAACCAGTCTTGCCTTCAGAGGTTGTGGGTGCTTCATCACTGGAGGTTTTTAAAAAACTGGACAGTCATTTGTCTGAAATGGTATAGGATCTCCTGCTTGAGCAGAGGGCTGGACTAGAAGACCTCCAAGGTCTCTTATTTATTTTATTTTATTTATTTTAATTTGATTTATATGCCGCCCTCCTCCGGAGACTCAGGGCGGCTTACAATGCGTTAAGCAATAGCCTTCATACTTTTGTATATTTATACAAAGTCAGCTTATTGCCCCCACAAACTGGGTCCTCATTTAACCTACCTTAGAAAGGATGGAAGGCTGAGTCAACCTTGAGCCTGGTAAGATTTGAACCTGCAGAAATTGCAGGCAGCTGTGTTAATAACAGGGTGCATTAAACCACTGTACTACCAAGGCTCTTCCAACTCTATTCTGATTTCATTCTAATATACTACTTTCTATATCAAGAAAGGTATCTTAAAGTGAACAAGATGCATGTCTACATATCTTCAAGGAAATAATGAAGCAAATATAGAGCAACCACCAAAAAGGACATCTGAGCAGGACTTGTTTAAAGTCCAAAGTGCTGACAGTGATCAAATGACTTTGTTCCACACTACAGTAATCCTCAATTTATGACAGCCATTGAGCCCAAAATTTCTGTTGCTAAGGAAAACATTTGTAAGATGAATCTTGTTTCATTTTACAACCTTTCTTGCCACAGTTGTTAAGTGAATCACTGAAGTTGTTAAGTTAGTACCATGGTTGTTAAGTGAATCTGGTTTCTCCATTGACTTTGCTTGTCATAAATCACCCTGGGACACAGCAACAGTCATAAATATGAGTCAGTTGCCAAGCATTCAACTTTTGATTATATGACCATGGGGATGCTGCAATGGTCATAATTGTGAAAAATAGTCATGTCACTCTTTTTCAGTGCCATTGTAACTTTGAGTAGTCACTAAATGAATTGTTGTAAGTCAAAGACTATCTTTATGCACTGCTTTAAATATCAGAGTCAGATTTTAAAGATTGGGCCGGAAAGAGTTGTTACACATGAAATCCAATCGTGCCTTCTATAATTTTGTAATCGCCAAACTTAAAGACTCAAAAACCATTCCACCTCTAAAAGGGCCAAATGGTGAAGATTGTAACAAGGATGCTGTTAAAGCTAATCTCTTCAACACTTTTTTCAATTCAATCTTTGTCAACAGCAATGGCATTACCCCCTCAGTTCCTAGTCGTACCTCATCCAATTGCAATGATTTAATCCACACTGATTTTACTGAATATACCGTCATAAGGGCACTACACAAACTAAAGCCCTCTCTATCTATTAGTCCTGATGGAATATGTGCCTTTTTTCTTAAAAAGCTTTCCTCGAGCATAGCTGAACCTCTAAGCACCATCTATGAAGTATCTTTTAGAATGAGCTCCTTGCCTGACATATGGTCATTAGCAACATACCTATCTTCAAAAAAGGTGACCCTGGCCTTGTTGAGAATTATAGACCAATCTCTCTTTGTTATGTCACGTGCAAAGTCATGGAATCCATCATTAACCAATCCATCACTCTCCACTTAGCGACAAATAACCTACTCTCTGATAAACAATTTGGTTTCAGGAAAAATTTGTCATGTAATCTGCAACTCATACACTGTAAAAACATCTGGACCTCTCAACTCGACCAGGACAAAGCAATAGACGCAATTTACATAGATTTCTGTAAAGCCTTTGATTCAGTAGTGCACGACAAACTACTTCTGAAACTAAAATCTTATGTCATTTCTGGACCCCTGCATAATTGGATAGCTGTGTTCCTGTCAAACAGGCAACAAGTGGTCAAAATAGGCAGCACCCTATCAAATCCTGGACCTGTTAACAACAGTGTTCCCCAAGGCAGCGTTCTAGGTCCAATATTCTTTCTGGTTTATTTCAACAATCTTTGTGATCAAATTATAAGCAGCTGTGTCCTCTTTGCCGATTATGTTAAACTATTCAACACCACAGACAACTCTACTACCCTTCAAAATGACCTAAACTATGTATCTGAATGGTCAAACAATTGGCAACTTCAACTCTCTGCTAACAAATGCTCAGTCCTGCACATTGGCAATAGAAATAAGAACATCAAATATTTGCTGGCTGGAAACAATCTAAAAGTTGACCCACACTCTGTCAAGGACCTAGGACTACTCACTTCAAAAGATCTAAGTCCCAGAGCTCACTGTAACATCATTGCAAAAAAGGCATTAAGAGTTGTCAATCTTATTTTATGAAGTTTTCTCTCTGGTAACGCTATACTTCAAACTAGGGCATATAAAACCTTTGCCAGACCTATTCTTGAATACTGCCTGGAATCCTCACTGTATTTCAGACATCAATACATTATAGAGAGTCCAGAGATATTTTATTAGAAGAGTAGTCAAATCTTCTGCTCAAAATAAAATTCCCTATACCACCAGATTTGAAATCTTAGGTCTGGATAGCCTCGAACTACTCTGTCTACATTCTGACTTATTGTTAGTTCATAAGATTATTTACCAAAAAGTCCTACCTGTAAATTAGTACTTTAATTTCAACCGTAATAACACAAGGGCTATCAATAGATTCAAACTCAATGTAATTCTCTCTAATCTTGATTGTAGGAAATATGACTTCTGCAATAGAGTAGTAAATATCTGGAACACTCTACCTGATCCTGTTGTTAGTCTCGCTAATCCCCATACCTTTTACATTAAACTGTCTACCGTGGACCTTTTATGTTTCTTAAGAGGTCCCTAAGGGGGCGTACATAAGCGCACCAATGTGCCTACCATCCCTGTCCTACTGTCCCCATTTATATGTAATCATTCTATGTGTTTATGGCTGTTTTGCCTATTTATATCCTTTTATTTGTACCAATTTTTTCATGTGTCCATGTCTATACTGTTATTTGTTTTCTTGTACTTGTTGACAAATAAATAAATAAATAATAAATAAATAAATAAATAAATAAATAAATAAATAGGCAGGCAATGCATCTGGTACTGTATATATGTTAAATGGGCTGACTTAACTGCCACGACAAGCTTCTAGGAGACTATATTTTGTATCAGATATTATTTCTGATAATAATATCTTTGGCTGCTTTGTAGGCAGTCTAGCATACAAAAAAATATCCTAAATATAATTGAGATGTGTATGACTAATCCATGTACTGTATATTCTCTACATATAGATTAACAGCTGGCAAAATAGTATAAACTGGCAAAATAGATATCTGGCACAGATGCCTCTTGAGCTTCTGTAAATAGCATTGAGGCCTAGCCTGTGCATTTGACCTTTCAAGAAAAGCATAGGCTATCTCAAGAAGGATAAAATTTTTAATCCAAATTGGCACAGTTCTCATTTAATGGCACTTTCCTTTCACTTACGTTTCAGCTTGTTTATCCTAAGCAACGAGAAAATGAAAGAAGGGAGGGAGGGAGGTAAGGGGGGAAGGAGGGGAGGGAGGGAGGAAAGAAGGAAGGAAGGAAGGAAGGAAGGAAGGAAGGAAGGAAGGAAGGAAGGAAGGAAGGAAGGAAGGAAGGAAGGAAGGAAGGAAGATCCATATGCTAATGTTTCTTTAAATCAAATATCCACAAACATTCTTCTAGTGTTTAATGTGTGTATTGAAATGAACACAATATTGTAGATCAGATTGATAATTATTAGCATCAACTGTTTTCTGCAATCTTCCAGAGATATTGTAAGAAACTAGAATTTATGGTGGTTCCCAATTATAATACCCAATTTTCCATTAGATAAACACTTACCATCATTAAGCCCAGTCTGTGACTTCAGTTAGTAGGAAACACAAGACCTACAGAAGTGATGTATGTAAACCTCTCCTCATTTACTAGATCAAACTGCATGAGTCAAACCTTTTAAAACATTAGCAACCTTCATAAAGCTCTGCAATTTGGTCACCATAAATATTCTGTTTTATTGAAAAACAATGCATTAAGTGACCAATGAAGAGAACTGAAATTGTTTAAAGGGGAAAAAACAAAACAATTCTGGATAATTTGAGGGATGGGAATCTACCCAGAAAATCTTTTTAAAGTCATAAATATTTCCTTTTCTCCTGAAAACATTCATAACAATTCTGGGACTTTGAAGTCCACGCATCTTCATCCTACCAAGGATGAAAAACACTGGATTAGATTCATCCAGCTCTTTTTTTGCAGGAAATATAGTGTATTATGTGGAGCAATGTTGCTTGTAAATAGATGCAGTCACCAAACATACTGGATTCGAACATCCACATCTCATGTGCCTAAATTATAACAGTAGTCATAACTATGTTTCTCTTTCTCTGTAGATATTGATGGCACTTAAAATATACAATATGCAAGATCCATCCAAACTTTAGATCAAAACAATTAGATAAGGGCTGACTGATGACCAAATTATAGAGCCAAGAAGTGTGCATATGTATATGAAAAAACAGGTGGGAGAGCTTATCTGTGAGATTTTGTGAATATTTGTAAGGAGTTATCTCAGGGATAAAATCCAGCAGGTTCTGACAGGTTCTGGAAAACAGGTAGCGGAAATTTTGAGCAGTTTGGAGAATCGGCAAATACCACGTCTGGCTGGCCCCAGAGAGGGATGGGAATGGAGATTTTGCAGTATCCTTCCCTGGAGTGGGGTGGGAATGGAGATTTTATAGTATCCTTCCCCTGCCATTCCAAGCCACCAAGCCACACCACGCCCACCAAGCCAAGCCCACAGAACCGGTAGTAAAAAAAAATGGATTTCACCACTGAGTTATCTCCACCTGTTTAGAAAGATGATAAAAGAATTAAGCACTTACTTGTAATTCCTCTGAGACTGAAAGGAGTAGTAGAACTTCTTTATTCAACTGACCTTTAAACTATGTAGATAATTCACATTCTAGAATAAAACCACTGTGCTTTTTAAAAAGCACACTGGGAAAAAATGAATTGAGCAAGATACATTGTTGGTGTGTGTTCTCTACTTCTCTCTCTGTATTACTCATCATAGGCAAGTAAAAGCAAGGTTAGTTCAAAATAGCAAAGTTCAAAGTGTTTCTGGGGAGATGAAGCCTCTATTCTGTTACTGGTAGTCTATGAACAAAACTTGAAAAAGGCTAACAGGTTTAAGCACCTTTCTAACTTACTAACCTTAGACAGCAGATAAAGAAGTTGAAGTATGAGAAATGTAAGAATTGCTCTGTCACATTCACATGAGCCACTAGTAAGTGTCAATATTTATATTTATTGATGATTTGAATAACTGCCACAGCCTCCTGCAACATTCTGCCAGCAAAAACGGAGCTCGGAAGGGCTGTGCAATGGCCTCCTACAACTCTCTCACAGCAAAAAAGGAGCTCAGGAGGGTTGTGCAACGCCTCCTGCAACCCTTTGACAGCAAAAATGGAGCTTGGGAGGGCCCACCACAGGTGCCCCCAACATGAATGATGTCGAACTGGCCATGCCCTCCCTGGTCATGCCCCCCCTCCCCGCTTCACAACCCTGATGTGAAATTGAGTTTGACACCCCTGCTCTGCTACAAGTCCAAGACTCAATATTTGTATACAATTTACTCAAAAACACACATTCAGACATATCTTATGACAGGGTAAATTTTCTTAGTAAAAAGTTTATAGTCATAAAGATTTGTGTATGTGTAGACACACACACATACATGGGGGGGAGAGAGGGGAGATAGAGAGAGAGAGGGAGAGGGAGAGAGAGAGAGAGAGACAGAGACAGAGACAGAGGAGAGACAGAGAGACAAAGAAAGACAGAGAGAATTGAGAGAATGAATGCATCCTGGTGAATGAATGCAATGAAAATGTTATGAAGAAGAATAATGAGGAGCCTGTGATTTGGTGATCCCTCAAAACAGAGATATTTGTAAAAAAAAAAAAAAAAAACAAGGTATGAAGCTATGTATGGATATGGTAGAAACAAGAATAATTTGTATGTAGAGATAGAGCAAATGTCAGTGTGATTTAGTTTTAATTGGATTTATCTCCAGGCACCTCAGCTACTGCCTGCTTTTTCTTTGTAATGTTGGTTCCCTCCTCAATAATCCTCATGCTTTTCTTTTACTTTTTCAGAGGTTTGCATACATGGTTGCCTTTCCACACTATCACCTTTGATATTAAAATAGACCTTTTTTTTTCTTTATTCTCCCTACAATACCATTCAATGCTACAATAATCAAACAAAGGGGAACTGATTGTTCTTTCATTCCTTTTATAGCCCCTGGAAACTTTGTATGAAGGAAGAACTGATACTTCAGCTTCCCATAAATATTTCTATCTTGAAACTTGAAAATGTGTTTAAAAAAATAAAAGGAACAAAAAAGTTCCTATGTAGCATTCTAACAGGGTGGGCCAACAAGGAGAGCTTCCACCCCACAGCCCAGGCAGAAACCAAAACAATGCCACAGAATTGTCAAGAGACCAAGCACTGGATCTTTAACAGTCTACTGAAATCAGTGGGCTTTTTCCATACAATGATTAGTTAAACTTAACTTATTTCATGTTGGTTAATAGCAATAGCACTTAGACTTATATACCGTTTCACAGTGTTTTCTAGTCCTCTCTAAGCGGTTTACAGAGTCAGCATATTGCCCCCAACAACCAACCTCAGAAGGATGGAAGGCCGAGTCAATCTTGAGCCTGGTGAGATTCAATCTGGCAGGCGGTGATCAGCAGAAGTAGCCTGCAGTACTGCACATTAACCACTGCACCACCACGGCTCTTATTAAGTATAATATAGGGAGCTCAGGTATAGGGGCAAAGGTAGTAGTATTGTTCTTCAGCTGTGTGGCCTTCACTGTAAATGGCTGCAATGTTCTAGAACAGCGGTGTCCAAACTTGGCCTCTTGAAGAGTAGTGGATTTCAACTCCCAGAATTCCCCAACCAGCAACTTGCTCATATTTATAGCGCATGCTGGCTGGGGAATTCTGGGAATTGAAGTCCACCACTCTTCAAGGAGACAAGTTTGGATACCCCTATTCTAGAATATAATATTTTATATTCTAGAATATAGTCTGTGATACTGCAGAAGTGGACACATTATGTTCTTTAAATACCACTAAAAGGACTGCTAAGCAAATGCATCAGAACTGTCAGATTATCCACAACTGAACTGCCTAAAAGTTATTTGCTGAAACTGGACATAATTCCATTTTTATCTTTGATGCAGAGCAGGATAATGATGGGGAGGCTGAAAAAAAAAATGATGATCCAAGGTCAGAACAAAATTGCTCCATTGAAAACATTTTGTTGGCTAATGCACTCTCCAAGTCTCCATGGTTGCAGGTTTTTTTCTTTCTTTCAACAAATCGCTGGCTGTGAGAACACTCTAAACAACATGGAATGAAAAGCTGTTTTGGCCCAAGATCAGGACAAATCTTTTGCATACAATGTATTATATTCTGAGCTTGGACATTCCAAGTACAGTAGCTGTTTTAGGCTAAGAATGTTTTGAGCTTAGATAGCTTTAAACATTCTCAGATAATGAACTGTTATTTTTCCCTGAGTTTAATCTGAAATGCTGCAATACCAAAGCAACAGCAGCCATACATTTTTGAATTGCACTTTCAGCAGGGAAAAAAAATGAATTAGAACATCCACCTGACAGCTTTTTGTAGGCTCCTTTTAAACTGTGTTTACATTGCCACCCTCAATTGGTATAGCTAAATTGCCTTTCATTTTTGAAGTATATAGGTGAGATGGAAGGAACTTCATGTCTCAGAGAGCCTAAAAATATTTAGTATTTGTCTCGAGTGCACCCCATCTTGTATTTCTCTTGGGTGGGAGGTGGGTGGTGCTTTCAAGCAGTCTTAAATTATTCCAAGCAAAATCTTTGGCTCAGGTCACCTATGGAAAGCAGTTTGGATCATTCCCCACTTTTGCTGTCCTGGAACAAGTCCAAATTCCAAAATCCAAATTCCTCAGGTTGGTGTCTAAAATGCTTTGTTTTGTCTCTAATGCATCTATATGCTTTGATCAGGTATGAGGAAGATAGAGGACAAAGTCTGTAATGGTGTGTGGGAACAATCTTGGGAGACAGTGAAAAGAGCCACAACCAGGTTAGCCTGCAAAAGAAATGTGGCGTTGGAAGCATTATCCCTAATTTCTTGAACTGTAAAGGCAGTGAGGTAGAAAAATACTTTGTTTACTGTTTATAGTAAAGAAGACTATAGTCCACCTGGCCATGCTTCTTGTCTGGACTATGTCACCAGGCTGACACTAATGTTGCAAATACATTTCTCTGTCTCCAACTTTTATGGTCTTGTGGGAAGAAATATCCATCTGGTTCAGTTCCAAGCCAGGAGAAAGGCATTGGAGACAAAATGGAGGCTAGAGGCTGATGGTTTAATGATGAAGCAGTACCACCAAGCCCATGGTTCTGGTGAAGATCACATGGAGTTGAGAGTGGACGGTTTTTATAACTTCTTTGTTGTGGCTCCGTTACCTGAGCCTGTGTCATCGGCAGGAGAAGACTCCGAGAGTGAAGGAGAGGAGTTGGCAAGGCCTCCCTCTCCAGGACCCTCCTCTCTGGCAATGTCTTCAGTGTCCGCCGAAGGGCAAGAGATAGGGCCGGGGCCAAGCACGTCCACGCAGCCACAGATGGACAGTGATGAGGGTAATGAGTCTTGGCTGGATCCACGCCAACGTCGCAGGGATAAGCGCGCGCAACAGAAGAAAAGGCATGCCCAAGATTAGGCTGAGTCACTGGACCACACCCCACAGGATATAAAAGGGAGTGTGGTGACCAGTCAAACCTTGTGACAAACAAAGCTGAAAGCTTCCATATTATTCTGCATTGCCGGACTTTTGCTATAGACTTTGCTGGATTATCTCTGGACTTGATTGACTCCGTAATTATTGAGCTGTTTCTTTTGATGTACCAGAAGTGGGGAGAAGTTATCTCTCCTCTTTGTAAATAATAAACTCTTGGCAGGCAGCCACTAGGTTATTGCCAAGTTCCGTTATCATAAGGAAAAGGATTTTGCCAGCTGGTTGGGTCTTTAACTCTTGAATGTCTGTTGGTGTGTGTGCATGTGGTTGGGACAGAACATTCTCTTGGGCTTTGCACTTGACCTTCCTGTTCCTGTGCAAGAACATGTATTTCTATTGGCTGTTGTCAGACTCCCATGGGGCCATGTAGGGGTCATAGTTGGCTCTGTAGGTTATCTGAGCTCCCAGGTTTGGTTGACGTTTCTGAGGGTGATCCAATGCAGGGGTGTTGGGCAATTCCTATTGTGGCTGAGGGCTAATCCTTCCTTTGTTGGATCTTTGTTGCTTATGAATAGAGCTATCTATCTCTTTATCTCTTAAGTGTTGACATCTGCTGGGGGCTATTAAGAAAGGTGGGGGCTGCTTTCTGTCTCCAAGAGCTTATTTCTCCCTTTAGGGAAATATAATATTCTGCCTTTTTAATATTTTCTAAACTATTTCGTCTAGGAGAGGGGTGGGTGCTAACTTTCTACACTCTATTGTACAAATATGCATTGTCTAGTTTATTTTACATAGCGTGACATTATAACGATTCTAGTTTTATCTTGATTTTATGTCTAGTATGAGTTTGCCTATTATATAGTCTTACAACTTTGACTTTTTTGTAATTTTTTTTTTTCATTAGTGTCTCCTATGGCAGTTTTGATAATGCCTTGGTTGGTTTTGCATGTTTTCTCCTTTACATCATATGTCTATGGAGATTCTGAGTCATCCAGGTCATGGTTGTCCCAAAGGTGCTTTTTCAATGTTTTTTTTTTAATGTTTTTAATTTTTAAATGTTTTTTATAATGATTTTTTAAAATATATTGTGAGCCGCCCTGAGTCTTCGGAGAGGGGTGGCATATAAATTGAATTAATTAAATTAAATTAAAATTCAAGAGGCAACTGGACTTTCTGGTTTTTCTTTGAAGAAGTTTTGCTTCTCATCCAAGAAGCTTCTACAGCTCTAATTGGGGGGTGGGGAATGATAGGATGGTGGGGAAAGAAAGGATTTACATCATATGGTTTCTTTACTTTTTAACATTGCATTGTTCTATGTTGGTCTTGGGCCATAATCAAGTTTCAACTAAATTACATTATATGCATATATAAACCTATAGATTTTCCTCACTTTTAAGTGGAGTTCTTCATTGTTTTATTTTAACAGACTTAAATTGTGGCTTCTCTAAGCACTTTGACCAAAGGTCTCATAGCCCAGAGTATCAAATGATGTGCTTTCATCATTAAACCCAGTCCTGAGTGTTAGAAAAAACAGCTCACTCAGCTCTCTGGATTTTTAAAAAAAGGCTGTGATAAGCTCATTCAAAAGACTCCTGACTCATTGGCGATTGACCTTTGTTTGCTGTGATTGAAACTGATTTGGGCTTATTGCTCTCTTGCAGTGTTCTCATCTGGTCCAAAATGGATAGTTTTATCATTCTGTGATCAGTTGTTGCCCTGCTGCAGGTCATGCATGACAAGTGGCACCCAGACATTGAGTCCAATTTGCATCGCCCTGCTAGGAATTCCACTGTAGCAGCACAAAGCTTAATGCCTGACTCACAGTTTGGTAGCTTTGACTGAAAACTTCAAGGACTATTATCTTGCTTTAACTTAACATAAAAGAAGCAGGCATTTCTTCAGGTGCAAGGGAGAACCAAACAAAACCTTAGTAGTTTTTCACTGAAGATAAAACTCTAGAGATTTGCCTGGAATCAACGTTCAAATATATCAACATTACCCACTTATTATATTCAAAATGATATTCCATCAATATTTGCACAGCCATCTTCATCATCAGAAGAGCTAAGGTAGTTTCTACTTTTTCTAAGAGACTGAAAAGCAATGTAATTAATTCTTTCTGATTTCCTAATAATAAATAGAGGCTTCATGGGAGAAGAAAGAAGTAATTTTTGCCTTTTTTCCTTTTTTTCAACTGGGGATGGTACACAGAGAGAAGGGCGGATGGGTGTATAAGTGTAACCCTTTGGGGCCACTTTTGGACCCAAATGATATTTGAGAGCTGATAATATTTGCATACTTTTACAATAAGACTGATATCCTGACTGGGGAAACCAAGTTTAGGTCCTTGACTTAACTAATATTTATTTATGACATCAATCAGAGCAGCGTAGTGGCCTCCATTCAGTCACCCCAACTCCACCCCAAATAAAGGGATTAAAGGGTGGTAAAAAAAGGGAGGGGATGATGGCTTGAATCAGTCAACTTCTCTAGCTCATCTTGTCTCAGATATTTGCCTTTATGGAAGTAAAAGTAGGATGGAGATACTCTGAGAATGCAGCCTAAGTTTTAAGGGGAAAAAATGTGGGAAACAGGGATCTAGTCATACATATTGCCATGAATACTATAATGTTGCTCTGTGTTTGGAACAACTGACAGAATAGCCTAAGGCAATATTCTCAATCTCAGCAACTTTAGTATGTGGGGACTTCAACTCCCAGAATTCTCCTTTCAGCATGCTTCCTAAGGACTTCTGTGAGTTAAATCTTAAAATGGTTGAGGTAGAGGAATACTAACCTAAGGGTTAGTATCATTATAGTGTATTCAGTGAATGCTAGCTTCCTTGCCACACCTGCTTTTATTGTATATATTTTAAGATAATAAAAGAAAAGTATTAAAAGAGGACAGGCAAGCTACAGAAGAAAGGAACAACTGCTTTCATCATTTATCAGAAAACCTAATAGATGTTTATATCTCAGTATTGTTTGAAGATGAACAAACTGGCTTTAAAAGAGAAATATTACCTTTGATGTTAGAGGGCATCAGGAGAGAGCAGAAGCTAGCATTGATGGCAGAGAGAACCTCATATCTTGTAAATGGATGTTTTATGATTGGCTCCACAGGCAGCTTTGTTCGTGATTGACACACATTGGCAGACATTTGTGGGCATATTCATGGCATGATCATCAATCTTCAAACCTGCTTATTGGAGTAGGAATTGGTGGCCCACCCCTTACTTAGTTAAAGATTCTTTTTTCTTTTCTTTTCACTTGACTTGTGAAATGCACTGCTCTCACAGTTCAAGGATGGGCAACAACATTAATTTAGAGGAAGAAGCCTGACTGGTTTCCTGTTTCACAGCAACCTGAAACATATTCAGGTAATTATTTCTGACAATAGAGAGGCCTGATGCTTAGCTCTGAGGTGAAGCTCACCATCTGCACAAGTGCTGCTGGGTGATTAGCTCAGGCAACAGACCACATAAGATTCCGTTCAAGGATTGTTATTTTACGGGCAGGAAAGGATGAGAGAAAAGAAGTTTCTCTCCGTTTCCACTTCTAATTATGTAACAGCTTTATGGGCTGGGCCCACTTTAGTAATGATTAGAAGTGGTTCGAATCTTGCACAAGCACAACATTTTTGTCCATTAATTAAAATATACATTTTTCTTTTGGGTTTCTACATGACCCATAAAAAGATGAGTTGCTTTAAAAGTTCTGGTTCTTTAAAGCAGAAGGTCCTTTTTACTGGATCATGCGGAGGTGTACTTTTTTGAATAATTTATATCTCTCTATCTATCATCTATCTATCTATCTATCTATCATCTATCTATCTATCTATCTATCTATCTATCTATCTATCTATCTATCTATCTATCTATCATCTATCTATCAATTATCTATCGTCTGTCTGACTGTCTGTGTGTCTGTCTGTCTGTCTGTCTATCTATCTATCTATCTATCTATCTATCTATCTATCTATCTATCTATCCAATTTATTGGCCACCCATCTTACCAACACCTTTAATTGCACATGGAATCAGACTGGTAACCAGTGGTGCAGTGGTGTCACAGGGCCTCCCAAAACTATTCTCACTGCTGCACTCTGCACCAGCTATCGCTTCCAAATGGTCTTCAAGGCTAGCCCCATATAGAGCACATTACAATAGCCCAGTCATAAGGTGATTACAGGCTGAATAACTGATCAAAGTCATTGATGCTAAAATATCTAAAATTGGAACAAACAACTGGAATACATAAAAAAAAAACATTGTCAAGATTGTTTGGTTTTTATACTTTCCACAGTGAAACAACTCTTGGAAATAAAATGGCATATACCGTATTTTCCGGCGTATAAGACGACTTTTTAACCCAGGAAAATCATCTCAAAAGTCGGGGGTCGTCTTATACGCCGGGTACCCGAATCTGAGTTGCTGGCGCTGACCGATGACACTTTGGGAGCGCCGGCAACATTGAGGGGAAGCTGTACTCCGAATTAGTTCCAACCTACAAGAGGTGCCAGGCAGTGCGGGGCCCACGAGAAAGGAACGCGTCCCCACTCTACCCCAGAATTCGGATCACCTTCCTTCCTTTCCCAGCAGTCCACGGTGAAAGCGGCGCCGCGGTCGACCTGGGCCAGCGCCTTGCACACCTGGCTCTGCGTCTCCATTATGAGAAGCCCCATGCGACTTCGCATGTCTCCGCCCCAGTCGCGCAGCTCTCGCAATCCGCTCACCGGAGGAGCCATGAAGTGCTCGCACCGCCTTGCCAGATCTTCCTCGTCCTCCTTTCCCCACAGCTTTTCCCGTTGTAATTGCTGCTGCTGCTACCGCCGAGGCTGCTCCTTCATCTCCGCCCACCGCACCAGACCCAGCCCGGCCAGCACCGCCGTGGCTCCTGCAGTCCAAGCGGATCGGCGCCCGGGCTCGCAGGCGAAGGGTGGGAGTGCGCAGCGCACTTTCCTGGCTTGGCGCTGATCCGGACGGCTGCAGAAAGAACTGGGCACCGGCTGTCATGTCTTTTCTGCTGTGCAGGGTTCGGCACCTGGGCTCCTGGGGTTTAAGCCTTTGGGCCGGCCCGTGCTGCTCCAGGATGTTCGCTTCGGGCTCCTTGGAATTGCTGCTGGGCGCTTCTTCCCGTTGGGGCGATGGTGAGTGGACTGCGGGAGCCACCGCGGACTCCTTCCCCACGAGGTATTGCTCTGCATTTCACCACCTCTTCCAGGCTCGCAGCCACCCACCATCGCCCCAACGGGAAGAAGCGCCCAGCAGCAATTCCAAGGAGCCCGAAGCGAACATCCTGGAGCAGCACGGGCCGGCCCAAAGGCTTAAACCCCGGGAGCCCAGGTGCCGAACCCGGCACAGCAGAAAAGACATGACAGCCGGTGCCCAGTTCCTTCTGCAGCCATCCGGATCAGCGCCCGGGCTCGCAGGCGAAGGGTGGGAGTGCGCAGCGCACTTTCCTGGCTTGGCGCCGATCCGGACGGCTGCAGAAAGAACTGGGCACCAGCTGTCATGTCTTTTCTGCTGTGCCGGGTTCGGCACCTGGGCTCCTGGGGTTTAAGCCTTTGGGCCGGCCCGTGCTGCTCCAGGATGTTCGCTTCGGGCTCCTTGGAATTGCTGCTGGGCGCTTCTTCCCGTTGGGGCGATGGTGAGTGGACTGCGGGAGCCACGGCGGACTCCTTCCCCACGAGGTATTGCTCTGCATTTCACCACCTCTTCCAGGCTCGCAGCCACCCACCATCGCCCCAACGGGAAGAAGCGCCCAGCAGCAATTCCAAGGAGCCCGAAGCGAACATCATGGAGCAGCACGGGCTGGCCCAGAGGCTTAAACCCCGGGAGCCCAGGTGCCGAACCCCGCACAGCAGAAAAGACATGACAGCCAGTGCCCAGTTCGTTCTGCAGCCGTCCGGATCAGCGTCCGGGCTCGCAGGCAAAGGGTGGGAGTGCGCAGCGCATTCTCCTGGCTTGCTTACCTTAGCTCAGTGGTTGGGGGGTCAAACAACCCTTTCACAGGGGTTTTGATGGTGGTGCAATACAGAAAAACGAGCGCAGCCCTCGCCATCCGGAATGAATGGTGCTGTTGTGGCGGTGGGGGAGGGGGCGGCAGAAGCGGGAAGAAGTGGTGTTTGCGATGGCTGGAAGCTGTGGGAGTGAAGCACTACTTTCATTTGTACGGCAGCAGCATTCCGCCTTGGTATATTTGTGTCAGGAGTGGCGCAAGGCAGCCTTTGTTTCCTGCTGCCTGGGACTCAGAGTGGTAAATAGCGTCTGATCCGGAGAGCTGCTGGATTTTGCTCTCTAATCCGGCTGCCAAATCGGCCCCCTGCAAACTCTCGTCTCTCAAGGAGCGCTCCCTGAAGCGGGGCTGGAAACTTTGGTTGGACTGCTTGAGAGAGGAGAGCTTGCAGGGGGGCGATCTGGTGTCTGCAATGGAGAGCGGCATCCAGCTTTTTCTCTCCGCTATAAGAGTGCTGTAAGAGCGGCAGCCCTCATCTCCTAATGTTTGGGACTCGGAGCGGTAAATGGTGACTGGTCCGGGGAGCAGCTGGATTTTGCAGTCCCAAGCATTAGGAGATGAGGGCTGCCGCTCTTACAGCGCTCTTACAGCGGAGAGAAAAAGCCGGATGCCGCTCTCCGTTGCAGACACCAGATCGCCCCCCTGCAAGCTCTCCTCTCTCAAGCAGTCCAACCAAAGTTTCCAGCCCCGCTTCAGGGAGCGCTCCTTGAGAGACGAGAGTTTGCAGGGGGCCGATTTGGCAGCCGGATTAGAGAGCAAAATCCAGCAGCTCTCCGGATCAGACGCTATTTACCACTCTGAGTGCCAGGCAGCAGGAAACAAAGGCTGCCTTGCGCCACTCCTGACACAAATATACCAAGGCGGAATGCTCATGCCGCACAAGTTCAAGTAGTGCTTCGCTCCCACACTTCTTCCGGCCCTCAGTCTCTCAGGGAGATGCTTGACTTCCTCTCAGCCCCAAGACACTGGCTGGCCCATGAGATGAGAGAGAGAGAGAATGAGAGAGAAAGAGAGAATCAGAATGAGACAGAGAGAGAAAGAGACAAAGAATGAAAGAGAGAGAAAGACAGAATGAAAGAGAATGAGAGAAAGAGACAGAGAGAATCAGAGAGAGAGAGTGAGAGAGAGAGAATGAGAGACAGAGAAAGAGACAGAATCAAAGAGAACCAAAGAATCAGAGAGAGAATGAGAAGAGAGGGAGAGAAAATGAAAGAGAATCAGAATGAGAGAATCAGAATGAGAGGGAGAGAGTGGGGAGAGAGAGAAAGAGGGGGAGAGAGAGAAAGAGAAAGAGAGAGAGTGGGGGGAGAGAAAGAGAGTGGGAGAAAGAGAGAAAGGGGGGAGAAAGAGAATGAGAGAGAAAGAGTGGGAGAGAGAGAAAGAATGAGAAAGAGGGGAGAGAAAGGGAAAGAGTGGGGGAAAGAAAGAATGAGAAAGAGAGGGGGAGAGAGAAAGAGAATGAGAGAGGGGGGAGAGAGAAAGAGAGAATGAGAAAGAGTGGGAGAGAAAGAAAGAGAGGGAGAGAGAGAGAAAGCGAAAATGAGAGAGAGAGAAAGAGAGAATGAGAGAGAAAGAGTGGGAGACAGAGAGAGAGAGAGACAGAGAGGATGGAGAGTGCCTGAAGGACCCCATCCCGTACTGGGAGTCCGGGTGCTTCAGCAAGCGGGGCACTGGATTCGTATTAGTGGTCTGCGAAATTTAAAATTATGAAGTTGGTGGTCCCTGAGGTCCAAAAGGTTGGGGACCCCTGGCCTAAGACCATCGGAAAACACATATTTTTGATGGTTTTAGGAATAACTTTATCGTTGGGGGTCACCACAACATGAGGAACTGTATTAAAGGGTCGCGGCATTAGGAAGGTTGAGAACCACTGCCTTAGCTGCTTGCCTTGCTTCGCTTGCCTGAATCCATTCCATCAGCAAGCAACTCCCTGCCTGCAACCAAGCAGGCAGGGAGTTGTGGACTTCAACTCCCAGAATTCCTCAGCCAGCAAAACAAAGCTGGCTGAGGAATTGTGGGAGTTGAAGTCTACAAGTCTTAAAGTTGCCAAGGTTGGAGACCCCTGTTCTATTGGGTACGTAAGTTTTTTTCCCCTTTGGGATCTTTAAAAAAAAATAGTTAATTGGGTTTTTTTTTAGTTCTTTTTTAGACCTAGCCATTTAAAGTTTAGGAAGTTTTAAATTTAGCTTTCATATAAAAATAAAAATAAAATAAAATAAAATAATATTTGTGTAGCTTTCTGAGATTTAGTGTGTTTCTGTAGTGTTTCACTCTAACTACACAAACACACAAAATCTCACAAAGCTGTATGTGGAATTTTGTGTGTGTGAAGTGTGAAAGTTGGGTTTTTGGGCTTTTTGTGGCTGTGTGAAGTTCCTGCTTGTTGCAGGGGCCATTTTGGGTCTAGCACAGCTACTTTTACATTGTGGATGAGCCAGTTGTGTTGTGTTGTGTTGTGTGTGTGTAAAGCGTGAAAGTTGTTTTTTGGGGCTTTTTGGGGCTGTGTGAGGTTCCTGCTTGTTTCAGGGGCCATTTTGGGTCTAGCACAGCTGCTTTTACATTGTGGGTGAGCCAGTTGATGTTTTTTTAATTTTTATTTGGTGTGCGTTGGAAGAGGGGTAGTCTTATACGGCGAGTATAGCCCAAACCCTATATTTTAACAGGAAAAGTAGGGGGTCGTCTTATACGCCCAGTCGTCTTATACGCCGGAAAATACGGTACATTTCATTGTTCAGTTATTATTCAGCAGGCTTCCCAGAGCATGGTCTAAAGGAAGAAGCAAATGCCTAAGAAGATTCTCACCTGCAGTTTCCCCAACTGAATATATGTATATCGGTTCAGAGTTATTCCAGCATTCACATAACTAGGTTTAAACCTTCCTGTTTATCCTTGTCCACTGAGATGTGAGTGGCATTTCTGGGTGGAGAAGGATGTTGTAGATGCTATTATGTAAATATATGCATGCATTTGTGAGGATAATAGGACAATTATGCATTTATACACACACACACACACACACACACACACACACACACAGTCAGTATAGCATTCTGTCCCAAGCCAAAGGGGAATAAATGCTGGCAAGAAACATCCTAAGAGCCTTGATAGAGCCGGAAAGTTAAGCATCCTCTGATGCAACTATCCAAAAGTAGAACTATGTCTGGAGGCCATTTCAGTGGATTGGGGTGAACCATTTTGAGAATCCAAAGTTTCAATTAACTTCATGCAGGACAGGGAGATATGCATGAAAGATGTCTGATCTTACTGTTGATTAACCAGAAGACCGAATGGAGGTGGGTATACTGTTCAGCCCAATCAAGTCCATGCTGAACAAACTGTTAAAACCTGAATAATATTTCAACCAACTCTGCTGCTATTGCATTATCATACAGTGGGATGAATAATGGAAGTGAAACAGGACAGTAGAGAGGAAAGAAAAGTAGGCATATGGTAAATGCCACCTTCTTGTTATTTATAAATATATACATAAATGTATCCACCTTCTTCAGACACACTGTAAATATTTTTATTTCTGAAATATATAGCTTTAGGACCTGGCCAATGAGGTTCCTCTTCTTAAAAAAAATTACCTCCTCTCTTATTCTCAATTCCTTCCCCCCTTATTCTCAGTCTTAATTTTGCAAATTTGCAGATGCTCTGTGATATATATTTAATTTAAATGAGTGTAAACATCTCCCACATGTAGTATTCATGCCATTTCTACATAAATGTTCCTGTGTTGTGATATCACATTAGCATCTTCATGGTTCAACTATGTTGTTTATTCCAACTAATGTATAGCACATGAGGAATACTGGAGCATTATCTTCTTGTTGTTGTTCCATATCCATCATTGGACGTTGGTGATCATGTTGGCAATCCTATTTTTGTCAACAGCCGCATGAAAAAGTGCTGTTGAGTTTTGTCCAAACCAGTCCCTTAGGTTTTGAAGCCATGATGTTCTTCTTCTGCCTGGACCTCATTTGCCTTCAATCTTTTCCTGGAGGATTAAGTGAAGGATGCTGTATTTTTCTAGGTGGAGCACTATGGAATGTACTAATGGGCAGGTTTCTACTACTAGGAATTTTCACATCAAGGTGTACAAAACTGTCCCTCTTGCCTGAAGATGTGAAGCCCCCTGAGTGTCATGAGATCCTATTGTCAGATTTTTTCTAATTGAGCAATGGCTCACTCTGTCACAAGGTGTTTTAAAACACTCTGTCAGGTGTTTTAAAAATTCAGCAAAGGCTCATGAAATAAATTATGGCTGTGAACAGGATGGCATACTAGTGGAAGGCTCATGGTTCAAGTTCTTATTGGTCAGCAAGATGAGCTAATGGACATGGGACAAATGTTGGTGAGTTAAAAATATTTTTGAGCATTTAAGAAGTTAAAAACAGTAGCAATGTGGAAATATTGCAAATTTATACTTAAACAGACATATTTGTAAGCTTACTATTCATGCTGTTTACAGTTCAAGCCTTTAGTTCAAGGCTGACTCATAAACAAAACCCATGTTTTAAAACAGGGGTCACCAACCTTTCGGACCTCAGGGACCATTAAATTCATAATTTTAAATCCCATGGACCACTAATATGATCTTCCTAATGACCGGCTGGGTGGACATGGCTAGGTGGTCATGTGACTGGGTGGGTGTGGTCAACTCGATGTAAGTCACCTTGAAGGGTGCCTCAGCAGTCTCTAGTTACCCCTCCCCTCCCAGCCCCTCCTTGCCTGCCCGCCCAAGGCTCCTTAGTGCCTCAACAGGAAGCAGTTGTTGGAGCTAAGCAGCCACCATGAGAAAGAGTTGGCAAAACAGCTGGTTCAGTTCAAATTGGGTCTGACCTAGGAGGAGGCTCAGCAGAAGCACCTCATTGAAGACTATAGGAGCATAGGCTTTCCAAGCAGAGGAAAGACCTGCAGGAGTACAAGGTCAGGTACTGGCGCCTGGAGGCTCAGTGGGCTGAGATGATCAGCCAGTTTCAGGCCATGATACAGTCCCACTGGAACAAGGCCCTCCGACTCTTTGCCACCAGCGGCACTTCCTTCCAGCCTTTGCCCAAAGCCCTACATCAGGAGGCTGAAGCAGACCCCAAGTCAGAATTTCTGCCCCCCTCCGATCCACACAAAATAACCCCAAAGTGGGAGACTCTCTGCAGCAACACAATCATTCATTGCACATATCCGGCCCAGGGGCCGTAGTTTGAGGAGCCCTGATTTAGTGCAATATAAAAAATGCAAATAATTTTTCTTACCACCAAAATTTTATTGCGGACCACCTGTGGTCCATGGACCACCAGTTGGTGACCACTGTTTTAAAAGATTACCCTTAAAACATGTGGTGACCCCCCCTTCTTCGTAAGCATCTTCCCTTTGTTTGAGAGGAGAAAAATTCCATGCCTTTTGCTTAACCTCCATAGACCTCATTTCCTTTACTGAAGTTGGCTAATGGACAAGCTGTATCAATAACAATAGAGGAGAAAGTTTTGTCCAGTATCTCTCTTTCATCAAAATAATCAGTTGTGATGTATTGTGAGATAGATATAGGGAGAACTGATAATATTCCTTGTAAGACTATTTTTAATTAAAATATTTGCTTTATTCTTTTCCAGATACCTTTAAGGCAACTAGTAGTTCTGCAGGAATGATTTTTTAAAAAACCATAATGGCCGCTGCATCAGCATTATCAAAATCGTACTCCTTTTACATGTGTGTTGATGTTATATCCATGAGCAATAAAGATGGGTTTTATTATAGAGCCATGACTGCTATCTTAACTGTTTTGAACACCATCTGCAGTCAATTTTAAAACAATATCACATATTCAATAGTTTCAAAAGTTTATTTTTTTTTAAATCCAGAGAGAGATGCCAACAGAAAAATGGGCTTCCTCTAGGAAGAAAGTGTGTGTGTGTGTGTTTGTGTGTGTGTGTATTAAATGAGGCAGTCACCTACTGAAAAAATCTGAAAATGGTAAATTTAGTTATATTCCTGCTTTTCTGCATCATTCTATGGAAGTAGTTCCCACTTGACTTCAAAATCTTACTTCAGAGTGGACACACAAATAGAGTGCAGTGTTAATCATTAAGAGTAGCTTTGTATTGTCAAGGCTGTTCAAGATGAATGTCAGTCAAGAGCAGGAAAAACTGTGAACTATTTCAGTTTATTTATCAAAGTGGCAATTGTTTCTAAAGTAATCACATTTTTTAAATGCAAGCCATTAAATTCATGTATCAGTTCTATAACTTGTTTACAGCTCATTTCTTGAGAAACACTTAAAAGATACAAATTGGCAATGAAGCTCAACTTGTTTGTGGCATCAGGCATATGTTACAAAAAAAAAGTTTGCAAGATAAACCAACTGTATGGATTAGGTTATATAAGCTCACCTGCTGGTTGTCAAGTTGAAAGCCATTCTTCTACATTTTCTATATTTTCAAGCTGAAAACCATTCATCTATCTATCTATCTATCTATCTATCTATCTATCTATCATCTATCCTGCTCAAAAAAATAAAGGGAACACAAGCAGAAGACATCCGAGATCTGAATGAATGAAATAGCCTTATTAAATACTTTGTTCTTTACATACAGTAGTTTATACACTGCTCAAACAACTAAAGGGAACACAAAACTACTGTATGGAACAAACAAAGTATTTAATAAGGCTATTTCATTCATTCAGATCTCGGATGTCTTCTGCTTGTGTTCCCTTTATTTTTTTGAGTAGTGTATAAGTAGGTCCTCAAATCTAACAAAAATATTCTGTTGTCCCCCTGTCTTTGTCTTAAAGGTGAGGAAAGATTAATGTTTTAAAGTTGTACACTCCCTTCCCCATCCCCAATAGATATACAATTCTTTTCACGAAATACCTGAGAATTTTATTTTCATCAGATTTCATTGAGGAGGAGAAAGTTTTAATGCTGCTTCAATACAGCCTAGGGATGAAACCCTTTTGTAATATGTTAACTCATTCTCAGAGTTTCTCAGACTGAATTGGTTTGTCCTTGAATGTAAACACAACTTCGAGCTGATGAAACTAATGGAAACTAAAACTTCCAGTTTGAATGGCTTCTGGACTGATTCACATGGGGCTAAGGGAGGCATCTGTTGAGCCTTCTGCAAAGGTCAATTACTCATCATATGCGGAATACTAAAATATGTGATGTCTGGCACAGGCCACAAGAGATTACTTTTAAAAAATTCTTTAAATATTCTTTTAAGATTCCCACACATTAATTTATTTTGAAACATAACCCTTGGCTCATTGATATAACATCTTACAGTTGATGAGGTGATGAGTTAGCTGTAGGTCTTATAATGTATGTCTTATATGTATAATGACATTAGGCATTTTAATATTTAAACTCGAAGAAAAGATTTTTATAGCCTTTGCCAGAACATGTTATGTAGTATTCTATAGACATTTAATTGTCAGCTGTCCAAGACAAATTGTACATTAATGACACAAACACTTCTTTGTGTATGTGATCTTGACAAGAAGTATTAAAGCAGCCATAAATGTATGAGGAAGAACCATATTTCTAGTATGCATTAAACAGTTTTGATAGGGAACTCAATACAGATATATCGATGGCTTGTCAGTTTTATGAATATATACAAGACAAACAAAAATGTTTTCTATTTTCTGAAAATATGTTTTACACTGTTTAAATATACAGTATGATTTTATTTCTTATAAAGGAAAAAAAATTACAAACTGAATAGAATTCAGAAGTGATGGCTGTGAAACAATTACGTCTTTTATTTTAAATGTTATTTGAATAGTCCATAAGTCCAAAACCTTATAGTTGGTATCCGCATGAAACCTTAATTGCATCATTCCTCATCAGGATCAGAAGAAAATATACTTCTCATGAAATTTTATTGATCACTAAAATAAATACGAAAATATAAAAATGACAGCATTTAAATTTACATTATATACTCTGAAAGTTGAGCCAGATGAACTGCAAGGTCCTTCCAAGGTCCCAATCACACAAAATCAATGTGGGAATATATTCTAAAATATATAATTATAAACAAGGCATATTGTAGTGTATACTAAAATATTACAATTTGTTTCATATATGTCTGCTTCTTTGTTTAAAATTGTTATACACTGCAACAAAGAAGAAGGATTGAGAAACTGATTTTGGCTACCATGTTTCCCTGAAAATAAGACCCTTATATTTTTTTGAACTTACTGCCATGCACTCAAAAGCCCAATTGGGCTTATTTTCAGGGGAGGTCTTATTTTGGGGAAAAGAGGGTAGATTAAAACTAAAATAAATTCATTTAGATTAAAATAAAATTCTATTTAAAGAGTTCATAAACTGAAAGGTCAAATAGATTAACTTTTTCTAATCGTTGAGATGAATAGTTAACAAAAAATCAATTGTTTCTTTTCAGAAATTGCTTGCTCACTTGGTCTTATAAGATAGACTTTGGAGATTATAATAGATGATAAAGACTCTTTTGACACAAGTTTAAATCCTGGGGACTTCATGATCACATCTATGTAGTTTTCTTAGTCAGAATATAAAAGCGGTTGGCCATTTCAATTTCTCTGTCTAGACTATAGCCCTGGCATTTCCTGTTTGTTTCCCAGTCAAGTACTTATCTGGACTGACTCTGCTTAGCTTTTCAAGATCAGCCAAAATCAGCTAGTGACAGCCATCTAGTTGATTTATGACAGCTACTCTTATTCAAAAGGCAAGAGTGGAAAATGCATCTATAATTCAATTCCATTATTGTGGGTTGAGGTATAGAATTTCAACAATAAGAGGACAATGAAGAATAGAGGAAGCATTGGATGCTGTTTTATTGCTAGAGTTATATTTATTGTTGCTTTAATTTTGTAAAGCCACCCAGAGTTATCTGGAATATGTTAGTTTATAAATCTAAACAAACAGGTGTGATCAGTAACAAAGTGGCACTGTAAAGTATACCCCATTTAGGTCCAGACTATATCTTCTTGCATATTTCTACATTTTATTGATCTTCTGTTTATTCTTACTAAAAGTTCAGCATTCAATAAATGTAAAGCATGCTTGTATTTGTTTAAGCTCCAAAGGAAGAGCATGGAGAACAAAGAAAAGTGGTGTATTCTACAATTGTTGGAAATTTCGCAATACTGCTAATATCTTTGTTTTATTTTGAAATCTATGCTGCTTTTCCACTTTGAATTGATAATGCCTTTTGGATTTTAGATTTATTTGATATTTTTATATCCGCATGTATGTGTGAGTGAGTGAGAAACAGAGGGATAGAGAATTATATAGAAAGCAAGAGAGAGAAGCGGGGATTGGTATCTAAGCATATGCAGAGAGTTTAGTGTAGTGAGGACTGGTGACCTGATTTTGTACCATGTAGCAGTAAGGCAGGCTTTTAAATATACATTTTTTTTAAATCTTCTGAGCAATAACACATTGAACACCTTCTAGAAGGATTTTTTTTTACAAAGCGCTACTAAAGAACACACAACATTGTCAAATAGGTCTCAAAAGGCTAGCACATAAGAAAGATAATTTGCTCTTTCTATAAAAGAAAACAACCTCTTATTCCCACCCTTTTGTAGATATTATAATTCATGAGCTTGATTCAATTAAAAATATTTCACAGCTTTACAAGTGCAATTTAGGGCAACAAGATGCACTGAAGCTATGAAAATTGGCTTCACAACTGGCTGCTTCAGCATGAAATAGGAAGTCATTAGGAAAGAATGAGTAAGATTTCTAGTGAGCCAAGATACGTTTGCTGCATGGATGGTAAGATGAAGAATGTTACTTTAGGAATTTGTTGGCAGAAGGCTGGTTTGGAAAGAGACAAATGAATGATACATTTATGTGTCTGAATATCAAGTTTCAGTCACATCAAACTCAGATTTGTTTCACCAACACTATTCAAGCAACCAGTGGTCTCAATCTGCTTCTCTTGGTCAGATTTTGACATCCATTGAAGTGTCTCTAATCTTCTGAAGAAGCAATGGATGATCAGACTCTAGCCAAGTGACAATCACACCACGGGTGCTCTTCCTACTTTCAGAGACAATCGCTGGAATGAAGCTTGCCAAAGTTCAGGCAAATGAATGCAAGGTATTTGTCACCAGGGGCTTCTGGATTTTTTTAAAAAAATGCACTGTTCATAATTTGTTTTTTTAAAATCATGGATTCCAGTAAAGTGTCATGGTCTGTGCCAGCATCTGAGGTGGCTTCTAATAAAAATAATTAATGTTAATTTCATTTCATTTTCATTTCATTTATTTTCAATTTATATACCGCCCTTCTCCCTGAGGACTCAGGGTGGTGCACAGCCAGAATTAAAAACATGAAATACAAATATTAAAAACAATTAAAATCTATATAAATTTGGCCCAAAATTTAAAAAACCACAAACCAATTAAATATTTAAAAATTTTAAAAAATTTCTTCCTAAGCCAGCCCGGCTTGCGGAAAAAGTGGGTTTTAAGGGCACGGTGGAAGGCACTGAGGTCTTGGATTCTCCTTATCTCTGGGGGCAGCTGATTCCAGAGGGTAGGTGCCCCCACAGAGAAGGCTCTCCCCCTGGGGGTCACCAGTCTACATTGTTTGGCTGATGGCACCCTGAGGAGGCCCTCTCTGTGGGAGCGCACGGGTCGCTGGGAGGTCGTTGGTAGCAGCAGGCGGTCTCGAAGATAGCTAGGCCCTATGCCATGGAGCACTTTAAAGGTGATAACCAACACCTTGAAGCGCATCCGGAAGACCACCGGGAGCCAGTGCAGCTCGCGCAGGAGCGGTGTTACATGGGAGCGGCATGCTGCTCCCATTACTACCTGCGCTGCTGCGTTCTGGACCAGCTGGAACCTCCGGGTGCCCCTCAAGGGGAGCCCCATGTAGAGAGCATTGCAGTAGTCAAGGCGAGAGGTGACAAGGGCGTGAGTGACTGTGCACAGGGAATCCCGATCAAGAAAGGGCCGCAACTGGCGAATCAGGCGAACCTGATAAAAGGTCCCCCTGGTTACAGCCGTCAGATGTTCCTCCAAGGACAATCCAGGAGGACTCCCAGATTGTGAGCCCTTTCTGTGGGGGCCAAGGACTCACCCCCAATAGTCAGTGATGGAGTCAACTGACTATATCGGGATGCCGGGAGCCACAGCCACTCAGTCTTGGAAGGGTTGAGCTTGAGCCTGTTCCTCCCCATCCAGATCCGCACAGCCTCCAGGCACTGAGAGGCTGGAAGCAGTAACACATTTTGTTATTAATGCTTAAAAATGTTGGAAAGGGTTTTTATTTTACAAGCAGCCACATAAAGGGGTGCACTCTCCCATGGGTTATGGATACCTATAAATAAAGCTGAACCAACCTGAGGGTTAGGAGGTGCTCTGAAATTATGTATCAAGCATAGGAAAGTAAATTGAAATGGTTGCCAGAAGCCTTAGAAAGACTAAACTGGGGTTAGTGTTCGTGTTAGTGCTAGGATTAGTAAGGGCAACAGAAAAAGGATTGGCAGTGAGAGTTGGCACAATAACACATTTTTATCATTGTTTTACCTCAACCTGGAAATTTAAAGTTATTGAGTATGCTTTTTTGTTTTGTTTTGGAAGGTTTACAAGTTTGCTGTGACTACACTAGAAATTCTTTGATTAGGTATGGCAACTGAGTCGAGAGAGGAACACTTAAACTTAGACATGCAATTAAGAGTTCTCCAAAGTCATGCCAAAGAGACAAGGACAAGATAATTTAGCTAAGGAAGGAAAGCAGTTGTTAGCATTCCAAGTTTAATCTTCAGTGTATCAAAGGGGAAAAGATGGTAAAGCAGACAACATGACCTTCACTGTCATCGATTTTCCTTTCTTCTTTTTAAATTTTTGTCAAATGTAGACATTTTGGGGACAAGAGATTTCTCTAGACATCTGGGTTGTGCGTTTTGCTGATATGCTTCAGTTAGAAAATGACAATTGCAACTGGAGAAATGATGCCTTAATATCATGCATGGATGACAAAGATTTCCTTCCCCCTCTTTTTCTTCATTTGAAAAAGCGATAGTGAGTATTCATAAACAAGAAGATAAATGTGTGCAGTTCTACTCAATACCTGCATTACGCAGCATGCATGACAGTCATATCATATGATTCAACAGATTCTAAAGAGAAATTGGGTGCTGAAGGTATAATACAGAAGAATTGCAAGCTTTTTCCAAGTTCACCCAAAGGTGCTAGTGGCCATTCTACCTAATAGGATTGTATTGTTAAATGCTATAGATCAGTGTTGTTCATACTTGGCAAACATGGCAACAAAGCATGCTGGCTGGGGGATTCTGGGCGTTAAAGTCCACATATTTTAAATTGCCAAGTTTGGAAAGCAGTGTTATGGACATGGTAACAAAAAGTCAGAGAGTTGATAGAACTTGTTCTGACTTTCACATTTTATTAAAAGGGGTTCACTTTTGTGAACTGTACCTTACTTCATCAATGCATACATGGCTACATTGATGTATGATTTAAATCAGGGTGAAATGGAAGGAAAGGAAAGAGAAGATGGATTACAAGAGCCTAATCAATTAACAAGCGTGACTGTTTTGAAACATCAGAATTTTCTTACACCATTGAGCAAGGAATTGTTGAACTCAGACATTAAACTGTTTCAGGCAATCTCAGAATGTCCCAACAAACAGCATGGAGTTATATAAAAACATGTAGATAAAACCCACCAAAATGTAAGGGGCAGGATGATACTTAGTGGCTTTAGATGTAAGATACAGAATTAGGCATCTCAGCAGTAACTCTATAACTCAGTGGCTCATATAAACTCACCTGGCACTATCTCTAGCTGATTTCAGGCGTCATGTCCCTATCAGTCTATTGAGAATTGGGTTTGGACACTGCTGAACAAATAATTGATTTTTGCTGTTATTTTCTTCTTAACTGATTCTTGTTGCTATTTTCTGTTCCACTGCTGTTTCACTGTTTGCATTTATTTTTACTCTTTATTTTGATTTGACTGTTCTGACTGATCGCCCTTGGGTATTACCATAGAGATGAGATTAATGTGTTTGGAGCTGTAGATCAAAATGGCTCAGCACCATGAGACTGAACAGCAAAGATCAGAACTCGTGTCATTTAGTGACTCCTATTTCAGTAGTCTTCGTCCTGATACAATTCAGGTCCTTACATTTCCTTCAGCTGTATTTACCAAAGCATCAGCCAGCTGTTTTTAATCATTCCCTGATCCATTCCCTGCAACATCTGTCCCTGAGTCCTGACTCTTATATCAGGAAATTTCTTCTTGGAAAATGCAAAACAGCTGTCATTACCTTATTATAGATCTGTACATAAATGTAGCAAATAATTACAGTTGGATCTGTTATGGTGTCATATGTAGACACATATAGCTATTATTTATTTGGTCTTTGTCTCCCTCTCAAGAAAATAGCATGATGTTTTTTAGGTTAGTTCACCTTTATTTAAAGACAGATATTGAAGATAGTAGTCATACAACACAATCTCATATAAATTTACTCAGATGGAAATTCTCTTTAAGAGTCAATTTAATTAAGTGTCACTGGGCTAGAAATCGGGAAATTCTGAATTGCAATTCTGCCTTAGACAAGAAGCTGGGTGACTTTGACTAGTCATCATGCCTCAGCTCTCAAAGGAAGGCAATGCCAGACCACTTGTGAATAATCTTGCAAGAACTGCAGGGTCTATGTGCTCAAAGGCACATAGACACATGTTCTACATAATAGGAATAAAAGGTGTACATATTATGGCTATTAAATGCTGATGGAACATTACAAGTATCAGGTGTTCTTTCAGAACATAATGTATTTCATATTCCACAGGGACAACTTCCCTTCCTATTGTAGGAAATAGCAGGAAAATGGTATGAGTCCCTTCTTTTTAACCTTAGGATCATAAAGATAGTTAAGCAACATGTTCATTGGGGCTTATAACCCAACAGAAAGATTGCTGGTGTTTACATTTTTTAATACAAATAATGTAAACTTCCCCTAGTAAAGGGTGGGAATAATTTAAAAGCATCTTTTCGTAGTACAAAAGCAGCACTGAATAAACAAAAGCCAAATACCTGGATTCATCTCAGCTAAGCCTATGAAGAGAGACACAAAATACATTTCTAAATATACACTTGACACAGGTTTCTACTTAATGCAAGAATGCACATTTTTCTGCATTAAGAACCTTGGTTCAGTTGTCTAAAAAAAAAAAGGAATGTTCTGAAGAGCGTCATCGCAACATTACGCTTCCAAACAAAAGAACAAAGCAAGCATGTTGGTTTTGTATTTATTTTCCTTTAGCCATTTATTTTCTATGTGGCTGGAAATGAAGCCAAATTAAGAAATACTTAAGGAAGCAGATGTCAAGCAACTCTGCATTCAGCTACCATTGAAGTTATAGTAGGAAAAGCATTAGAAAAATATATAACAAATAATTTCCTATCTCCACTGTGCTAGTTGTATGAAGCATAAAAACATTTCTATTTTCCTATAGGAAATGTGACAAAACTGTTAGAGAGGACAGGAGGAGCCAGAACAAGCAATAACCAATGGGAGTCAATGCATTTGCACTAGACATGAAGACATTTGCATATTCTTTTATTTATTTTTTATTTTATTTTGAATTTGTATACCGCCCTTCTCCCTGAGGACTCAGGGCGGTGAACAGCCAAGTAAAAACATCAAGTACAAATATTAAAATACAGTTAAAATATACATATATAAATTTGGCCCCATTAATTAAAAACAATAAACAAAACACTTAAAAACACTTAAAAAATTAGGCCAGCCCGGCTTGCTGGAAAAGGAAGGTTTTAAGGGCACGGCGGAAGGCACCGAGGTCTTGGATTCTCATTATCTCTGGAGGCAATTGATTCCAGAGGGTAGGTGCCCCCACAGAGAAGGCCCTCCCCCTATTACCCCCCTATTACCAATATTCTTATTGGTAATAAGGTATTTGCTTCTTTGACATGACATCCAATCTCTAGATCATTGCTGTACCAAGCTTCATATGACCCCAAAATACTTAAAATCCATCCGTACCCCAGGTCTGTTTCTTTGAATTGATTTGGAGGTTGGGAAGAAGGGGGAGAGACCATTCAATTTTTGGATGTGTGTATGTGTGTGTGTGTGTGTGTGTGTGTGTGTGTGTGTGTTTATAATGTTCTACTGATGTATTTTGTAAAAACTGCCCAGAAACATGAGAGTTGGGAACTGTCTATTCACTCCTAGATAAATAAGATGGAATTAAGGGCAGCAGGTCAACCAAAAGAATTTGGTTCTATCAGCAAAGATCAAAACCAGTATTTTTTGATGCACAAAAACAAAAGTCAAGGGGAATTTACATTTCTAGAAGCCTTAAGGAGGGACTGAGGGAGATGTCATCTATTCCTGACATGCCAAACTGGTAAGTAGAGCATCCTTACAGTGGAGCAAGGGGCAAATATAGACACTTGTTTAGTTATAGTAATGATGAACAAAGCATTGGAAGTGCTGAAATAACAGGATAGGATCAGGTTCTCATGGAGAAAATCTATCTATGTGGTTACTAAATATCAACAATGACTTGATGGCACGTAATCAATTAAGGGTATTAACTGCTTGCCTTTGTCTACTTGCAGTGCCTGCAAATGAAGAAAATATAGCAACATGGGGATTTTATATCTCAAATGTTTCTCAGTATTTGAACAAGTATCATGGCTTCAAATAGCTTCAGTCAATAGAAGTAGAGCTTAAAGTGGTTCCTGCTGTTTTATTAGCTAATACTGGAAGAGTTTCTTTAAAACAAATAAGAACTCACCAACCAACAATCAACAATCACAGGACGTCACAGCAAAAGTTGTGGGCACTCCAACACTGGAGATTTTTAAGAAGATATTTGACAACCATTAATCTGAAATGGTATAGAGTTACATACCCACGCAGCTGGTTAGACCTCCAAGTCCCTTCCAACTCTGTTATTCTGATATATTCTGTTAACATGATCCTGAGCATGTTTTGCCCAATCTCAAGTAAACAAAACTTTCAGGACATAGATATTTGAATTTAAAGCAGCCATTTCAAACTAAAAACATTATAGCTTAAACTATTTTATACAACACTATGCTGTAGCCTAGTTCAACTATCTGTGTGAATAGAGGAAGGCAAAAGAAGAAGAAAAAACCACATTAAAGATGAGACTGTGTATTCTAACTATCCTAAAATTCATTCATCTTTTTGGAACCACATCATACTGTTGTTTTACATTTACTTGGCTTTGTCACTGACCAATCTTATCTACTTCCCATCCTCTACTAATTTTTGTTTCCAAAGCAAATACTATTTATATTCATTCTGGGGTTGTTGTTTTTTCAGACTGCCAAGATTGCTTTCAATTTTATTTCTACATCTTCAAGGGAAATTAGCTATTAAGGCTATACACAGACCTGGATTTAAAGACCAAAATGTGATTTGGAGCAAATGGAGGCATACAAGTGGTACTTGTGAAAACCTTAAATAAATGAGGTCCTTTTCTAGGATCATATTTCAATCATGAAAGATAACCATACCTGCCCATTCAAAGGCACAGACATGAACAACCTGAAACTTACTTGTTTTTCAGATCCATATTTCTGCACTATGCTATCATGATCCTATCCAATTTTATCTCATCTTCAAATTCATCAGGAATGTTCTCCACCTCCTCGTTAATGTCATTAATTAAAATTGCTGAAAACTAAAAGTTCCAGGATTTGAAGAATTTGTTGTAGTTCCATACTGATGAAGAACTACTGATCTTTGAACATTTTTCTGAACTGGAAAAAGCAGAAATTACTGTCAGCCATGAATCTTACTTACGACTCACAAGGTTGTTTGTGTGGATAAAAGAATAGAAGAATCTTGTATGGTAGAGCAATTATATTGAATGTAGGCAGTGGTGGGATTCAAATAATTTAACAACCTTTTTAGGTTCTCTGCCCTAATGGTTGGCTAGATGACCGGCAGGGGGTGTGACAGGCAGCACTTTGCCTCCTGCACTCCCCTGGAAGCAAACACAGGCCATGTGGGGGGGAGTGCACACACACACCCCGTGTCCGATGTTGGACCTAGTAGGCCTCCCTACAGCCTCTTGGGAGCCAAAACGGGGCGCTTGGGGACTTCTGGAAGGGGCGGGGCAGGGCCAGCCAGCAATTTAACAACTGGTTCAGCTGAAGTGGTGTGAACTGGTTGAATCCTGAAGGGTAGGGCAGAAGATAATAAACAATATATTAACCATTTATCTTTCTATATATGATTGCTTTAAATGATACTTTAGGATGCCAGAAATATCACAAATGGGGAAGAATAAGATCATGAAATATTTGATTAAAAAGGCTGACTCCTAATGAACTATATTTTAACTAATGAAACTTTCAAATGATTTAATATTTCATGTTTATGTATTTTTTCCCTTTTTTTACCATTTTACAAAGAATTTTTACAAGGTCCTAATGAAAATGATATAAAGGACACAGAGTTAGCTGGTGAGATTAATGTATCTACGCTCAACTAATGTATTACTTTTCACCAGTTTACCAGAAATGAAATGTCATGTACAGCAGCTGATACTTTACTGCTTTTAATTTGTATCCCATCTTTGGTGGGAACAGCAAATCAGTGTCATTCTATTAGGCCCCTACATTTTGTTCTTGTTTTCCCACCCTTAGTAATTTCATATTAAATAGCTAACCAACGGATAAGCCCAATTAGATCTGTAGAGATGAAGGAAGAATATTTAAGTCTTAAACTTATGTAGGAAATATATGAGAACTTTAACAAACAAACAAACAAACAAACAAACAATCCTGTAGAAAAGGTCATGGTATTCTTTTAACCAGTTCATCATCATCATCATCATCATCATCATCATCATCATCATCATCATCAAAAAAAAGTGAGGAACTAACATTGAAATTCAAAATGTTAAAGCAGAACTGTCAATCAGAATGCTATGATCAGAAAACAATATGTTATTGTCCCTGTCCTCTGTTACTCTCTTCTCTCAGCTCTGTGTTAAGCATCTTCTGTGGTTTTGACATCCTTTGAAGACACAACTCTATGCTCAAGCTTTCCCTGATGTTTGATGTTGGATTTGGTATTTGTTGTATTGATCTATGTTGTTTGTTTGTTTGTTTTTTTGTTTGTTTGTCAAGAATGTCTTAGGCAATAAGTATAAACATGGATTGGATACATAAAATAGATACAAATAGAGGAAACATTAGGACAGGGACAGTAGATATGCTGGTGCTCTTATGCACACCCCTTACAGACCTCTTAGGAATGGGGTGAGGTCAACAATAGACAGTCTTAGTTTAAATTTTGGGGGGGTGGGGATGAAACCACAAAGTCAGGTAGTGTATTCCAAGCATTGACCTTCTTTTTTTCTTTTTCATACTTCTTTTGGTATGTTTTGTATTTTATATTATTCATCACCTAAAGATTTTTTTTAAAGAAAAAAGTAGTTTAGACATGTTTTAATTAAGTAAATGAAAAACAACCTTTTTTTTTTGCTATATGAATTGAACTAGAAATAGTTTTTGAATTAAATTTAATTAAAATAATTATTTTCTTTCTTTTTAAGAACCAGTAGGAGTGAAACTCTGAACTCTGAATCACAAAATAACAACAATGATAACAATCCACCAAAGGCTCAGGATGCATCCAGATGAATGGTTTTTAATTGCCAATCAAAAGACATGTACTTATCGGTATTCTGTCTTTTTCCATTTAATGATTTTTCTTTTTCTTTTTTTCTGATGAGGAAGCAGATGAAAAATATCAGAAGGTTGTAGATATAACATTTCACTGGCCATACCCACACCAGTAAAAAAAATTGCAATAGGCAAATACAAGCTTCTTCTAAGAGAACAGTCAAGAGAAAGTTCAGAAATTTTGTTTGGAACTTTGGTCAACTATGCTTAACATCAAAGATAGAATGTCAAAAATGGTCTATAAGATTCTACATTGACTGTCCTGGGTATTTCTGATATATATTAGGCACTGTGTCAAGATGAAGAATGGTTAATTCTAATCTATTGCTGATGCAAATAACAAAAGTGATTCATACAAGATAGCTTTCTGAGTTTATATTTAGTCTGTAAAACCTGTTTGAACGCCTAACCATATCAGTAGAGTGCTTCTTTGCTCTCTGGTTCTTTTTCATGGCAGACCTCCAGATGTAGTGAGACTCCATCTTTCAGAATTTCCAGCCAGATAGTCAGTCTGGGGAAAATCCTTGCAAATATGTGGAAGGTTGCTGGTTGTAGGAGTCTACGCTACTCAAAATATCATCATTTTTGGTAGTTTTCTTGAATGCAAAGCAACAGATCTAAATAATACATTTCAACAGATTTCAGTGGTTACTTATTACTGGATAATTGAGAAACATATGCATTATATAGGCACACTTAGCACCCATATATTTTTTAATTTTTTTTATTAATTTTATTAAAGATACAATTTAAAAACATTAGACTTGTTGCGACTTGTCTGGTACATACTTTTCTAGCACTTTTTCTTTCGTGTATATTACAATATAATATCATGCATATTCCATATATACTTTTTGTACATTCAATCACACTTCAGTTACATGTATATTCCCTTCGTACCTATTCAAATCCAATTTAAATTTGGGGAGAAAAATAAATAAAATAAAATTAAGAAATATTAGAGAGGAATAAATTGGAAGCACACATAGATTTATAGCAGTGGTGAAATTTGCCACTGGTTTGCTGGCTGTGCACATGTAGTGCACACCAAATGCATGCTTTGCACACATGCACAGTGCACATAAAACATATGCTGCACACATGCATGCACAGTGCACACAAAATGCATGCTGCACATGCACATGCGCATTATGCACTAAACATGTAGAAAAAGGAGGCTTGGGAAGGTAAGCATAACTGCAAGGGGGAGGAACAGCTGTGCCATGCGATTTAGATTCATTAGCTGCTTTCTAGCGATTTTAAATTGTGTGGCACAGCTGATCATTGGAAAGGGTTTTTTTACTACCAGTTCACCCGAACTGGTAGTTTTTATCACTACCAGTTCTCCTGAACCACTGCGAACCGGTAGGATTTCACTGCTGGTTTATAGACACAAAACTCAGATGTCTTTCAAAGGGGAGGGGAAATAAAAGATTTTAGAAAAAGTATTTGAATATAGAAAGGCTTTTCTTTACTTGATTCATATCCTATAATATCATTGTTCTAAATTGCTAAAGTGCTTCCTTCTTTCTTCTCAGGAATACGGAATTTAAAATGCACAATGCTTCTTACAAGTACACACTTCAAATTTTAAACTGGAAAAGAAGCTGCAGACCATCAGAAAAGACCAAGAATGTTGAGGATAAGGAGAAGCTATGGCTAGTAAAGGGAAGAGTAGTGCCAGGCAGAAAGACAAGATTAAGGACATTTGTTGTTAGTTGTGAAGTTGTGTCCGACCCATCATGACCCCATGGACAATGTTCCTCCAGGCCTTCCTGTCCTCTACCCTCTGGAGTCCATTGAGCTCACACCTACTGCTTTGGTGACTCCAGCCAGCCACCTCATTCTCTGTCATCCCATTCTTCTTTGTGGAAAATAAGCTGTGCCATAAAAGGTTGAGGATTTACTCAAGAAAGAAGAAGGAAGTGGGAAAAATGTGAGTAGGTACTGATGGGAAAACAAGTTCAGGAGGAAGTTTACAGGTAGACTTCAACTTACAAGAGTTTGTTTAGCGATCATTCAAATTACAACAGCACTAAAAAAGTGACAAGACCCTTTTTCACACTTATGACTGCTGCAGCATCCTCAAAGTCACATGATCAAAATTCAGATGCTTGGCAACAGACATGTATTCATGATGGTTGCAGTGCCATGGGATCACTTTTTTGTGACCCTCTGACAAACAAAGTCAATGGGGAAGCCAGCTTCATTAAACAACCGTGTTACTAATTTAACAACTGCAGTGATTCACTTAACAACTGTGGCAAGAAAGGTCGTAAAATGGGAGGAAAATTCACTGAACAAATGTCTTGCTTAGCAACAGAAATTTTGGGCTCATTGTGGTCATAAGTTGAGGACTACCTGTACAAGGAGTGGAATAAAGCACATTGCACCAGGCATGTGCAGAGGGAGGAAGTCAAAAGAAAATTAAGAGACATGCAAAAATGTTCAGGGCTTTGATCACATGGTTGTGGATGCCATATTTATAGATTTGCTATATAAGTATTTTGATTATAAAATATAACACAAACTAAAAAAGAGAAGAGGGAAAAAAGAATAAAAATTCAATGACAAAGGTTACAAACAATTATTTCTTCATCCTATGTCCCATCCCTTATCAATAGACACATTGGTTACTTGTCCTTGCTGTAGTTGACAGGTCTACTTTTCCACAGCTGTCTTAAATTCATCATACTTCCTTCAGAAACGCAGTTGCCATCTTAACTTTCTCTTTCTCCTTCTCTCTTACTTACACTCACACTCACACTTACACATACGTATCTGAGGATACAGCCAGATTTCACCTGTTTGCTATAGGCTACAGCCTACAAAACATCTTTGGTCTACCAAAGATGGCTTTGGGGAAGACTATGGCAGTGAAAAGGTTAAGTGTTTTCTTCCTTCACCATTTAACTATTTCATTTTCTTCCTTCACAATAGAAGCTCTTTGTATACACAGATTAGGGATGTGAAAGTGGATAGATCTGTATTTCCAGTTTGTAACCCTTTCATACATTTTCCTGATTTTTTATTTTTTCCCCCTTTTCATTCAAACTGCAAAGTTAATTATACATTCCATTTGAAAATGCGTAGAGCAGATAATGCTAGGTGACAGCACTAACTTGAAAAGGTAGATAGGAAAAGGGTACCTGTTCAGTAACTAGGTGAGGGATTATCAAGAAACGCTGGATCTATAAAATAGGCTGTGAAGTTGGAAAAAAAAATAAAAATGACAACAATATTTTTCCTGTTACTTAAAGTATTAAATGGGTGTACATATGAAGGCCTTAGGAATTGAGCTTGGCTCAAAGGAGACTTCATTATTTTACATTATAATTTAGGTATTTTTTAATATGTTGTTTAAATATATATTTTGATATGCCTTTGCTGGCAACTTGGAGAAGTACAAAACATAGTAGCTATATAAATTCCAACCCTACTCATCAGAGCATGGTATAAGGTGTTCTCATAAAAATGCAGAACAATCCAATTTCCTTTCCTGTATTATATATGTGTCAATCAATGAGATATGTTCATCACGATTAATAAAAAATGTTAATATCAAGGGCATGTAAGCAGAGACATATTTTTTCTTTGGTTATGGGTCAATATAGTTGAGATTTCAATTATGAAGACAATTGCAACAATTCAAATATTATTTGTATCTTTCAATTTCAGTGCTGCTTCCTCCTAACAAATGTGAAAGATGCAAAGTTTTTTCTGAAATTGTGGATTGCATCCACAATTTCAGGGCCAAAGCCTTTGAAATGGGCTCTCAGTGAGAAAAAGAAGAAAAACTTGAACCCTTATAAAGGAAACAGATTAAGTTAGTGATAATAAGAAAAAATAAAAAAATGATTTCATACTGTATTTCATGTTAAGATTATACAGAAAATAATACTTTTTAAATTAATATGATACAGATACCAAGAATGGATGGACTAGTTTAAGAGGTAGTCCATTGAATTGCAATTGTGTCTAGTGATTTGAAGAATCCTGGCGAATAAATTATCTTTTGTAGTTAAAGTTGTTTTTTGCAGGTAGTCTTTGACTTACAACAATTTATTTAGTGACCAAAGTTACAGTAGCACTGAAAAAGATGATTTTTGATGATTTTTACAACCATTGCAGTATCCCTATGGTCATGTGATCAAAATTCAGGTGCTTGGAAACTGACTCATCATCTATGGAGATTCTCAGTCATCCAGGTCATGGTTGTCCCAAAGGTGCTTTTTTCACCTTTAACCTCAACAACTCTTTAAAAGAATGCAAATGACCAGCTGTCTGCATGGAGCATAAATCCTTCCATTCCCCACCATCCAGTCAATCAGAGCTGAAGAAGCTTTTTGGATGAGAAGCAAAACATTTTCAAAGAAAAACAAGGAAGTCCAGTTGCCTCTTGAAAAAAGCTCCTTTGGGACAAACTGACATGATGGTTGTAGTGTCTCAGGTCATTTGATCACCTTTTGCAACCTTCTGAGAAGCAAAGTCAATGGAAAAGCCAGATTATTTTAACAGTCATGTTAGTGATTCATTTAACAACTATGGCAAGTATGGTCATAAAATGGGTAAAACTCATGTAACAAATGTCTTGCTTAGCAAGAGAAATTTTGGGCTCAATTGTAAGCGACTTTCTTTGGCTTTTTATTTCCAAAATATGAATATCTGCATACATTATGCTCTTACTTGAATTAAGTATTAGTTGAAGCTGTTACACAAATATTTTAAACTATAGTCTGAAGGTCCCTCCATTTCTCATTTTCTGCAGGTTTCTGTAGCAAAAATGTTATAAAAACTTCCTAGAAGTATATGTCTTCTACACTGCTGAGCTTCTGATGTATACGGTGACCTCAAAAGAACCACTGTTCAAAACAATGTTACACCAAAATCTTTTTCAAAAGAGATTAATATTTGTTTATTTTATTCCCAGGGTGTTTAAGAATTTGTTTTGAATACTATGTGGTGTGGAAATGGTAGATTAGTCTACTGAAGATATGTTTGTTGTTTTATATCTCTTTATATTCTATTGCTGCTCATACTTCTCAATCTGAAAAAGCACAATGGTAAGGAGGCCTTCACAATGTTTTCCCTGAGATTTAATTGAAGCATGAATAATAAGAGATTGCAGATGATTGAGAAGACTTTTGTAATAAAATACAGGAAATCAATATTCACCATTGGACATTTTCTAATTAATAGCCTAATTAATCTCCTCTCCTCTCCCCTCCCCTCCCTTCCCTCCCACTCTCCTCTCCTCTTCTCTCCTCTCCCCTCCCCTCCTCTCCTCTCCTCTCCTTGAGGATTTGGAAGTAAACTGTCTTTTATGAAACTGAATAAGATAGGATACAAAAGCATTATAGAAAAGGTTTTTTGCATGACACTAGTTCAAATTTCAAGTGTATTGGTATTTGAAACCACTGGCATTGCTGCATTCCCAATTTTCCTGAAGGTCTATAAGAAAAATCATACATAAATGGTGTCCACTTACAGAATCCACAGTGAAAACATGTGTCCTATGCAGAGGAGGTATTGTAGATGAAAAGGTTTAATTTATCTATTCTTTTATTGTGTTTCAGCCAGGGGAGAAATGCAAGAGAAAGCATAATAAGAAAAGTTCAAGAATAAAAATAGCACAGATTAGCAACATAATTTAGGATGTGTCCAATCATATCCAACTCCTGAAAATTCTGTAACATACATTTTTTTTTAATTTCAAGGCTATTTTTATTGCCTTTTAACAGAACAATCTCCAGGATGGCTGAACACAAAATGTAATTAAGAATACAAAAATACGATATATAAAAATAAAATACAAATTTTAAGCAGAAGGAGAAGAAACAAGAACAGAGTTAAATTGTCCATCAGGATAGATACAGCTATTTTCATGTGGAACCTAGAAACTCAAAGTATCATGCACAAATTACCCAAGTATCTTCCTCCCTCCATTTTATTCTCTTTCCTAAATTCCAAGATAAGAAAAATGCAGCTGAACCTGTGAAGAAGATGGACCTTAAGAGACAAATATGGTCATCTGGGAACAATAAGGTTCTGACTAGGACTGGATTAAAATTGGATTGGATTAAACACTTTATTTCAGGATTTATTTATTTATTTTACACTAAAAATAGAGAGCAGGGAGACCATTTTCTTTTTTCCAAAGGGAAGCAAGTCATCTTATATCCCAAGTCCTAGCACTCACAGATTTGCTTTGCTTGATGTTAATCTGGCAAATTAACTTAAATAGGCCTTTATGGGTTGCACTGAGGATCTCTTTAAACTTATTATTTAGTCTGACAAGCTCCTTGCAGGTAAAATGCTTTATATTTATACAACTCATAAAACTCAATGACTGTACAGATCACTTAGCATCCAAACAATGTCAATGTTTCATTTATTTAGTAATAAATCCACTATATTCAATTTCCTTTGTTTTGCAAGGATATATGTATGAACACCCAATGCACAAGCCCCTTTTGTAATATATATGTCTGGGTTTTTTTGAGCCAAGAAAGGAACCATAAGCACACATTCCAAAAAGGATCTATATTCCAAGTTTGTTAGTCTTAAAATGGAAATTAGCTTGTACTGTTTATTATTATTATCAGCCAAATGAAGTTCTTCAGCATCCCTAGGAAGCTATTCAGCTTTCACTTGGTAAATTTCACATTAGTTAGTAGAGATGCATTTCTACCCTGATCTCCTATACATAGGAGGACTGAAAGCATCACACATTTATTTCTGATTGTTGCTGGATAGACTTTGAAGCAGGAAAGCCTATGGGAAGCACATTACCAGAAAGTATCTATATTCTGTCTATATTCAAAAATGCTACCTTAATAGTTCTTAGATCCTTGGTGAAGACTTGATTATTAAATTTCCACCTGTCTTAAACTGTGACTCTAATTGCAGATTACCATACCACACATAATATGCATTTACAAAAGGAGTGTTACTTACTGTACACTGGAATGCTCCTTTTGTCATTGTACACACACACACACACACACACACACACACACACACACACACACACTTGTGGATGCCTTTAGCTGATTACCTTGATTCTTTAATCTTTTGCATTTATGATGCAAGTAATTAATTTCAGAATCAAAGTGAGGCAGTACAAACAAAGAACTAGTGTGGTATAATCATTAAGATATGAGACTAGAATCAAGGAAACTATTTGTGTCTACATAGTTCAGACTAAATCTTTGCAGATTTATTAATAAGGAATTCCAGTGAAACTCAGGGTTTTCTGCTTTACTGATTGGCACTATATAACCTTGAAATCTGCCCTGAAGAGAAAATGGGATGATACTAGAGGTCTGACTCCCATTCAGATCTCAGCCATTATAGTTATTATTATTTTTTTTATTTTTTTTTTTGCAAAGATTTGTGCTGTAGTTCCTACAGCAATAGCTGCTCTCAAGAGAGTTGTTGCAAGATCAGAGTTGTTTCAAGGGAACTGCATTAACAGCTTTGCCTCTTTATCCCTTAGGAAAAAGGAAAAGGTTGCCCATGTAGAAATTAGCCCCACTAAATTTAACATGGCATAGTTTGTAAAGATCAGACTGCAAACCAGCTCTGGCTAACTCTTTCCCCTTTTTCCTTGTACAACACCAACCAGATTTTTGCTTCCTTCCTAGAAGCACCGTACATCTTATTGGTGTCGATGGCTATTGGACATTTAGTTTCCTATGTACTAGCCTAGCAACAGTTAATATTCTGAGCTGAAAAACACTAAAGTTATTAAAAGATTTTCTTATAAGAATTATTCAAAAATGAGATCTATTATAAAATGTAAGGATTAATTTATTAATCAGAGCTTTCTGAACTCTCGCATTAAGCAGCTTTGTTATGCTAATTCCCTTATAAATGAATAATGGACTTATCCTCCCATTATTGCCTATCATTTAAAAAGGGCCCATTTAGAAAATGAAGATGTCCTTTTTTGCTTGCAAATTATTGTACACTTCAGAGCACAAGTTTGTTTTAAAATGAAAAGTAACACATATATCCTGCCTCTCTTCCTCACCATTCATATTCATCAATCATTGTCCTGGTCAGATTTGTCTGATCTGGTGCATTTTTTCCAGAGACAAATCTTCTATGGAAAGTAACCACAAAAGAACCAAGGTCTGTTTTAGCCTAATTCATTCATCTAGATCTTATTTAAGGGAAATGAAGCCAAGACTGACATTCTAGAGTAAAAATAAATAAATAAAAGAGGCTGGTAGTCTGCTCATTTCCAAAAAATACTAGTACTGAAATACAAGATACTGAACACTAAGAATTTCACTCAACCATGATTTTCAAATATGATGCAAAAGGTGGCATTTTATTTATTATAACTTTATTGTCATTGTACATATATACACAGTACACCCATACAATGAAATTCACATAACACCCAGAGACCAAGCCCAACACACATAACAATCCCCAAACACCCACCTACCCCCACAAATTCCCTGCCCCTGAACCACCCAAACATCCACACAACAGACCAAGTAATACTGTCCAACAGCTCACTGATGATGGCCCTTTAGTTCATTGTTGAGTGCAATTGTAGCTCTGGGATAAAAACTATTCAGAAAACATGTGGTCTGAGTTTGTTCTGTATCTTCTACCAGAAGGCAACAGCCCGAAAAGATTGTAAGCAGGATGGGAAGAGTCTCTGAGAATGTTATACAAGTTCCTCAAACAGTGAGATATGAAGATGTCATCCAGGGCTGGTAGATGGAGTCCGATGATATTCTGGGCAGTTTTAATGATTCTCTGTATAGCTTTTTTGTCCACTGCAGAGCTACTCCCATATCATGCAAGAATGATATATGTCAGGACACTCTCAATGGTGCTGCGTAGTAGGACAGAAGTAGATGCTGAGATAGATTTATTTTCCTGAGCATTCTCAGGAAGTACAGCCTCTTCTGTGTCCTCTTCACAAGCATGTTAAAGTTCATTTTATGGACTTTGTGCAAGCATTCCACTAATATTGAGGATGGAAGTAGGATAAATTATACTCTGTATATAAAAACAACTTAGCATGGCTAAGTGTTCAGCAAGCCTCTCTCTGTGATGTCTGCCAATAGCTTAATGTTAATTTTGCCAGTACTATTGTTGTTTATTCATAAATATGAATGGAAAATCATCCCATAGAGTACACACTTGCCCACACTGTTGATTGTGTACACATTGCCAGGCTTTGGATACAGTAAATTGTAAAGCTGCTGGAATATCCCTACAAATAGCCTCTTGAACCCAGAGCAGTTTACGGCATATGGGTAAAGTTATTTTTGTCCTCAAGTTGTTGTTTTCTTGCAGGATTCATTCATGGTTGTTTTGTTACCCAAAGTTTCTGAAAACTTTATGTGTGTCATCTCAACAGTACTAGGAACTTCTAGACTGCAAATAAACACTCAAAGAAAGCTGTTCCTTCTGTTACTAAATGGCCAATTCCTTACTAGTGGTTTGTAGCATCATTCAACCATTGCTACTTAAGGCTGATAGCAATTAATATGGTGAAAGGTACATAAAGGGAATATGTAGCAAATCGTTGGAATCTTGCCAGAAGATACAATAAACAGAAGATGGAAGATTAAAAGAGATATACTGCTTGACATAGATAAAGAGGAAGATAGAATAGACATCAAGGATCTCAAAGGAGGAGCAGGATAGGAACTGGGCCTTAGGAATCAGAATTAGAAAAGAACAATGGGGCTAGTGTAGAAAAGGAAGGAGGGAAAGGCTAATTAAAAAGAAGTGCAAGTAATTAGAGTTGAGCAGTGTAAAAAATATAGAATTAGGTGGGATGCAAAGCAGTGGTGTGGACAGAGAGAGACACAACTACTTTTGCAAAAAGAAACATCAAAAAGGGATAGCTAGGAAAAGAGTACTGGAGGAAAGGCAAAGAGAAAGAGAAATAGTTTGAACAAACTCTTCAAAAAGAGTTGGAAAAAAGGAGAAAAGAGGGAAACTTTGTTGAGAGAAAAAAAAGGTGGAATGACAGTATAAATACAGAAGCAGAAGGGAGATTGTGGAGACATTTTTCCTTAGAGCAGGTCTGTCTGCTGCAATTCTCCTTCCTTTTATTAGAGACAAGAAAACCAACCTAGGAACAATTGTCTAGGATTCTCATTTCTCCCTTCTTTAAGAATAATGTTCCAAACCTTGATCACTTTTCAGATGTGTGGACTTCAAGTACCAGAATTGATCACTAGGGAATTCTGGGAGTTGAAATCTACACATCTGAAAATGGCCAACACTGATTTAAAACATGGCAATGTTGATAGGCAACTGATCGATGCTTACTGCTTACACTGGAGACAAAGGTTTTGCAGCAAGGGTGGGGGAGAGAAAGCCCTAAAGTAAAGATATTTCCTCTTTTGATCATCTGACTCATGCACTGATTTTTGCCATCAGTCTCAAGAAAGTTACTGATCATGTATTCCATGTTTGTGCAGTCATGCAAATGGCAACGGGAAAGCAGGAACAAGCAAAACCCAGTGCCAGTTTTGCACATGATAACTACTTGCAAGAGTGTATTTCTAGAAAGAGTTCTTTTGTAAATCCCTCAAATGCTTTATGAAACAGCACTTCTGTTTTTCTAATGATAGAAATACAAATACTACAATTTGTATAATTGTAATGGTATACCAAGGTGTGTGCGTGTGTGTCTGGAGAGGCAATCTACCCTGCATACAGGCAATAAAGGAGTGCTGACAAAAGTAAGCTAGCTGTACATGTGGGGACAGGTTGCTTCTGCTGCTGTTGCACTGATCAGCTTCTTCTTTTCGAGGTTGGTAATGCAGTGCAAGAGCAACCAAAGGAATTATATATTCGCTGGCAAGCTTAAACCAAGGAAGTGGTCATAGAATTATTGACCATCAACTACTGAACATGGCAACCTTAAAGGATCTCCAAGAAACGGTGTTCCTATTACAATTGTTCGAGAAGAATTCCATCTGAGGTATATTGGTATATTGATTTCTCATTGTTATCTTTAAGTTTTGGGCTCTAGAGACATATGTTCTTTTAACAGTGCATTTCTGAATGGCAGCTTTTGTTTTATTTCGCTCAGTACTAAGTTGTATTTCCACCTACAGGATGCCAAGCATTGACCCTGTTTGAATGCCTGACCTCTTTCTCGCTGATGCAGCAGAAAACCTATTTAAGTCTGGACTTAATAAAAACAATAAAAAACAAACAAAACAAAATTGCATTCATGGTCCATTTTGTGAGGCTTCAAGCTTAACTTGTACTTTACACTGCCTTCTTTGGGGAGAAAATAATTGTCTCCTGATAGATGAAACTGTAGCAGCTGTCATCATTTTTATATCTTTTTTTTTAACCACAGGAAGTAAAGCTCACTGTGGTTTAATACTGCCAACATTTTCCTGCTTATGAAAGATGACTGATGTAAGCTGCATTTTAGGCTTTTCATTCCAGAACGAGCCTCTTCTAGATTTCTTTTGCAGAATGGAATCACTGTATTTTTCATGAAAAAAATGACAGCATTATTATTATGCTGTGAAAACAGTTCAGTTGTTGGGACACACAAGAAAAATGAGATGGACAAAGATAGGGAAAGAAAGATTTTGTGCACACGTTAGTGGTGTCATCCATTTAACTGCTTTTCCACCCATAAATGAATTTATGATGGTATTGGATTTTTTTTTATTATTATTAAGTAATGCTGTCAAAGGTTTCTTCAGAGTGTGAAAGGTGCTTTTTACATAAATGTGTTCATTTGGGTCTATCTTGGGACTGTAAATCAAATGAACTTTTATTCAGTACCTGCAGAGAAGTGCCAGCTAAAGATGGATGTTCACTCCTTTTTGTATAATACCACAGTGTATATCAAGCTTACCCAACTTGATGTTTCAGTACTTCCAGTAGTTGAGGGTCTGTCACAAAGAACAGGGGATTTGACTTATTGTCTAGGGCACCAGAGGGCAGGACAAAAAGTAATATGTGGAAGCTTATTAAAAAGAGATCCAATCTAGAAGTAAGGAGGCATTTTCTGATAGTGAGAACAATTAATCAGTGGAATAGATTGACGCCGGGGGTTGTGGGTGCTCCATCACTGGAGATTTTCAAAAATAGACTGGACAACCATTTGACTGGGATGGTAAAAGACTCCTGCCTTGAGCAGGGTGTGGGATTACTAGACCTTCAAGATCCCTTACAATCTATTGTTTTCTGCCAGAAGCCTGTGGATCTGGCAGTGGAGTCGGACAGTGAGGAGGCTGGGGAGGCCCGTCCTGGAGTCGGGGAAGGCCCGACTCCAGGACTGCATCAGAGGCAGAGATGGGGCCAAGGCCATCTGGGAGCGATGCCCGGACTCCAGAGCCTCCTGAGGCAGATAGCAGAGAGGCAGAGGAACAGGAGAAGCCTGTTCCTAGGGCATACATGCGAAGAGCTGCCAGAAGGCAAGAGCAGCTAAAACAAAAAGGATGACTTGGGAGTAAGGCAGGAGATGTTTGGCCCCTCCCAGAAGGCTTAAAAAAACAGCAACAGTTCTTGGGATCTTTGTAGGAAAGCAACATTGCTACATTTGTTTCTTGTCAGCGTCTCTTGCTTCTGAACTTTTGCCAAGAAAAGCCTTTGGCAGGGTGCCAAAGAAGACAAAGGTTGGTGATAAGGCTGAAGGACTGTTTATGAAGAATTTGTTTTGGACTTAATTTGGACTAAGCTGAGAATGAAGTAATTCTCAGCTGTTTCTAATAAAATATGTTTGTTTAGGACTGATTGTGTCTGGTAATAATTACTTGGGCCTAGGTCACAACACAACTCTATGGTTCTATGTTCTATGTTTAGTCCCAGAACTTCTGCCATGACCAGGCAATTGCTCTATACTTTTACTGAGCAAATGATACCATGCAACCTGTTTTCAGAACTGTATTCTGAAAATGTATGTCAAGCACTGGACTTTCAAAATGTATCTTTCTATTTTCTGAATGCTTTGATTAGGTTAGTATTTTTCAGCCTTGGCAACATTAAGATCTACAGGCTTCAGTTCTCACAATTTCCCCAGCCTTAAAGCTATCAAGATTGAGAAACACTGAATTTGATAATGGCTTTTAAAAAATCAGTTTTAATTTCATTAATTTATAATTACCTAAGTGCCACTGCAGCAGATTAGACGAGATATAGCCTGTTTTTTTCCTTCACTCCTTGTATCCTTTATCTTGGATCAAGCACCATAAATACTAGCCAGCAAGACTTTGATGCCCTCCAGTTTCATTGGTTTGGTTCCCATAACTATTCTCCCATATATCAGGATTATTGATCTTTGAATATTGAATGGTCTAATTTCCTACCATTTCAAAGCAGAAATTTACAAAAGACCTAGGATTCCTAAGTGTGAACTTTCTAGTGATTTTCCTAGCCAAAAAGTAAAAAATCACTTTTCAAGGCCACTTGGCTGTTAGATCACCATATCTGGGCAGTAACTTCACATACTATTTTTAAAATAAATGGCACTTCCCGTTGTATGATCTATGTTTTATATCTTGTAAGTTGACAGTTTTCACTAGTGCATGAGAAAAAATGAAAATATTACTTTTCTACTGCCAGCACCATATGAGAAAGCCATAGTAAAACATCTTGGCCTTCATTTTCTGATTCTTGGTGTCTTCTTTAATTTTAATTTGAAGCAAGAAATTTTTCAAAGTCTCTGCGGAAGATGTAGATCCGTTTTGTATTTTTGTCCTTCTTAAGAGTTAGAGAGTTTGTCAGGACTGTACTCTATGCCTTTCGCGTTCTTAGGTGTCTACTGTTGCTTGTTATGCAGGTATTGATGTTCAAATGTGCATATTTATGTTAATGTTAAAGGATGTGTCTGCATCAGGGTGGGTTGCCCCCGGTTTGGACCGGTTCTATAGAACAGGTAGTAAAACCGGAGGGAGGCTCCGCCCATCCACCCCGATGTCATCGAAATGCTTCTGTGCACGCACAGAAGAGCGCACACATGGCCCCATGGTGAACCGGTAGTAAAGGTAAGTAGAACCCACCATTGGGCCACATGCAGTCACCTTGATAGTGTATTTAGGTGAACATGTGTCTGCATGTATACATCTATAACAGGTGTCAGGAAGGCAGTTATAGGCAGTAATGATGTGTTACCTAATATGCCTTTCGAAGGTTCATAGAAGAGAAACTCAAGGATGCTGATCTAGCTCAGGGATGTCAAACTCAAAGCCCTCAGGCCAAATCTGCCCCATGGTGTGCTTAGAACTGGCCCGCAGGCTGCCCTGGAAACAGCAAATGACTGGCCCGCGAACCTCCATTTTCATTGGCAGATGGTGCAGGAGGCTGTTCCAGCCAAAAACCAAGCTCAGAAGCCCATTTTCACTGGAAGAGTGCTTGGGCCACCACAGGCGCCCCCTCGATATGAGTGATATCAAGGTAGCCACACCCACTCCTGCCCCCCAAAGTGAAACACAACCCTGATGCAGCCCTCAATGAAATCGAGTTTGACACCCCTGATCTAGCTCATATATTGAACAACTTTGAAATCAGCAAGGAATTTGTGAACCTACATCTGGAGCCTTCTTCAAGCATTATTAATTCATGTAAATTCTATATGTAAGAAGAAGTAGAGATGAATATGCTTATTCCGTCCCTTATTCAATAGCATTCTGGTCATCCTGCATTGGGAGGAGACCAAAACAATAATGGCCAACTTTATATAATGATTTCTTAAGGAAGTTTAGACAATGAACACAGGTGGCATCATTTTCAGGATCCAATTCTTTACACTTTATTGCAATTCAGTCACTGATGGTGCACCAAAAACATGGACTCACAGAATTCAGTGGGAGCATCCATTCCATCCCAATGCTCAATAAGCAATCCAATTCAAAGTATACCCAACTAGCAGAGAGTCAGTTTGGTTGATGTGCTGGTCTAAGAACTAAAAGATTGAGGATCTAGGCCGCTTTTAGACATGAAAGTAGCTGGGTGACTTTGAGCTAGTTACTTTCTCTCAGCCCAATTCACCTCACAGGATTGTTGTTGTTGTGCAGAAAATAGAGGCAAGAGTATTATGTATGTTTGCTACTTTGATCCCTTATATATATTATATGCTTGTCTAGTATCTGCCTGGACATATCCAATGAAGGGAAATTCATCACCTACCAAGGTAATTGAACTGCTTTCCATGCTTAGAAGCTTTTTCTAAGGTTGCCTTTACTCAGCAAGAAACAATCACTCAATCACCCACAATGGGCAATCAGCAACTCTCAGGACACACCTTTTGCAATCAGCTGGTAAGACTGTAAATCACTGTGTCCTTCATGGTGGTATCACTTCTGACATAGTGCTTTCTTATTTGGCTGTGAGAATCAACCCTGATTCGATTTGAATTGGAGATTCAAAAAGGTTATGTTTCAATGAGGATGTAATTTAAGATTTAATGCCCATCTGATTTGAGCTGAGTCACTGTAGATTTAGATTAAAAGAGAGAGAAATTTGGTTATAACTTCAAAATACCTAAAGCTACCTCACATTCTGGAAGAATGGGATACACACAGGAAGGATGATAGAAAATTAACTCTTCCAAGTACCTTCAAGAGTTTTATCACAATATTTTTTGAAATAATTCTCCTGCTTCTGTTTGAGAGCAAAGACAGTGGAAATGAGCACAGGAATCACACAGCAAGAGAAAAATAAATATGTAAAATATGTATTTTTAAGGGGTGAGGGTCTAAACTCTGAAAATCAGTTAGAGTTTAGAAAATGAAGAAGTTAGAAATTAAGTGCCTATTTACTTTTTTCAAGTAATTATTTTTTTCCTTTTTTTTTTCTGTTAATATTTATAAATAACCAATAATGATAATATTATAATACAGTGAAACTTTTGTATTCTTCCTGGACCAGTAGGACTAGGATTGACAAGGTTGTCCCCTAATGCTAAGGATCATTTCATCAGTGACCTGGGTGAGTTGGAAGTTGGGCATTAGGCAAATTGTCGAATTTTTTACATCTTACTGAGTGGTGTAATTTGCTGTCTCTGAACAGTGGGTTTCATATGATGTGAGGAAGGCTAGCTAGCTGAATGACAAGTTTGGCCTAGCAGGAATAGATGGAATCAGGGTTATGGCTTGATGATAATACTCTATGAGATAATTTGCAAAGGCACGCAAAGCCTGTCTCTATAGTAGGCTATAGAGAAAGAGGCTGCAATCTGTCCGATTTTTAACAAAAAATTGTTTAGATAGTCTTTGCAATTGTTAATCTTTACACATGCACTCTTTGTGAAGGGACTTAACCATGCTCTACTCATGCAGAAATGAAAATGTTAACCTTGAGACCACATACAGAATGTTGGCACCTGGACCAAATTCCTAGTTGGTTCAATAAAGAAGTATAATATTCCATTAGTACAAGTGACAATCAAATTAAGATCTGTGGCTGTCTCCATTAAAGAACTTCCGAAAGCCCAAAGTAATATTAACTTCACCAGTCCAAAAGAGCTTTGATAAGCAGAGCCTGACAAAGTGATAAATTTCATTGACCAAACTGCTCAAAACAATTGCACAGAGCCCATCATACCATTCATTCACTCTTTCAGGAGTCTACATAATTGGTAGTGAAGTTGCATCCTTGTACATTGATCTGTTAAAATCCCCCAAACAGCAGGAAATCCATTGAATTATTTAGAATCCTTTAGAATCACCTGATTCAATTAATTACTTCCAAGCAAGTCCCTGTTGCTTTGTCATATGTGATCATTCATTCAAAGTTTCATATAGCTTTCTCCTTATTGAGCATTGACCAATGGAGACCATAAGTATGAACCAATTCATCATTCACATGGCTACTAGGTGTCATTCTCAGGGGTTTTTTTATCCCAAAGGAGGTACTAGTCTTGAAAGTTCAGCCAACAGCACTTCTATTCATTCTGCAGAATGCAAGCCTTTAATTTTAAACTCCAAGCTGCTACTCCTTGCTGTTAAAATGTTAGTTATTTTGTATCCACAAGCAATAAAATTAGCAGCATTTGATGAGAACCCATCTGATATATTTGCAAATACTTTTATACAAATTTAACATTGCAAATAGCAATGTTGAAATAGATCCAAATAGATCAGGGCTGTCAAACTTGCATCGTCACAGCGGCATCACGTGACTTTTTTCCCCTTTGCTAAACCAGATGTGAGCGTGACCAGCCCGTGATGCATCCAGCCCACAGGCAACAAATTTGGCAGCCCTGAAATAGATCGTTGCTACTTATGTTATAGCAGAGGATTTTTTAAATATATGTGTTTATTTTATTTTTATATATACATCAACATCAATACATGAACAGTGTGACATCTGGGTATCATTCATTTTGATACAAATAACAATACTAATATAAGTAATATTTGTTACATTAATTAAGCTTACATACTCCTAGTATTAATACTCCTATTTGTATTAAGATATAAACCTTCATTATTTAATTATTCAATATTTCAATGTATCATTCTAATTACATTGTTTAAGCATGAATAATAATACTATCTTTCAACCTCTAATCTTTCCATTTAATTCTGTAATTTATTCTATTTAATCAGGTCATCCTTACTAATCCTAGTATGGTACACATATTGTATTCAAATCTAATTCCCTTACTCCATCTTGACAACAACGACCACCATATTATTTAAACATATGTATTAAATCCATCTTTCAACCTCTAATCTTCAGTCTATTTATTACTTTTATAATATGTATATCTTTGTTTCTACTTCTATTCTGATTTTTAATCAGGCCCCATTATATTAAAGAAAGAAGGAAAGAAAAAAAACAAACCAAGAAATAATATTTCCTTTCTATCCATCATCTCTTTCCCCTTTTTAATAATTCAATTCTTGATGAACGTATCTTTTCTTTTATGTACACTGAGAGCATACACACCAAGACAAATTCCTTGTGTGTTCAATTACACTTGGCCAATAAAAAATTCTATTCTATTCTATTCTATTCTATTCTATTCTATTCTATTCTATTCTATTCTATTCTTTGTTTTTTGGCATACCTCCCATACTCCTCTTTTGGATCTTTGTCTTTATCTACCTCTGCATTTTTACTGTTTAATCTAAGTATTCCTCCCATTTCTATCCTCTTATGCTGCCCAGCCTCTACAGTATCTGCTCAAATCCCTATCTCTTTTTCAATGGTATCTTCCCATTCTGTTTTTAAATCTCTTAAGATACTTTTCCCCTGATTTGTTTCATTAATCATTATGGTCTTTATTATCTTCTCTTCTTGTTTTGCTTTTTGAGTTATCTATTCTGTCTTTTCCTCCATTCTTTCCTTTGTTTCCTCCCTCTCCTGGGCATCTTGGTCTTTATTCATTGTCCCTTGTAGAATATTTTCTATTTTCCCATCTATGCTTTTCATTAAATTGTTTATCTCCCTAAAGTTCTTTGTCATAGAGTCCTTAATGCTTTTGAACATCAACAATATTTCTTTTGAACTTTCACTCATTTCTCCCATATGGAGTATCTTGTCTTATTTTAATAAGGACCACTTTTACTCAATAGTTCAATAACTATTCATTCAGGCCTAATGTTGTTCCTCAAAGAATACTATAGTCACAGTTCTTTTATATCCCAGGGATATTCAATCAAATGTTCAGTAGTCCAGGAAACTCTCCAAATATCTCCTTATGTCCCTTCTAAAAGTTTAATAGCATTCAAAAATTGCTTTACTTAGGTATCTTCCTTGTTCTCACTGTTGAATCTCCCATAGTCATAAGGTAGATAAGTGTAGAATAGTAAATATCACAATTTTTCTAATCGAAAAATTTCCCAGAGTTCTAGAGTATGGTATATTTTCCTTCACCAGTAAATGGCACTCTTAGCTTATATTTCAACATTGTCTCAGTTCTAACAGCTATTAAATCCAATTTAAATTTGATTTATAAGAGCAAAGTCAATTATTAAAGTAGATAAATACAGCATTATGAAATGCCTTTCCAAAATAACACATACCCAATTTAGCCATCCAATTTTTTGTGCTTTGAAATTTTTAACTTTTCCACTCTTCTTTTGGGTCTGTAGTTTTTCTGTATGTGATTCTTTGCCACTTTAATAGATAGTTAAGAGTCTCTTTTGGATTTTTTCCCTCTTTTCTTTTTAAGGTTAAGTTTTGAATAAAAAAGGAATTATCTCACCCAGTTCCATTCACTGTTCATTTACACTGCTCCTGCGCTTTCTTTGTTTCTTCAGCTGTCCCAGCTTCACAGTAGCCATTTTTTTTGGGGGGGGGATCTGGAACAAGCAGGAGAGATTGTGACTCTCCACAACCTGCAGGGTGCCCCTCTTATCTTCACTACCCCTCCAGAGTGGCTTTAACTTCTTTCAGAGCCTTTTAATGTGGAGAACTTGGCGTGGGAGCACGGAGACCCACTCCTGACATCTGATATCTCCGCGATGTCAGCCAGAAGTCTGCAGCAGATTTTTTTTTAATTACCTGGTTGACTATTGATATTTATAAAGTATCACGAACATAACGTTTGCAGTAAATAATTATGTGGTGTTTCACACCTTTGAAATGCTGAGCAAATTAGCTGATGAATTCAGCAGTCCCTTATACTCTGTGTTGTGAGAGATTGCAGTGAAGAAAGACTATCAACAGGCTGAAGCCATCAGACATATGTTTTGTATGCATGTTAAATAGTTATTAGAGAATGGACCAGGAATCCATAGTATCTTCAAATGTTGCCAGGGAATAATAAAACAGCTTAAAGCAATGAATGGTTCAATTTAAAAAAAAAATCTGCCAAATTTACCATTGACTTTAAGAAGGGACAACAAAGGTTCACCAGCTGTATATTCTATTTATTCGTATTAGAAGTTCAACCAGATTTATCCTACTTCATGATTTATGCATACATTATGCATGAACTATATGATACTGAAAAATATTATTCAGAAAACCAAGCCAAGTTAGAAAGAAACACAATCTGATGCCAGGACCCCAACAGCCTTCTTAAAGCCCTGAGTAGGGAGACCACCCAAAGCAGCCACCACACTATAATTTTTAATATTAAATTCCTTTGAAAGAATCATATAGGTTCTAGGTTTTTAATCTCTATATTGAGTGGAAAATTAAGTTGAATTATAGATATAGGAGAAAGTATATTTTATGAATTATTAGATAAATTGATTGTTCGACAATAAACAAATTGAAGCATGTCTTCCCCTCCAGAATGTCTACGTTTCTTGACATGAATGCCACGTGATAAAATCTTCTCTTTCTATTGTGGCATTTCCAATATTCATTAGGACATGATTTGCCTATCTTGATATAATATGGAATAAGGAAGATGACCTTGCCAGAAATGCAGAAGCTATTCCTTAATAAAAGAGACAGAAACACTTTTTATGTTCAGAATGTCTAATAACATTTGGAAAAGACATCTCCATAATCACTGGTGTATAAGAAAGAAAAGTGGGAAGGGAGGTATAGCACAACCAAACTGACAAGATTCTGTTATAGCCAATCTCAATAAAAGTAGTATTAGCAATCCTGTGAATATGATTCCTTGATGTGGTCTATCTAGAGAGGCTGACAATTGTTGACAGTGATGTATACTACCTGCAACATTTTATACCAATATTCCCTTAAATTGTAGCTTGGAGTAAACTTCATCCACAAATCCTCCCATTATTGCATTGTAACCATGTTTTTTGAAGTTTTACATCCACTTTACCATACAAATCAATTTTTGATTTGTCACAGTTCAACAACAATCCATGTATATTTCCCAATAGATAATCCTGGTTTTATTACAAGTTTTTCAAACTCTGACATTTGTCTCAAGGCAATTTCTTCTTTCCTGACTTCTCCCACAATTGGTAAATACATAAAAAAAATGTAAATTCTTACCTTTGTTCCTGCTTTGTCCCCAATATGCTCTCTGAATCTGGTTGTACCACATCGATATATGTGATTAAATTATCCCCCCTCATTATTCTTGAAATGAAAGGCACTTGACAAAGAAAGCTAAAGTTGATATTGTCAGATTGATTCTTATTTTTAGAAGAGTCCATATTTTTACAAACTTTACCTCATAATATGTCTTTTCAAAAGCTGTTCTGCTTTTTTTATTCCACAAATACCTATGAATTCCCGTGGCTAAGCCAGCTCCTTCTATGATTTATATTCTATGGTTTGGATATTTTATCTATTCTCTTATACATTATAGGCAGCTTGTGCAATAATATAATTTAAAGTTAAGAAATCCAAGTCTGTCTTTTTTTCAGTCTTGCAAAATTTTGAATCTTACTCTGTTTTTTTTTCCTGCTTCATATAACTTTGTTAATTTTTTCTCTGCCAATCCCACAAGCTTTTGTCTAGGATTGGAATTAGATTAGGTGCCATTTGGAACAGGAAATTCATCTTGGGTAATGTATTCACTTGTACTGCTGCAATAGGTCCTAGCCAAGTACCTTTTAAATGTTCTTTATCAAGTTTTTTTAAATTTCTTTCCTCAATTTATTATAAATCTTCTGAAATATGTCTATGTTGCTCCTAAGTATTTAGAGACTATTGAGAGCAAACATTGAATTTAAACTCCCAAGTATTTTTGTTCTGTGTAATTCCTGAGGATATAGGTCAGTGTTCTCAACTTTGGCAAGTTTAAAATGAATGGACTTCAACTCCAAGAGTTCCCTGACCAGCAAGCAGATGTTGAGGGTGGGAAGCAGCATGAAAATTGCAGAAGATTGCTGAATGTGCCACATACCCTCCCCTAGTATATTCTGACTAAAAATATACTTTAATTTTGTTCACAACCTTTAGAACAATAAAATTATTTTTTAAAGAATCCTAATATCAAATGTAAAATATTATTTAATATACTGAAATCATAGGCAGTTAATGAATTATGTTAATAGAATTCCAGATACCTCCGTATTCTTGCCTAACCCTATCGTGTTTATGTTTTTCCAGCATGTAGATTGACTCAGATGGACTCAGGGAAATGTTGCTACTGGGGGTCACAAGGTGAAAATGAATCTGTCTGTGAATTGGCAGAGAAATGCATACTCAGAGCAATTGCCAATTTATATCACTGGCACTACATTAGCTACAGATCAAATAAAGGTCTGAAATGGCTAAACGTTTTCAGAATAGCTGTCAAGTCACAGTTTTGACACCGCCCTCTTCCTAAAATATTCAGTGCCCAAAAGAGAAAATAGATACAATGTAATAATAGCAAAAGGCCATTTTGATCAGTGTCAGTTTTATTCAGAGACAAAATGAAATAAATGTTTAGAACTACCAAAAGAAGCTACTCATAGATCAACACATTAAACTTTCTTCAAAGGTAAACAGTTTCCATTTTATGAGGATGAATATTTCTTAGAAAGCACATTCTTATTATAGCACCAAGTATACTGTATATGAGAGGCATTAAACTTAACCATTCTGCTGTGTCCCAGTGGTTCAATCATAAGAATCAGTGAAAGGATCTCTCTGGTGCTGCTTCTTCTCCAAAAGGACATTCAGAAGGAATATAGAGTTGTGCTCCCTTTGCATGCCATTTCTTCCCTGAAACAACATTCAGAACTAGCCTGGTTTTGGCTAACATGAATTACCGTATTTTTCAGAGTATAAGACACATCTTTTTCCCCAAAAAAAGAGGATGAAAATCTGGGTATGTCTTATACTCTGAATGCAGCCCTGCCTAGCCTCTCAAACAGAGATTTCAGGGGCTGAAAAAAGCCTCCAAAATGAAGCTTCAGAAAAATAACCTCTGAAACAGAACTTCAGAAAAAAAGCCTCTAAAACGAAGCTTCAGAAAAAAAGCCTCTGAAACGGAGGTTTCAGAGGCTGAAAAAACAAGGCACAGAGCTCACAACCAATGAACCTGTTGCTAAAATTCACCTCTGGGAACTGCTGATTCTAGGACGTCGATCCACCCTCCAATCAGCTTTTTTCTTATTTTCCTTCCCAAAAATTAAGTTGCGTCTTCTACTCCAGTGCGTCTTATAGTCCAAAAAATACGGAAAATGGAAGGAACTCAATCTCATAAAATGATCATTGGCTAGGAATTGTTGAGAATATTCATAGCTCAGGTTGTAGGTTTTGGCAGGAGTCTATTCTCCGAGCTTGCTTCCCCCATGACCATTAGGGCAGAACTAACTAGTGGTCAAAAAGCCAACATTTCCTTGCTATGGCTACCTCTGAAAGACAAGCCTGTTTGTTTGTTTGTTTTGTTTAGATTGTTTGGATGTTTTATTTGTTTATTTCTCAAATCTATATAAAAATTTATATAACTCTGGATAGCATACAATAAAACCAATGTTTTACAGACACCACTTTAAAAAAACATAAATAAAAACAAGATCACAAGAGGGAATCCATCAGGATTTTATACATGATGCAGCCAGCATACCATCTTCCTATTGACGGGAAGTCTGACAGGAAATCTTTATTGAAAAAAATAACATGTTTCTGGAAGGTCACAAAGGTGGGGCCTAACCTCACCTTGAGGAAAGGGATGCTGTTACAAAGGGCAGGTGCCACAGCAGAAAAGGCTCATCTCCTGGGTCCCACCAGATGGAACGACTTAGTAGATAGGATCTGCAATATGCCTTTCTTGCCAAACCTGAAGGCAGATGGGAGGGGTGGTCCCTCATATAACTTGGCTTCATACTGAAATATGTAGGGATTTAAAGGTAAAAAGCAGCACCTTGAATTAGACCCAGAAGCAAATGGAACAGTGGAGTAACATGTAACTTCTAGTCGCACATTTAACTGCCCGTCTCATTGCATTTCACCAGCTGAACCTTCTGGATATTCTGGTCCTTGAAAATGAGATTCTTTGTAAATAAGTTTGACAGAAACTTTCAGATTATTTATTTGTTTAATCCTCTAGGCCAGGGATGTCAAATTTGATTTCATTGAGGGCCACATCAGGGTTGTGTGTGACCTTGGGGGGCCGGTGTGGGTGTGGCTAGTGCCGGCATGGCCAGCTCGACATCACTCATGTTGGGCGTACTGGTGGTGGCCCGAGTGCTCTGCCAATGAAAACATTGTTTTCGGCTGCATCCCTCTGCCAGTAAAAAAGGAGCTGGGGGAGGGGCATGCACAGCCTTCCGAGCTCCATTTTCACTGGCAGAGGTACTGCGGGCTGGTCTTTTGCTGTTTCCAGGGCGGGCCAGATCTGGCCCGCTGGCCTTAAGTTTGATACCCCTGCTCTAAGCAATCCAATTGCTTCTTTAAAAGCACAATCCTCTCAAGGGAACAATTTTCCACATCAAGCCCAACCTAGAAGGCCTCACTAGTCACTTTCACAAAAATCTGCAAGAGAACTTGGGCTGACAGATATTGGGGAAGAAAAGCTTTGCACGTGCTCATGATTCTCTTTTTCCCTGTCAACTTTGTTTAGAAGCAATCATGTAAGAAATAATATATCTGAGTAGATATATTAAGTAAAATAGACTATGAGATGAGTGGAAAATAATCTGTCTGGCTGTCAGGTTGAAAGGGTTGAATGGTTGAAAGGGCAAAAAAGAGGGTAAAGGTGAGTAAGGTTCAAAGAAAGCTACAGCTTCAGTTTAATGGATTATTTTAAACATAAATAGACATTTTGCCATGTGAGTGTCATGTTTTATGAAGGTTTACAAAGGCAACATTTGCCTCATTTGCAATATTTTATCCTTAAATATGAACAATGTTTGCTAGTAAATGTGTACTGCAATGTGTATTGTAATCACTTTACTGCAGTCTCTTCAAAGCTTTCTATCTTCTATCACATCTATCTCTGTGTATAGCAATCTTTACATTGAGATCATGGAAAGAAAATAGCATTTAAAGTAATCTTGGTGGGGAAAAAGTGTATTTGTGGCATAAAGATAAGAGTTCCTGTCTGTAGCAGATTCTATCATCAGAATCTGCTTCATCAAAGCATTCATTATCAATTATTAGTAGAACTGAAAATATACTATACTGGAAGGATTTTCAACTTTTTTAATGAGCTTACACATTTTTTCTATTTTTCCACTTTCAAAATTGTAACAATAGTTTAAAATTTCAACATGATTTATTTATAGAATTTAAATAGCTGTCCATCTCAGTCACAATACAAACATAAAAAGAATTATTAAAATAATATTATAACACAACTGAAGTCCCTAAAACTATAATCCAATCTAACCGTAAATGCCAGGCTCTTTTATGAGCCTGGCCACAATACTTGAAGGGAAAAAATCCAAGGCTTTGTGGTATCTTATTAAGATTGGGACCATCTGGATCTCAGAGGAAGTGCTGTTCCATAAGTCAAACATGCAAAAGAGAGAAGGCAAAATCCTGCACCATGTAGGCCTTTATAAATGACTGCTGACATCTGACATCATTAAATTACATCTGAAATGTTATTGGAAGCCAGTGTACCTCACAAAGGGGAGGTATTATGTGGTCATATTAAAGTGCAGCTAAAACTCCCTGTGCTGGTGCATTCTGGATCAATTGCAGCTTCTAAATGCTCTTCAAAGGCAACCTCAAGTAGAATACATTGCAGTAATCCAGCCATGAAATGAAAAGTCATGAGTGATGGAGAGCAGAACCCCCTGTTCCAGGAAGAAGAGCAACTCATACAGAAAATGAAATGTAAGGCCCTACTAGCCATGTAATCCCAACAGGATCCCCAAATTGTACATCAGTTCTACATGGGGAATACACATCCCATCCATAGTTTTTTTTTTTTTTTTAAAAGGAACATTTTCAGATCCAGGATATCTAAAATTCTAGGCCATTTGATCTTGTTAGGGTTGAAATAAAGCTTGTTCTTCCATATCTATACCTCCCAACATCTAGGTATTTGGAAAGAATGTTGATGGCATCACTTGGGCAACCTAGACCAGAAATATTTGTATCATCTTTGTATCACGCTCTAACCCCATGCCAATGGATGACCTAACCCAGCAGTTTCATCTTAAATCTTAAATATGTAATTTCTTATATATTCTTTGAAGGATATTTTTTTCCCTCTTTCCTTGTCTTTGGAAAATAATTGAGATTTATTGTTTTTAAGATTTTTTAAATAAATTTGTTTTTATTGTGTGAAGATTAGATGAAAAACTTATTTCTGTTGTGTGAAGGAACACATGATGAAATAGCCCCTTCAGCTCTCTCACGCTCAATATCTTCATGAATTCTCACACTGTGAAATGATATTTCCAGATTTTCTGATTGACCAAACTTGGTTCCAGAATTCATCTTATAAAGCCTTTTACCTTGAATTGAGGAGGTTAGATGAATAGTGGTTGAGGCTAGAAACCAGGAATTTGTGGCTTCTAGTCCCATGCGAGGCACAAAACCAGTTGGATGTCCTTGGGATAGGGCACTCTCCCTCAGCCCTAGAAAGCAGGCAGTATCAAACCACTTCTGAGAAACCTTGCCAAGAAAACTTCAGGAACTTGTCTGCATAGTTACCAAGAGTCAACATGACTTGATGGTATGTACACACATACAAACACACACATAAATATTCAGTTTTGAATGTCAGCATTTTAAAGTCCTGCCTCTCATGAAAAAGAAATGAAATGCCAGATAAGAATTTGTCAAAGCTTTAAAGCAAATAGCAGCAAGGAAACACATTCCATCTTCACTTTCTTTAAAGGTAGTATTCTATATTGACTGTTTACTCTTTTATGGTCTGCATTGTGATGCCAGATGCCATCCAAGGCAGTGGTGAAATCCAATTTTTTTTTACTTCTGGTTCTTTGGGCATGGGTTGGTGGGCGTGGCAGGGGAAGGATACTGCAAAATCTCCATTCCCACTCCACTCCTGGGGGAAGGATACTGCAAAATCTCCATTCCCACCTCACTCTGGGGCCATCCAGAGGTGGTATTTGCCAGTTCTCTGAACTACTCAAAATTTCCACTACCGGTTCTCCAGAACCTGTCAGAATCTGCTGATCCGAGGATGCTGTAGCCACATTTCCTCCACTTTGATACTTATGACTTATCATAACTAATGGAGACAAGTAAAACTGTTTGAGTTACAATACAGCAAAAATGCACAATTTGAGACTTCAGGATTTTGAAAAGATTATAATTGTGTCATATATTCCTTTTTAAAGTTAACAAAAATAATATTTTTTAATGTGATGAAGGGAAAAATTTTTTTAAAAAAAGATGGGATCATAATTTATTGTTTAGATTAAATGTAAATAAGTATGCATATAAATTTATGTTCTGGATCTGTCATATAACACTTTGCTACTCAAAAGAGGGAGCTCTCAACCTGATTTTTTTTCATATAATTTTGATTAAAAGTTTTAAGAAAAATAATAAAAACTACAACAAGCTAAATTGGAACAGAAAAAGTGAAAAAAAGAAAGGGCATAAAAAGTAAAAGTGCAGTAAGAAACAAAAATAGAAGAAAACAGAAAAGAAAAGAGGAAGATATAAAGAAATATATAAAGACAAAAAGAAATGACTTCTGATATTCTTCACCACGGTTGTTAAATAATTATATTTTAATTTCTGTCTAAAGTTATATCATGACATTCTTTCTATAATCTATCTTTGCTAATCATCAAAACCATAAATCACAAGACCATTTTTTTCATTTTATGTAAAAAGTTTTACGGGATTGAATATTAAACTTTAAAATCTACTTTATTAATATTTATACATTTGAGCCCAAATTTTTAGGATGATAGAATGTCCATTCATAATGTTCATATTTCCAACATACATTTTAAGTGGCTTCATAAATTCTAGATAATTTTTCTGGCATCCTGTATCAACCATATATCATTTTATAAAAAGTTGTCTTTAAGATTATAGTATAATATAAATTTCAGTCCTTTTAACCACATAGTTTTCCTTTGCTCTATGTATGTTGTAACCAAAATTCTTAGCCCATTTTATAATATATACTTTAACCTGTTCTTCCTCTGTTTTAAATTTCAACAAAAGAAGCAAGCAAAAGCAGTACACAATTGTACTTCAAATTCCATCTTGTTTTGCTTCAAGCAAGTCTTATTGGTCCAATAAATCCTTTTGTCCATTTTGAATCTTTCTAATAGTCTGGAGAAAAAAATGATATACAGTAAGGTCTTATATGTTACTGCAATCATTTAAGTAATGTGATAACTACATTGAGTTGGTTAGTTCTTACAATTTTTTACCTCATCATAGTCATGGAAGTTTGGAACATTCACTTCAAATTCCCATGGACTGGACAAAATTTCAGAGATATTTCTGTTAGACAAAGCTTTGATCAGATCACTGCTTCAATGCAGATTGTTGAAACAGGACGTTAAATCTGGATGATTCAAACACTCAATTTTTCTAAATGTTTTGCACATTTGAAGAATTTCCTCAAATGTAGAGTGAAAAATGAGGGTACTGACATTAATCCTGGCCCAAGAAACCAGCCCATGAATTTTCTCAAATCATTAATTCCTGCTTACTAGAATAATTTGAGTGCTCCAACACTGGAAGCTTTTAAGAAGAAATTTGAGAATAATTTGTGTGAAATAGTATAGGGCAGGAGTGTCAAACTTAAGGCCTGGGGCCAGAACTGGCCTGCAGGGTGCTTAGATCTGGTCCATGGGGCTACCCTAGAAATACCGAAGGACTGCCCCACAGTGCCTCTGCCAGCAAAAATGGAGCTCAGGGCCCATTTTTGCTGGCAGAGCGCTCGGGCACCACAGACACTCCCAACATGAGTGATGTCAAGCTGGCCACGCCTATCCTGGCCACACCCACCTTGGGCCCTGAGGGCAAACTCAACCCTGAGGCGGCCCTGAATGAAATCGAGTTTGACACCCCTATATAGAGTATAGGGTCTCCTGCTTGAGCAGGGGGTTGACTAGAAGACTTCAAGTTCGCTCCAACTCAGTTATTCTACTATTCTGTTATTCTGGAATGGAAAAAGTAACACCTTGATTCATTCATCTACTCTCATCTAACTTAGTGCAATTACTATAAGCTCTAACTTTGCTCTCTCTTGCATTAATGGAAGAATATATTTCTGTGCTCAAACTGTTAACGTTTTCTTCTTGGAAAGCAATTTAAATGTTGAAAAATTACACACCAAAAGATGAAATAAATATTTTTTTTAAATGTTCCTTAGCTACATTTCACTTTGCCTCTTTATTTCTGACACTTTAAGTATTAGTGCAATTGAGAAAAAAAATTATCCTGCATTATTGTTCTATTATTTTTCAGTTTGATGAAATAGAATTTATGAAGTTTCTTTGATGGGAGAAATGAATTTTATAAAATTGTCCTAGATTGAATGTAATATTGTTGCACTTTAGATATAAGGAAGCTAAGAGGTTCTTTTCTGTTATTATAGAATGTCTTCATTGTCACTATATAATTCACAGCTGGTTTAAAAGCCCCAAAAGTGTTTCTCACAAATATACAGATGCTAGAACAGAGCTTAAATGATTGATCTGTAAGCATCTTGGGCAGAATACAGTGATTACAAGAAATCGGCATGGATTTGTGAACAACTATTGTCAGGTTAATCTTTTTTAATGTTTTGCTTAAGTAATTTCCTTAGTAGTCTCAAAGATGCTTTGTCAAAAGGCAACTGGACTTTCTTTATTTTTGCTTGAAGATGGTTCACTATTCATCTTCAAAGTGCTGAAGCTTTCCCAGTTCAGCACCTTTGGGACAACCATGATCTGGATGACTGAGAATTCCAAACAAACTTCCTTAGTAGATTGTGGAAATAGATATAAAATACCTTGACTTCAGAAAACTATTTGATAGTTTTCCATAGCATTCCATAGCATTCTGGTTAGCAAGCTAGTTAAGAACAGTCTAGAAGGGATATTTATTGAGATAATAGATAGCTTGAAGACCATATTCATAAAGTGCTTACTAGTCTGAACTGAGATATTGATTGGAGTACTACAGGATTTAGGGCTTGTGCACCTCAACATTTTCAAATGTTTAGATGACACAAAACTGGGAAGAACAGCTAATAAACCAGAAGAAAGAAACAATGATCTTGATAAGTTAGAAAACTGGGCTGAAAATAACAGAATTCAATTCAATAGAAACAATTGATTTTTTTAATTATTATTATTTAGGAAACAAAAATGAAAGAAACATATAAAGGCCTGGCAATAAATATTGGGAAAAGGGACTTGTAATTAGTTGATTCCAAGCTGAGTCAGCAATGTGATGAGGATGCCAAAAAAACAACTATAAGTTCAGGCTATATCAAATATATATATTTGATATAGCCACATTAAAGAAAATATTTTTTTCTATTTTATGTGTAGGTCAGTCCCCATTTTGAATATTATACACAATTCTGGAAACCACATTTTGAGAAGACTTTAGTGAAACTAAAATAAGTAAAAAATAAGTAAATAAGTAAAAAATAAGTAAAAAGGCAGTAAGAATGGTGAAGGAATTGGATCCTATAACTATAAAATGAAACTGAAAAAGCTTACCAAGTTCAGCTTTGAGAAAACAACTGAAAATGAATATGATGCCTTTCAACTACCTAACAGGTCAATAATTCCAAATGATAGGACAAGAACATCTTAAGTCATTCAAAGACAGACTGCAGTTGAAAGCCAGAAAAATGTCCTTGATAAAATATCAAGAAGGGTAAGTGGGTTTCTCATTATTAAAGATATGAAACAGAGGATGGGCAGATTTGATGGCCTGAGCAACCTTTTCTGACTCTGATTTGATTCACCTCTTTGAAATTTCTCTAGAGGTCTGCTGTGTCCTTGCTTTGCGTTCTGCAATTAAATGTCAAGGGTATTTATCATGAGGCTACTTGGTCTATTTGGTCTTTTCAGTTTGAGATATGCAGGCAATCAAAATGGTTTCAGGGTGAATAAAAGACATATGTCAGAAGACAATTCGAGCTACAGCCTTGGCCACTCCTTTCAACAATGAAACAAGCTCAGATATTTAAGAATTTCCCAAGAAGCTATGAAACCTCTTATAAATAATGTAGAAAAAACAGAAGCTTCTTTCATTAAAGATAAAATTGTAAGACAAGATTTCAGACTCTCCCTTTTGTAACAGGATTTCCTCTCTCCATTCCGCAGTTGTATAATAATTGCAAGAATGAATAGGTCTCTAGGCAAATATATATCTGTCTTCCTGCCACTGGATTTATCAGTACCTGTTTATTTCTGTTGATTTAGTTTAAATTTCTTCAAGAGAAATATATGGTTTTCTTCAAATGCTGTTCTTGGGTTCAGACAGATGGCCATCTTGACTATGTGATAGTTCTGGCTAAGATCCATGCCATGCTGTCATGTCTGACTAAGCACATGGTAAATATAACTGTTTTGAAGTTCTTCATTTTAGAAAAGTCTGTTATGATTATGCTCTTAGTCCTGTTACTCTTCACTATGAGCAAATGCTTCATCTGAAGAGAACAGCCTTCAGAGGGCAGTTGCCTTTAGGATATGGTACGCTAAACATAACACAAATGAGAGAAGGAGAGGGAAAAGAAGAAAATGTACAACTAATTGTGATGCTGTAAACTCTTGTCAGATCAAAGTTAGAGGGTGTTGCCCTTAGGAAAAGGATACAGGCTAGCAAATGGTGGAGCTTGCAAAAGAACTGCTTGAAAAATAGTGTGAAACAAGCAAATGTCAGATTGTGTAACTTGCAAATGTCTTACACAGAAAGGTTTTATGAAGCAAGGAAATGGCAAGGGAAGATGGAAAAATTAGCTGGAATGTATTTGGAAGTAAGGCTTTGAAGTTCAAACTTTACCAGATTAATTTAAAGAAGAAGAAAAAATCCAATCCTAATTCACAGTCAGGAAAAAAACGTTCAACATGAGCGAGTAGCTTTCTCAGTCTGAAATCAAAAATCGGAAAATAAGTTTTTGTGTGAACAAAATTCAACATTAACTGACCAGCAAAGACCTGGATGGAAGAAAAGATGAAATGAAATTTTCTCAGCATGGGTCAAATCCATACAACTCACATATTTCTATTCTTCCTGGCAGTATTTCAGAGGACTCTTTCTCATCTGTGGGGATCAAAGAGTGGCCTGCAACCTTGGGGATGTTTGGGTGGCTTGAGAGCACTCTTTCCACCTTTTAACTTATCTTTCATCCTTGCTTTTATCTGTGTGTCATACAATATTAATATTGTTTTAACTATGTGATATTTATATGATTTATATGATTTTTTATCCATAAACTGCCTAAAGTCACCTATAAATAGTGAGATGTGAGTAATGCCTAAATTTGATAAATAAATATATACAGTTAAATTACAAACTATTCTAAAAATATAAGTTTCAGGTATATTAGTAAAGAAAGAAGCAGACATACTGTGAACTCTGGAACTTAAAATTTTAAAATTTTAAAAGAATTAAAATTTTATTTTACTAAGCTTTCGTCAGCCATCTGCTGACATCGTCAGAGTATTAAACTACCATTATAGAGATCTCTGTCTTTATATGCCATTATTACACGTGCAATTTGGCCCTTGCACGTGTAATAGGCCCTTCCAGCTGTCTCCCACCTGTAATCAGCTGTGTTGTTTTTGCTGTTGTCATGCTGGATGATGGAGGCTTGATTCCTACTGTTTCCTCCCTCCTAGCTTACTTAACAGTGGGGGATGATGTTAGTCTAACAGCCATTGCAATTTGCTGCCTTGTCTGTGACCTTGTGGTCGGCCAGATTTGTTTTTCATTAATCCTGTTTTTCATTACAGTTTGAGACAGCCCTGCTGGGTTACTCTGTGTTTGGTCAGGACTAACTATGCCTTCACAGGCTGAGTCTGCATGCCCAGAGGTGGGGGGTGGGTGCCTTTGGTCTCTGCTCACTGATGGAAAGCCGTCTCTGCTCCTCCTGCAGGGTCTTTCTTGGTGTCTCAAAGGCTGGTAGGCCAGTGGCAGTTCGATATGCCTGTTGATGGAATTGTCATTGGAGAACCAGGCTTCTTTTAGTAGGCATCCTCCTTTAGTCCTATCATGGGCAATAACCTCAGCTTCTTGAAAATCAAATGTGTGGTTGTGCTCCTTCATATGCGTCCAGATCTGGGAGTGCTGTTCCTTGCATCAGATAGCCAGTTCGTGTTTGTGTACTCTGGTCTGTAACCATTTGGCCATTTCACCTACGTAATTGCTTGCATAATTACTAAGTTGATGCGGTAAACTATTGAAAATGTCTTCTCCTTGGATATACAATTAAATAAATATATTATACAATTAAATAAATATATTATCACCTGAACCTGGTATCTTCTAATGGAAAGCATTTGTTCTTCTGCTAAGCTTCTACGACTGATTCTTGTTTACCTGGTTGCTAAACTGAACACACTGTTCTTCACCACTGTTTTAAAAAAGATTGAAGCAGAAGCTTCATCATTTAGATAAAATCTTATCAGATTAATATTTTGAAAAGCTTTCCAGTTCTTTCTTTGAAAAGTAACCTTAGAGTTGAAAAGTGAATCTTGACACTCATTTAAGTTTACTTGCTACAATTTGTACTTCCATTGGGGAAAATACTTGACAATATTTTCCTTTCTTTTATACATTTTAGCTCTATTTTTTTTCAATTATCCTCTATATTATTCCACAGTTTTGACACATTAGTTCACAAATCAGCTGAGCTATAGGGTGATCTGTTGGTTTTTGGCTTAACAAGTTGTGTGAATGTATTCCTTATAACTGAGCATTCTTGCAAACTAAGCTACAATCTGATCTTATTTCATTTAAATTGAAGCAGATATAGTCCCAAGCATATGAACATTGACCTAAGTTTGTAATGTTTATTTTCTCAAGCTGAAGGCTTTTCCCCAACAGGAAATAAATTCCATATTCTTCAGAAATGAGATCTCATCATCTAAATGCACTGTCTTTTGTATATGATCCTGTGATCCTATGCAGAATTACTTGGAAGCAAATGCCGCTGGACATTCCAGGTTTTAATTCTGAATGTGCAAGCCTATGAATTAAGTTTGGATCAACCACTATATTTGCTCAAAGTATCAGGCAACGTATCTTCTAAAAGGCTCTCTGTGGACATCTCAAAGGGACTTGTCACATTAACTGAGAGCATATATGTCCATGCACAGAAGACATTATTCCAGCATTGCTGCCAAAGCTGGTTGTGGAGTGAATCCAGATTGGTTTATCACAAATTAAGGAATGTAATCTTCATCGGTCTCCTTACAGATTATCTGAAAATTACTGCTTTGGGGACTGAGGGAAGAAATTCCTGTAAAAGGTCAAATGTACTTGGATTATTTATGCTCTGTTCCAGATATGTTTAACCAAAGCTCTCAACTTTCCCCACCAGTACATTGCCTGAGATTATTGGAGTTGTAGTCCAATACATCTAGGGATACTAGTTTTGAGAAAGTTATCTTTAGCTTTCTCCACTCTCAGATATCTCGTTCTCACTATCTTTTTAAGGCTACAATTTTTTATTTACTCAACAAATCTTCTTTTCTCTATTAGTTGCTCTACATACATTTCTCCTCTGGAAGGCTATAGCACTGCTTTAACATTTTTGGAAGTTTTTGAATAGTTAAAATTACTCCAATGGCTATATTTTAAAATGACAACAAATATTCAAGTTCTGTTTAGGCTTTTTCTGATGCTAGTAAACATGCGCAAAATGGAAGGGGAGGGGATGAAGGGGGAAAATCTCTGACCCTTATGCTTAAATTAAGCCATAAATGGGGGAAAAAGCCAGCATGCTGAAAAATTTGTTTCTTCTAACCTTTACATGCTGATAAGCATTTTGTATTTTGAAAAGAGATTAAATCAGAAAGAATATGAATGAATATTCCATTTAATATTTTCTGTTCATTGGGAAATTGGCAAATCTTCCAGGAGGAATGGCTGCCTCAAATGGAAAATGTCATTTGTTAAAAAGGGCTATGCCACAAAATAGAGGGAAAATGCTGACAGCATTAGTCTGAATCTAAATGTACAGTACTACTTCCACAGATATACAATATTTTTCTAACTAAGAGCCTTGGTAGTACAGTGGTTTAATGCACCCTGTAATTAACACAGCTGCCTGCAATTTCTGCAGGTTCGAATCTTACCAGGCTCAAGGCTGACTCAGCCTTCCATCCTTTCTAAGGTAGGTTAAATGAGGACCCAGTTTGTGGGGGCAATAAGCTGACTTTGTATAAATATACAAAAGTATGAAGGCTATTGCTTAACGCATTGTAAGCCACCCTGAGTCTCCGGGGAAGGGCGGCATATAAATCAAATTAAAAAAAAAAAAATCTCCTTGAGTTTGATCAGTGCTGAACCTTATCTGAAATTTCAGAGAAAGATGAATGATTCTGTAAATATACCATCATTTAAATTGGAATAATTAAAAAGCAAGACATTTGGAACATCTTCTATTCACCTAGTAAAATCATTTATTTCCCTCCACCCCCTTACTTCTAGATAACTATGCTGAGATTAATAGCAGAAATAGAAAATGTGGATTTACTTCATTCCTTTAACTGAATTTTGGCATAATTTCACAGCCTTCTGTTTATTGGCTGTCCATTTCTTTGCCAAGCTAGTCTCACTTCCTGGCTTGATCTGGTCCAGATCATCTGCGTGTTCTTTCCAGTAAATTTTGTGTATTTCCTGTCCCAATGATTACTGGTTCTTAATTGTTTCTGTGTTTATACATTCTACTAAGCTATAATGAGCTTATGTGTTCAAAGAATTCAGCCAATTGTATCTTATTCAGTAATTAATAATTAAACAAAATATGGTGTAGCAGAATTTATGAAACCAGTCTGAAGAACTATTTAGTTTTGTCTCCATAGATTCAATTCCTAGTAGCACATGAAGCTGAGTTGTTGTCTCATTCTGATTTTTCTTTTTTAGACTCAGTTGTATTTACCCTATTTGATTTCCACTATTTATGGTCCAGATGATCCATTATAGAACTTGTAGGAAGGATTATTTTTCCCAACACAAAAGAGGTAGGATATTTCAGACTAAGTGGATCTGAGCCAACAAAAAAGGGAAGTGTTGGTTAATTCTTTTCTTCTAAATTATTTGTCCATTCAAGGTTGCCTCCTCAGAAACTATTTCTTATACCAAAGAAAAAAGATATGTAATTGTCTGTATAGAAATAAAGTACTGAGACAGGGATTTGGAGTAGGATGACAAAATGTACTATGTGCTACAACCCCTTAACTTGAAAATTGGTTCATCCAAATACAGATATATCTCCATATACAGCAGATAGAAATTATCTGTTTATTATGATTATTAAATAGTTGCATGTGTGCATTCTTTTTCTTTTCTTTCTTTTTACAGTCCCTTTTTTAAATAGACACTATTCCAGTCCCACTGATACTTCACAAGAGAAAGAAATGTGAAAGTATAATACTGTTCAGTAGAATAATATGTCAGTGGAATCACAAATTAGTTGAATATAATTCTTTAATCCTTTTTTTTTTTAATATTGCCACATTTTTCTTTGATGCCATGCCAGATTTTATGGAAGTTTTGATGAATGACCTGCTTGAACAATTTTCCAAATACTGCTTCTCTAGGAAATGGCTACTGCTAATCTGTCTAAAATGTGACAGAGTCTTAGATTAGCATTTGCCCTGATTAAATCCCTAGCTAGGGGATTTCAACTCTTTGGACAACATAGTTTCTTTGCAATGTTATGTACACTTAACTTAAAGTAAATCTCACTAAACCCCTTGGAGTTTATTTTTTTTTAAAAAGTTTATAGATTGCCTTTTGATTTTTCAGGCTATTCCTGCCTCCCAAAAATCCTGTACTGTAATACTGCAAGAACAAAAATGGTTTCCAGTTCAATGTGCATTTTTAGTTCCTTCTTTTTTGGCCTTCTTGCAGGTTACTTTACCAGTTCAATAAACATTAGATTATTTCTAGTTTCAAATGTACAATTAACGTCACATTGTTATCCCGTTTTAGCATTTTTCTATGAATCAGGTGTTAAGGGGAAAAAAAACTGAAATATGTATCATATAATGTTTGACATTAATAAGCACAATACTTATTCCATCTAAATGACATTGAAGAGGCTTAAATAGATTTCAATGGCAATTCTTAGCAGTTGTCAGCAGTGTTCAGGGAGCTGGGTTAAAAATGCAAGATGGCAGTTGTGATAGGCTATTATACATGCATATGATATTAGGGGGAATGATATGTTTATGCTGCCATGACAGCTATCTTGGCATTTTTGACTCTGGGGACATGGACATTGGTTGTATACCTTAATTTTAATCTTTCTTAATTTTGCCTCAGTTGATTTAATTGGATTGAATACTTTACCTTTCTGAGGAAATCAGTGAGTTTAAATATGCTTACCATTGGGTAGATTCCTCTAAATTAACAGTGTAGATGTTGATCTTTATTGTGATGCCAACCTTTATTCACAAGAATGACAACAAAGGTCCTAGATTGGGAATACACATTATTTTGTGCCAAGCGGGATCAGTGCTGGGAAACACATGGCTTCTGCCATGTAAAAGGAAAGGCAATATTCTACCCCTACCCTGTCCTGGATATAAAGCCTTATTCTTTTAAAATCAGAGATAGAGCTAAGGGGAGATGTAGAAAGAAATTACTGTGCATGAACCAGGAAAAAGTAGACAATACCATAATAAATGGTTAGAATTATTGCATGTTTTGAGGCGGTCCAGGGGGGAGGGGGGATCAGAAGATTTTGCTCCATGATCCAAGCTATGTTTAATAAATACATATGCTGCATTACATCTTAATTTATTTTATTTAGTGTACTTGAGTTCAATATTATTTATATCTCCAAAGAGCCACAGTGACTGTAAATACTCAAGCTTTTAAAGTACACAGTTATTGATTATTTTTATTGATTGATTTCATGTCATGCTACAGTCTTGTAACTTTCAGCAATTTACATGATACGCAAAAAAATTAAAATATCCATGATATGATTAAAACAACAATAAACTGAATATAACATTAACCAACATACACTGTAACAATAAAATTAACAAAGACTTTTTTTAAAAAAATGTTAAAAATAGAACAGTAGGTATGTATCACTAGAAAAGTTCAAAACCTGAAAGACATCAAAGCAATCAAAGAAGGCTAGCCTGATCTCCATGAGGAGATCATCCTATATATTTTAGCTCTGGCTCCCATTAACATTGGGCAGTGTGCAGCTACATTTTAAAAAGTCTTTCCCCCAAAGATCTAAACAGGTTGGGGAAGATGGTTTTGCAGTCACCTGTAAAGGACTTTTTAAGTTAAAATCAGTATTTTAAATATATCGGGTTGGACATGATCTTTCTTTAAGGATCATAAATCTTCTTTCAAAATTCATTAAACTCAATGACACTTGGAAGTCTGAGACATTATTATACATCAATCTATCTTGTAATCTTTGGATCTTTTAGTTTAATTTGCCTCTGGAGTTGTAAGGTAAATTTGACAGTTATCTTGCCCTTGCAACATTGCATATTTACAATTCAATTATTTTAAAGTTTATTTGGTTTATGAAGTTTATGAGTTTTATATAGTTTTCTCTTCCTTTTTAAATAGGTTTTTTTTAATTTCTTGTGTGTCTGGGCTATTTCTTAAGGAAGAAAAAGAAAGGCAAGTATCTCTAGTTACATACCTCAGTGCTCAGGTCAGGAGGTGGCAATATCATTATTATTTCATTATTTTGTTTTTATGTTTTTATTCCCCAGAATAAAAGTTAACAGAGTATTGCGTATCTGGCAAGTGAAGGAGACACTAGGTGAGATACCTCCTTGGAAGTTAGATCATTGCAACAGGAGCTATAAAGACTGGTCCCATGATTTGAAGGACTAGAAGGCTTCTGGGAAAAGAGATTCCAGCTTTCTGTATTATGGGTTCAGCCCTGATTGCTTTGATCCCTCTTGCATTAAACAGTATAATTTTTTAGTGTTGATACCAAATGAGTGCTAATAAACATCAATAATTTTATATGAAAATGAGCTGGCATTTTATATTATCTGTTTCTACAGAACGCTGCCTGTACACTCTGGAGCTGAAAGATTTTTCAGGAATAGTATACGAATATCAACCCAGTCCTATACATCTATTGACTGATATTTTTATCTATTGGCTTCCTCAACATTCCTTCATTAAATAAATGTGCATTTTAACAGCAACTAGAATGATCAAGAAGAGTTTGGGGGAAGAAACTTATCACTTTTTCTACTGTAATAAGTTCATTTTCAGTATGTAAGATATTCATGACCAATTTGGAAAAACCCATACAATTTTATTTCTTTGCATTCCGGTATTCAAAACATATTAAAACTTTCATGCTTAGAAAGTATAGTTTAAGAGATGGTACTTGCTTATTGCCAGCCATGCCTGATTATATTTATTATGTATTTTGGTTGGTGTAAAATATTTATAGTAATGGTGCTTCCCAAGTTTATATCTGAAAGAAAACAGTGGTTTTGATGTGATGACTCCTCCCTGCCCTGCTGTGCTACATACAGTGTCTTCCTGCTATGATGGGGCTTGTTGTAGCCTGCAGATGTGATGCCATTTCTAGCAGGATTATCTTAATATAACATCTATGGAAACTGGGAAAGTCTGAAAAAAAATGAATTTTGAATCCATAAGTGTTTCAAGAATCTGGAATGAAATGTTTTGATTTACATTTTGGAATTTAACAGCAGTAAGTATCTAAATGTTAAATTTATATTATTTGCTTACCAGTCTTATGAGTTGTGGTGGTGCAGTGTTAGACTGCAGTACTGCAAGCTATTTTTGCTGATTGCCAGCTGCCTGCAGTTCGAGTCTCACTGGCTCAATGTTGACTCATCCTTCCATTCTTCTGAGGTCGGTAAAATAAGGACCCAGATTGTTGGGGGCAGTATGTTGACTCTGTAAACTGCTTAGAGAAGGCTGTACAGCACTGTGAAGCAGTATATAAATCTAAGTGCTATTGCTATGTATGGATAACCAAAATTCGTGGTTGTGCTGGCATATACATGATTAATTTTATTACCTTTAAAATCAGCCTTCTAACACATCCTGGTGAATTAAAGAAAAAGATATTGGGAATCATAATCTGGGATAGACAAAAGAAACATTGTGTATAGTTAACAGCAAAATACTCTAGAAAAACTGCATACAAGGAACAAATTAAATACAATTTTCTGTAATGGAGTCGTGATTTATTTACTTAATGTAAGTATATAAAAATACTGGAAAAAAGGTATAGTGTAACTCTATACTTCTATCTGAAATGTCCTTTATTAAATGTAATGTATTTACACAGATAAAGACATATAGCATTGATAAAGCATATTCCCACAAAGAATTACTTTCTTCATGGGAAAAGAAAGAATTACTTTCAGTACTCCATTGCTAAATCATATTGAAAAGGATTTTAAATAAATAAATTTGATACAGAACTTGAAAATTCTACCTATATCAGTGCAAAACAATAAAAATGATCTGGCATTTATTCAAAACAATTCCCATTCAGTTGGATTATTTTAAAAGAAAGTAAAAGAAAATTGTTTGCAAAATATTTTTCATCAGACTATAGAATTTTGGTATAAATTATTGAAGAAAAGTAAACTTCTTATGTTTATTTATAAGGTGGTCAATGGTATGTATATACTATCAGCTGTATTTTATTGTACAAAAATGTCCTAAATAAGATACATATTTTTTCTGATTTCTCAAATTAAAATAGGAAGAAACTCCTATGCCTCTTATGTTTTTTCTTCTTCTCTGACTTGGAAAAGCAACTAGTTCTTACGGAAAAATTTCCAATAAATTACTAGGTAGTACTTTTTCCTCTGCAGTAAAATTTAAGCGCAGTCTAACATTCTTCACTCTGCATTTCTTCTGCAACAGAAATGCAGAAGAAGAAAAAAAGTACCCTGAATATATGGTGGTAATAGAGGTCTCTTTTATCCAAGGAGAAAAAAAAACTTTTTTGATTTCAGTCCAACATTAATATATCTGCCTTTTGCACCAAGTCAGAGTTGATCAATGTAGACTTTAATCATTAATCTGTTCATTCTTACTTTATGGCTAGTTGTTACAGCTTATATTTATCTGCATTTTTTCCTCTCTGTGATGGATTTATCTGTATAGTTTGTCTTGCCAAATATATATTCCTTTCTGTTTGGACTGACTGGTATTTGGCTGTATTTAGATAAGCTGTTTTCATAAACTGACTCTTTTTAATTTGCAATACATTATCACTCCCACTGATATATATATATTTTAGTGAGACATTATTTCTATCTATTCCTCAGGCCTTTCAAAAAAATGAATTTGTCTGTGCTTACTTCAATGACAACTGATCCCTTACTAAGATGCATAAATATGCAGTGATAATCAATGTGTGCCACAGTAGCAAATAGGCTAGATGGAAAGATGGTTGCTAATTATGGGAATTAACCTTTAGTACTAATAAAGGTTAAAGCTGAGCTGAATCATCAGAAAATGTTTTCCATGCTGCAGAGTTGAATGCTCCTTGGAACTTTGGAAGAAACATTCACAAAATCACTCTGTTTGATTCATTATCCCATAATTCATTTTAACCATCCATTTTCACAGAGAGAACAGATAAAGGTTGTACAAGAAGTATATCCTTAATACACTTCCAAAATAGAATTAGGCTGCAATCTTAAATGGAATGACACTTATATTGTCCTGTTAGGCTTAGCTTTAATCAGCTCGTTGCATGAGATATATACTAGCTTCATATATCCTACTGGCTTCACACCATGTAGTTTGTTTTGGCTAGATTATATAAATTGTAATTTTCCAGGTAACCAGTTGCGGCTTAAACAAACAATGGTTACATGCAAGATACTGAGTTCATTTATCTTTCATTTGTAGCGTAAGAATAAGAGTGATTTGCCTAATTTAGTAACCATATCACTCAGATCCATTGAAAAATGCCATTCTCCACCATGAAACTTAGATACAGCACAATCAGGGAATAACTTGTTATAAAACCAAAATAATTTCATCTTGAAGAGTATTAAGATTTAAATATGTCTATGCTGTGGTAATTTTCCAAACTATAATATATAATCAGTAAATTCACCTAACCAAACCAATGTTAAATATGTGTGAGAAAAATCGAATTAGTTCAATGGGGAACTCACCTTTTTTGGGGGGGGCCAACATTATATAAAATCCTGATTTCAGGTTTTATCATATAACTTATCAAGGCCAGATTGTGAGTTTTCTCATTATTATTATATTTTGTCACACAGTCAGCTTGATATTTACACTGGATTTGGCATTTTTATCTATTACTGAGTCCTTCCCAAGGACCTGGGATGGACAGATGTTGATGTCTCATCGCAGGATATAAGCTGTTTCATGTGCACTTACTATTGGTACTAAGTTTGCTTTCTGTTGCCACAGACATATTTCTATTTATAGGTTTTTGTATTTTGTTATTTTGTCCAGTTCTATCTCTTCTGTTTTGCTGTGTCCAGGCACTGCCATGTCCATTATTTTTGTTTGTAGTTAGCTTGTGCGATCTTTTTGCAGCAGCTAACCAGGTCATTATTGGTTCTTTGAAGTCAGTCTTGACTTGCTTGGACAAATATTTTTTTGCATGATATCAGAAGTGGTTTTCCATTGCTTGCTTCCTGAGGTTGAGATGGAGTTACCAATCCAAAGTATCAAGTTGATTTGGACCCAGATAAGACTAGAACTCGTGGTCTACAATTTTTAGCTTAATGCCTTAACCACTACACAAAGCTGACCATCTTTTCTGAATTATTGTACTGATATTTTGAATCCACATATTCATTTTCCTCAATCACAAGACTTTGGTGGGTTTGATGATGATGATGATGATGATGATGATGATGATGAAGAGGAGGAGGGGAGGAGGAGGAGCCATCAAGTTGGTCTTGATTCTTAATAACCATATAGATATATTTTCTACATGACAATTTGTACACAACCTGATGTTGGTTGTCTCCTTCCTTCCTTCTTTCCTTCCTTCCTTCCTTCCTTCCTTCCTTCCTTCCTTCCTTCCTTCCTTCCTTTCTTTCCACCTTTCTACGCATTATAGACTTCTTCAGAGAAGAACAATAATTTAAACCAGTGGTGAAATGTAAAATTTGTTACTACTGGTTCTGTGGGCGTGGCTTGGTGGGGGCGGGTTAATGTGACTGGGTGGGCGTGGCCATTTTTTTTTTACTTTTAAAAGTAAAAGTAAAGTAACCTTAAGAGGTTGCAGAAAAAAATGCTTTAGAAAGGCTCTGACAATCAGGCAACTCAGCTGGGATCGCCAGAGGCTTTTAAAGGCATTTTTTTTTCTACAACCTCTTTGGCCAAAGAGGTTGTAGAAAAAGTGCTTTTAGATGCCTCTGACGATCCCAGCTGAGCCGCACAATTATCAGAGGCTTTTTTTTTTTTACTTTTAAAAGCATTTTTTCAGCCGAAGAGGTTATAGAAAAAATGCTTTTAAAAGTAAAAAAAAAAAAGCCTCTGATGATCGTGCGGCTCAGCTGGGCATGTGGAGAACAGGGACGCAGGGATTTTTGCTAACAGTTCTCCAAACTACCTGTCACCATCAGGTCCAGGAGCATTTCACCCCTGATTTAAACCTAGATATTTGTGTCTAAAATGAGAACTATGGAATGATTACTGAAGTATCTATTTGTTTGGTCATGCATGTTACTTTCAAGAATCTTCACCAGCAGTGAAGTTCAAGTTCCAAAGTGCCAATGCTCTTTCTATCCTTCTTCTTCAAAAGATGTTTGATGTTTCCTCTTACTTGAGGGTTTCTATCTGATGCAACAATGCCATGTCTGAGCTACCCAGAAACATGGCATTGCCCTATACGAATAGGAAATAATATTTTTTATAACTCCAAAAAATGTACATGCATTTTATATGTAGATTTTTGAATTCATTAAAGAGTTCCAAAAAGAGATTAAACTATCATGAATCCTGTTATCTGGGGTTTGATTTAAAAAAAAAAATAACACTTCACGCTGCTTTGGAAAATAGCCCTCCTTGTATCACAGCGGGCAAAACACTGTGGGTTAGAACATGATTTTTATAATTCACATGAAAGATGGATGTAGTAACAAGTATGCTTTTGTCTCTGACAAAAACTGAAATGTCAGATTCCTCTTGATTTCTGCTTTTTTCCCCAAAGAAAATGAATATAAACAGGGCTCCCCTGATTCACAGTGTATGAATCTATTCTTACATATTCTCATCATAATTGGCACCACTCTAGCTTTTCCAGTGTCCAGAAATTAGCATAGGACTTGGGAGCAAAAAGAAGAAAGAAGAAAACTAAACCTAAGTCTGCAACAACTAGCATTCCTGACTAAAGAAAAGATCACAGGCAATAAAGAGATTCTGAAAGTATAACCTGACCTCAGAATAGCAAAGGCTTCAAAACAGCCAAGACTTTCTACAACATCATCCAACCAAGGAAAAAAGACTAAACAATTAAATGGGTGCTAGAAATCCAAAAGTTTTGTTACTGACTTACAGAAAGCATGTAAAGACTAGTTTGGCTAAGAACTTAATATAGAAAATCGATTGGATGTGACAATAGCTTTCTATTGAAGACAAGCAATTGAGACAAGCAATTGATCAGGAAAGACTCCTGCTTTCCAGCTTTTTAATAGTATCTATAATGAAAGGACTGTTGTTGTAAGAGTAGAGTGGCTGTTGAAGTTGGCTCTTTTAATGGAAGAAATGGGGGTTCTGGTAGACAAAGCAAATTTCTGAGCTCATAGTAATTCCAAAGACATTTATTTTACACATGTTCTGGGGTTCTACAGCATCAGAAACGAACAGCAAAAAAAACCCTGTACTACTTCCACTTTTTACTGATTCTCAATAAAAAGTAATATCCAAATCTTAGACAGAGATATATCTGTTATTAAGCAGAGTGTAGTAATTGCTTCAGGTGACAGACATGGAGAAAATAGTGGTGGCAGTTGAAGCCCTATTTCTCTTGAACCTAGCAACTATTAGTCTCTGCTAGAGGACATATCTTGCTATACCACCATCCTGATTTGAATGTCAAGCTGGACTCCATTAGCTTTGAAAAAATTCCTTCTCACTACCCATAAAAGTTTGTTATTCTTAAGAGTAGTTTTCAAGTCTTTTGGATAAACTCGGATATATATTCACACCTGCACTGATTTGTAGCCTGGGTTACCAGTCTCACTTTGTAAAACAAATATGAGACAATGAAAAGTTAGCATTGGGAAAAGAAAGAAAGCTGAAGATATATCCTTCTGCAAGATTTTCAGTAAGTACGATGGTTATGATTTGATCTTTTTCTCCTCGATTACAAACACAATTCAGGCATCACTGTTCATGGTTACTAGAGAAATGGCTTCCTTTCATCTCAGTTCAGAAATAGGTCTATTTGGAAATGGACGTGACAAATCATGTCTCTTTTTCCAGTATACCTTGTCTGAATAGTTAAAAGTTAGCTAGGCACTGATGGCCTTGTTTGTGCAAAAAAGCAACATGTATTTGTATAGCATTTTTAGCTGTTTTTATTACTGTTTATGTTCATGAATGCTACCTTACAAACATTCTTTATTCACCATCTTCTAACTGTTCTGAAGTCAGGCTAGTTGAAGATAGTGCATGCTTTATGATTATAATTTCTTTTCTTGGAAGCCAAACACTGATTTTCAGAACAGTTCTGGGAGTGCTTCTTTGGTTTATTTTCTTTTGAATTTTGTCCTTAGATGCTTTAGTGTTTAGTGTTTGCAAAACACAAATAAGAGGAGACTTCTACTATGTAAAGAGAGTCATGATCACAAAGCATATTCACAGAGTGCCACTAGAAGAACAGGTTCCAAATTGTACAAATAAGACAAAAATGTACAGTACTCAATTTCCTTTGTTGTTAATCTAGTAGGGCAGAGCATGAAACAGATTATAGAATAGAATAATAGGATAGGATAGGATAGGATAGGATAGGATAGGATAGGATAGGATAGGATAGGATAGGATAGGATAGGATAGGATAGCTGAGTTGGAAGGAACGTTGGAGGTCTTCTAATCTACCCCCCCCCCCCTGGTTAGACAGGAAACCCTATACCATTTCAGACAAATGGTTGTCCAATCTCTTCTTAAAAACTTCCAGTGTTGGAGCATTTACAACTTCTGGAGGCAAGTTGTTCCACTGATTAATTGTTCTGTTAAGAAATTTTTCCTTAGTTCTAGGTTGTTTCTCTTCTTGATTAGTTTCAACCCATTGCTTCTTGTTCTGCTCTCAGGTGCTTTGGAGAGTAGCTTGATTCCCTCTTCTTTGTAGTAGCCCCTGAGATATTGGAACACTGCCATCATATTTAATGGAAAGACAATTTACTCATCTATTTTCAAATAAAAGCAAGATTAAATTTGTTTCAAGTGTCTCATTTGGCTCCCATGAAGAAAGCAACAAAAACTTTTTAATCAAGTGACATATCTCAACATAGCTCATCATTCCAGTAATGCTATGTTTTCATGCAGGATGTTTTAGGGAAGATGCTGGCATTCTTTTCATAGATATAGCTTGTGTTTCATCCCGTTACTTTTTACCATGAAGATTATGGGTTCAATCTGGTTCCTATTGATTTAGGTACAGAAACACCATGTGTAAGAGCTTAGTGTATCTTTCTGCCAGAATCTAATAAGTCTGACTTGTTACCAAGTTTTAATGGTATGATGTCAGCAGTACTGAGGCCTCCAAAACTTGGGATGGTGGGAGAGAAGTACTACATGGAATTTGCAGCCATAAATTATGTGTCTCTATTCTAGGACAAAACTTATGGTCGCCAGCCTTTGAGCATTGATCTTGTTGCTGCCTCTAAAACAAGTTGTGGTAGCAAGTAACAGCTGTTATTGTTTTCTAAAATGTGGCTGTGTCATGATACAGAAAAATAATACTGGTGGACACATAAAAGTTATTTGGCCCTTACTACCAAGCAAAAATATTATCAATAAAAATGTAACAGATAACATTTCCTAATATCACTATATAGATTGGTGGCTAGTTACATTTAACTGTCTGAAATCTACTTCTCTTTTTCAAATCCTCTTTTTAAAGCACAACAATATTCATATCAATATCAAATACCTCTTAACATTGTGTAATTATTTTACTACTTCTCTGATCATTTTATTTCTGCCATTTTTATTTTTTATCATTTTTATTTCTCTCATTTTTATTTTTATTTTGAGAGAAAAATCTGTCTGCGGTGAAGCATATCTTGAAGTAAATAAAAAAACTAATATCTTGAAGAATTTGGTCTGCATTTTCTTAAGGATGGGATTTCACATAGCTAGCACATCCAGAACAATAACACAATGACATCCTTGAACATACAGTATTTATTTATTTAGGTAGAAACAGTCTTCATTCTAGCTTTTATTAAAAATGTTACTTCTTAAAGACATTTCTTTTCTTTGCAAATTTGTACTTGCATTTTGCAGAGGCAAGTAACAACTCTTTCTTATGGTACAATATTCTTGTGCTGCAGAAACAATTGTGTTGCCAACCTATCCTTAAAGGATGGCAAGATGAGCTTTTAAATATATTAAATATATATTGTGGAATCAGAATAGATTGATAAAACTAGTTTTGGAATTTACTAATTGCACCAATACATTTCATTCTGTTTTCTAATTCTATGGGTTCAAAATTACATTTCAGAAAATTCAAATGGAATTCCCAGTATCAGTATATTTAATCACTAATCTGCATGCACTTTACTGAAAATGGTTAAAGCATTTTTTAAACCAATAAAGCAAAAAAGCTCTGAATTCAGAATAATTTTCTATTAAGATGTTCATTTAAGATCAGTTGATAACGCTAATTAACTGTTTCCAAATACTTCTTCCTTGGTTCACTTTCTTGTTTAGATTCTTACCTTAGCTTCCCTCATTGTTTCCTTCCATTTTAGGAATTATTCTTAATTTTCATTCTTCTAGTGTGAGATGCATCCAGCTGTCTGGAAAGTTTTTTCTTCTTTAAACTATGTGATAAACATCTCATACAGCAAAGCATGGTGTTCTAAACCCAGATAGGATTGGTAATGTCAGCTAGACTATAGTACACATGGTGAAGAATTTGCCACCTAAGAATAATTTTTGCTTTCATTTTTTATTCATGTCTATAGAGCACAATTTCCGTTATACTTTTTATGATGAGGTAACCATTGTCCTAACAATCTTGGAAATACATCACAACTCTATTTGTGCAATCACACACACACACACACACATTTCACTAAACCCTTAGAATATTATGACTCCTCAAAATCATGCTATTGTGTTTTCCATCCTCTAATCACTGCTGGACAGCTGCTTTTCCCAGCATGTCTGCCACCTCTATGCTGATCTGGCTCATGGATAAAGAAGAACACCACATGCTGGTCTTTGTACTCACCCCAGGTAGCACCTTACATTAAAGATGAATGTTCCTGCAATCTGCTCGATTTTATACAAGACTGGTGTGGGCAAATTGCCAAAATAGCTTCCATTAGAGCTCCATTTTAGAGAGAACAACTTGCTTGATTGACTTTCTTTCCTCCAGTACAATGAAAGGAAAACCATTGCAATGGAATAGTTTAGGCTATTTTAACCAGCAGTGCCTGAGTCAATTTTGCATTTCCCATATCTGTAAATCGAATGGGAAAACTACAATGATTCAACAGCACATTCAGCTTAAAAATAGCTCTCTGTCAGGCACTAGCAGTCTTTATAAAGGCTGCACACTCATTCACAAGGAATCCTTAGTGTTATTTAAGAAAATGCCCTCAGATTAAGCCCCGAGTTGCGGGATTTGATCAGACAGAGATGCTACAATTTACAGAAAGCACAAAAAAAATCTTGGGTTTTTATATATGGGTAAAACATGGATGAAAAATTAATGAGATGTCACTAATGTTCTACTACTTGGACAGTTTTACTATTATATTTGTGGATGTTTATATTAGTGGAAGTTAGAACACCATGACTCTCTTTTGGAGAAAAGGAACCAGTCATAGCTAGACCTGACAAAAAAGATTTCATGGGCCTTTCTGGGTCTCCAAAACCAGTAATACAAGATAATATACTGGTCATGATCCAAAAACCTTGTCTTAATTTTAAAAATTTACATAGGAGCTCAAAGGAGCTTGTACCTTGTGTTTCAGAATCCTTTTAATTCCAGAAGTAGCAAAGGCTTGAAGGGCAAGTTAAAAAATTATATCTTGGAAAGTAAGACTGTTAAAGTGACCCTGTTTTCTATAATATACATCACTAATGATTTGTCCCATATAGCTATTCCCTGTTTATTGAAGATAATGAACAGCATATATAGTTTATTTGGAAAAAATATGTCTATATCTGTCTGAATATTTGTATGCATATATGCTTGGAAAGAGGGGTAATGCATCAAGAAGATAATCCATAAATTGGGATTTCTTCTCAGCATACAATGCTTTTCACATTAGAACAAAGATCTTTTGCAGAATCTCAGAAGCATGTCTGATGCCTTCTGACATGAGAAAAAAAAATCATGAACTATGGAACCTTTGTATCTGTCTATACCAAAATTGCTGAACACAACCAGATATGCTAACCTGTCAAGAAACAAACAGCTAAAAAATGCAACATCTAAATAAGTTTTCAAAATATTCTTGAAATTCAAGAGTTGTCTGATACATAGAACATAAAGTGAAAATGTAGGTCCCTTCCAATTGTTACTGTTACATGTTTGTATGAGCTGCTAAATGTGAATCAATTAACACTACAAGAACAGCACAAATTGATCTCTTCTTGTGTACTTAAAAACAATAATTATAGTTAGCATATTTTGTTCAGGAAGGTCCACTGATGGTTGAAATAACGAATGGGAGAGGGAAACACAAGGAGGAGAGGAATAAATAAAGTATCTCTATTTGTTTGGCATGTTTACATTAGATTCAGAAAATATTTCTCAGGAAAAGTAACTGTCAGGCATAAACAACTAGACCCTCATGTCAAGAGTTCAATTGTTCAACCCATACACAGGAATCTTCTCAGACTGACAGTTTGAACCTGGAGACTAGATGAGGTTTAATGGCATTCAAGGAAGGGGAGCGACTGTTGTGCCCACCTAGGAATTCTAGATTAATTCCTCATTTGACTCCTCTTCCTGACTCAGCCAGTCTCTCTCCTACACTAACAATGATTTATCACTATAGCCTTAAATTCTGTGAAATCTCACACTTTAAAATCAAAAATTTCCCCCACAGGTTGTCTTACATTCTAATGTACCATCTTTGAATAGTTTCAGAAGGTACTGAATAAGAGGGTGTGAAGAAAACAAGGATTACTTTGCATATGTTGATAGAAAGCTACAACACCTGCACCCATAATTCTGGTAGCTCCCTTTTCAGGCAGTTTCTCAAACCACATGCTAAACAATTAAACGGAGCATCTGTATATAATTTGTTGATTAAAAAATGCAGAGAAATTATGATCCTTTCCAAAATGACATAGCCATTAATTCCTAGAGCAAAGCAAATACATTTAGTCAGCTAATACATTTGTCTGTAGACATCTATTAAGTATCTTAATAGAAACTGGTATATGATTGCCATAATTTTTATTATTTTAAAAATACTCAGAATGAAATTACAATTCTGTAACTCTCATGACCACCAGTTTTCTATCATACATCCAACCTGAGGCAGAAACATTTCCAAATATACTGCTCAAAAAAATAAAGGGAACACAAGCAGAAGACATCCGAGATCTGAATGAATGAAATAGCCTTATTAAATACTTTGTTCTTTACATACAGTAGTTTATACACTGCTCAAACAACTAAAGGGAACACAAAACTACTGTATGTAACGAACAAAGTATTTAATAAGGCTATTTCATTCATTCAGATCTCAAATGTCTTCTGCTTGTGTTCCCTTTATTTTTTTGAGAAGTGTATATTAATGCAAAGACATGTTTCTATTATTTACTTATAATAAATTCTCTCAAGTCCTCAAAACGAGGGTTTGAATAATAACATTTTAAAACATATGTAGTATTTTTTATAAAATGTGCCATTTAGTACACAATGTAAAATCTGTAAGCATTGGAAGATGTACCAAACCAACATGTTGACATGAAATTATTTTTCCGCACTGAATTATAAGCAAGCATATTAAATTATGGGACAAATATTAAATGGAACCAGAAAAGCTATTATTAACATGGGACAATTTAAGTTATGAAGGATTTTTTTCAAATGACACCTAAACATTTTGAAATGAATGGTTTTGTCTTTAAAAATTAAATGATCCACCCATCCCCACAGTTTAGACCTAATGCAAGTAGGCAAAGCAATCTTGTGAGACAATAAAATATCTTTGTGGTGAGATGAGACTTTATACACAAAGATTGTATATGTATTTCTAATACCCCAGGGTTCAATTTCTACTTTAGAGCAATCAAGAACTGAAATCTCTAAAAACTGAAGTTTCAATTTGTTTTTCTAACCTGCAGGATATAAAAGTGCTTACAAACAAAACATATATCCAGGCCTTTGAGTTATTATTGTCATTCTCTCTCCCCCTCCCTCTCCCCCCTCCCTCTCTCTCTCTCTCTCTCTCTCTCTCTCTCTCTCTCTCTCTCTCTCTCTCTCTCACACACACACACACACACACACACACACACACACTAACATAGATATTGCGGACAACTTTACTTTAAGCAAGGCTTAAACATATATAGGAAACTTACAGATATATGTGTAACTGTTACCAAAGATTAACAGTTCTTTAGCATTAGAAACATTAAGAACAAAAATCAAAATTGTCAGTTATTAATAACATTAATAGTCTGTGGAAGTAAGCATTCTGCTTATATTAGTGAAATTAAGCAGAGCTTTCTAATAGAAAGTGAAATGTAACCAATGCATAGAAAAGGTTATGTCCTTGCCTTTCATATTGGGAGGGAAAATAATTTAAAGCTTCACTGGCAGGCATTTTCTTCCTTTTCTTATATATTTTTTAAAATATTACAATTAAAAAGATAAAAAGTAATATAAACTTTAAAAAAATAAAACTATAAAAATAAAAGATAGAAAGCAGAAGAAAAGAAAATAGAAATTTAAAAATACAAACATAATACATAAAAAGAAAAATATATAAAGAAATTACTTTTCCATCACAAGTGTAAAAAATAGTAATATATAACTTCTTTTAAAATATAGCAGTATAGTACAGCCTTCAGTACTTTCAATTAGTATCTTAGAACTTGATTTCTTTTCATTTCTTTCTTTGTTCATTCTCATAACATTCTTCAAAGCTTTAATAATTTTTTAAATACTTTTCAATATAAGAAAGCTATACAGGTCACTCTTTGATTTGTTATTTGTACATCCCTTTTAATTATTAACAAAAGAGCTGGTTTCATTTGTATGTTCAGTGTAGCATCTTTTTCCTGTCATTCTTGTAGTCTGTCATTTTTAAATCCACTCTCGGATCAGTCTCAATCTTGTTAGGTAAAATGTATTCCTCTTCCATAACATCTTTTAAACATAGTCTAACTATAGAGGCAGTCACTCTTAACATTAATCTCTGGGCCCATTGTTCAAAACCAGCCTTCACTATGACCAATGTTAAAACAGTATTGCTCTATTCTATACTAGTAAGTCAAATTTAAATGTTCTTCTTTAATTATAATTTTTAGCTCCTCCTGGTTCCCTCTAGTGTCTAACCTTCAAAGCTTCATCCTATTGGTCAAATTTTGAAACAAAAGCATTTCCCATGGGGAAAATCCATCTGGATCCCTACTCCATCTGTAACTTTCCAAAATCAAATTTCTTTTTGCTGTTTATCCTAAAAGGATTTTTAAGCCCTTAAACTTGCATGTTATGTATGTAGATTTGGGCAGGCAGTTTGAATTAACTGACCATCAGCTGATTGGCTGACCACCACAGCTGCAAGGTATATAAAGGGAGCTGTTTCCCCTGGTCAGTTGCTGGGTTCTCACCCTACAATAAAGAGCTGTTGTCACTCACTGCCCGGCTTGCTGCGTCCTCATTCACCCAACTTAATATTGGCGACGAAGGTGGGATTTTGAGGCCAGAAGCCACGGAAAGAGCTGAAGCCACGAGCCGACAAGAGAACTGCAAACCCGAATCCAGCCAGGTGAGCGAGCGGAGCACTTGGAGAATCTACCAATGATGTCTACCTAAGTGCCGCCAGCACCTTTCAACCCCGCGGAAAAGAAGTAGGGATCCTACATGTCCCCCTTCGAATGCTTCCTGGTGGCCAGTGACCTACAGAGGCTGCCCGACATACTGAGCCATTGTGGAGCCAAGGTGTTCGATATGGCTGAGGCCCTGTCGGAACCGAACTCGGTCCACACCATCTCATGGCAGACATTTCAGACACCTCAATGAGATGCTGCTAGAGCAACTAAACTGCGGAGTGAGAGATATTCGCTTGCAGAGGAGGTTGCTCGCAAAGACAAATCTCACGCTACACATCGCACTGGATGAGGTGAGGGCTCAAGAATCCTCATCCAAGGCAGCCGAGAGACTACAGGGGACGACGCAGAACAGAAAGGCTCAGAAGTCAGCCCCAGTTCACCAGGAAACCATTGGCATGGGGAGCGAGGGAGAGTCGGACAAGGAGGTCTGCAGGACCGAACTGTACCGGCAGGACCGGCGAGGCCAGCGAGATGCCTGTGTGAGTTGTGGGGGACCCCATCTGTGCCAGACCTGCAAGTTCTGAAACGTCATTTGCCGGCAATGCGAGCAGAAGGGGCACATCGCCAGAGTCTGCAGAGCCAAGCAGAACCCCCATTACAAGCCATGGAGCAATGCTAGCCAATCAGAGATGGCGCAGCGGACGAGAACCAATCCGAAGGGCAGCTACAGGAAGAGCGCAAAATCTGAGGATCTCGAGACCTGCACCGCCTGAATCGGCCGGACCTGCACATCCCCTGGGGAGAAGACCTACACGATGGTCGGCATCGAGGGGAAGGAGTGCGTAATGTAGATCGACACCGGATCCCCCATCACCATCATGTCCTGGGACAAGCTTAAGAAGGCTGTCCCCAGCATCCAGAGACGGCAATTATGGCACCAGCAGCTGGGACTGCACGATTACCAGGGGAACCGCATCCCCATGGAAGGAATTGGCAAGTTCCAGGTGGAGTACGGGGAATTCCGGGAGAAGCTTCCCCTCACCATTGTCAGCGGAAAGCTCCCAAGCCTCCTGGGCATGGACTGGTTCAGAGCCCTGGGCATGGGATTTACCGGAGTCCGCAATGTGTGAAGCACCCTAAAGGACGACCTGATGCAGGAGTTCCAGGACGTGTTCGACGAGTGGCTCGGCAAGTATGTGGGGACCCCTATTTCATTCAACCTCGACCCCAACATTGCCCCCATCAGGCTGAAACCAAGGAGGGTACCTTTCGCCCTGAAGCCCAAGATAGACGTGGAATTGGACAAATTGATAAAGCAGGGGGTGTTAGTGCCAGTCGATCATGCTCGGTGGGAGACCCCAATTGTGACCCCGGTTAAGCCAGATGGGTCTGTGTGCATCTGCGCAGACTACAAGTGTACGATCAACAAGGCCTTGCAGCAGAGCACCTACCCAGTTCTGATTGTACATCACCTTCTGCATTCCCTAGGGTCAGGCAAGATCTTTGCTAAACTTGATCTTGCGCAGGCGTACCAGCAGCTGCCAGTAGATGGCGCTACTGCAGAGGCACAAACTATAGTAATGCATAGAGGTGCCTTCAAGTGTACCAGACTCCAATTTGGAGTCAGCATAGCTCCAGGACTATTCCAGAGCACCATGGAGCGACTGTTACAGGGGATCCCCGGGGTGGTCCCATATTTCGATGACATGCTCGTCACCGCAGAAGATGAACAGCAGCTAGGGGAGAGGCTGAGACAAGTCCTAGGGAAGTTCAGGAGTGCAGGACTCAGGGTCAAACGCAACAAGTGCATGATCGCAGTCCCTTCCGTGGAGTTCTTGGGGTACCGGGTAGATGGAACCTGCATACACCGCACGAAAAGCAAGATTAGGGCGATCCGAGAGGCTCCCACCCCCAAAGATAAGGCAGAACTACAAGCGTTCCTGGGACTATTGAACTTTTACGCAATTTTTCTATGGGACAAGGCAACAGTAGTGGAGCCCCTGCACAGACTGTTGGCCAAAAAGTTCAAATGGGTTTGGGGGAAGGCTGAAGCTACAGTGTTTGCAGCTGTAAAGAAACTCCTGTCGGCCGAGAGTTTCCTAATTCAATACAATTCTACACTTCCCTTAGTGCTAGTCTGTAACTCGTCTCCTTTTGGCGTGGGGGCCATCCTGAACCATAGACTACCAAATGGTCTAGAGGCACCCATCGCCTACTACTCCCAGACTTTTTCAAGTGCCGAATGGAACTACAGTCAACTTGACAAAGAGGCCCTGGCAGCTGTCTCAGGAGTCAAGAAGTTCCACGAATACCAGAGACTTCGAACTCATCACAGACCATCACCCCCTTCTGGGTCTCATCGCAGGGGACCAATCCACCCTGGCAGCCCTATCTCCCAGGATGACACGCTGGGCCATCTTCCTGGCAGTATACTCCTATCACCTGGTACATCGACCAGGGGTGAGCATGGGCAACGCCGATGCCCTCAGCCATTGCCCGTTACCGGACAAGATAGAGGACCCCACACCCCGAGTTCCAGTCCTGCTGATTGACATCTTGGACTCAGGGCCCATCACTTCAGCAGAGGTAGCGAGAGCCTCAACCAGAGACCACATGATTAGGAAAGTCAGGAGTTGGGTCACCAGGGGGTGGCCAGAAAAGACTGAGGGCGGGGAATTCAAACATTTCACGAACAAAAAGGGTGAGCTGACAATGCAAGGGGTTTGTCTTTTGTGGGGCAATCGGGTTATTGTTCCCTTGTGCCTAAGGGAAAAGATTTTAAAGCTATTGCATGAGGGGCACCCCAGGATTGTAAGGATGAAGGGGTTAGCTAGAAGTTACGTATGGTGGCCCCTAATGGATAAAGACATCACTGAGTGGGTGGGGAAGTGCCAACCCTGCCAGGGTCTAGGCCAGACCCCCCCCTACAGCACCGATCAGGAAATGGGAACAGCCCCAGGGTCCCTGATTCAGGATCCACATAGACTTTGCTGGCCCATTCCATAGGCAGGTATTTATGGTCATAGTGGATGCCTTCTCGAAGTGGTTGGACATCAGACTCATGAAAACCACTACCACCAACGCCGTTATTAGGAAGCTAAGGCAGTTGTTCGCCACCCATGGGCTACCAGACACCTTAGTCTCAGATAACTGGCCCCAGTTCATGGCCACGCAGTTTGAGGGGTACCTAGCAGAGTTGGGGATCAGACACGTGCTCTCCGCCCATTTCATCCAGCTAGTAATGGATTGGCGGAGAGATTTGTGAGAATGGCTAAGGAAGCCATCTCATACCTAGGCCCCGGGGACTGGCAGGAGAGGATAGATAAATTCTTAATGACCCAACACACTACACCATGCACCACCACAGGCAGGAGCCCAGCGGAACTTCTGATGTGGAAGAAGCTCCAAGGAGTCCTAGACAGGCTACACCCCAGTTATTCCCCTGACAGCTTCAGAGGGGCAGAAAAAAGGCTGAGGGAGTTCACAATAGGGACACCAGTGTTCACTAGGAATTACGGGAATGGGCCCCTCTGGGAAACTGGGGCAATCATGGAGGTAACAGGGCCCAAGTCATATAGGATAGACATGGGAGATGGGAGGATTTGACGCTGACACATTGACCAGCTATGGAAGCGTTGGGCCACCAACACAGAAGACGCATTCGACAAACTGCTCCCTAGCTACCAACAGGACTCTTGAACTAACTCAAACCCAAGTCTAGCAGAGGACTTAGCTGTCAGCCCTGAGATCCAGCGTGGAAGATCGACCAGCTGCAGAAGTCGCCGCTCACAACGAATTCTTGGAGGTTCCATTGGTGGAGCAGGGAGAAACAGGGAGTTCCTCTGACCTGCTCGACGCCACACCTCCGACTGAACTGCACAAGTCAACTAGGGTGTGGACACGCCCTGGTCACCTGAGAGACTTTGTATGCTAATGTCCACCCCAAGTGACTTCTGGGAGAGGAGGAGTGTTATGTATGTAGATTTGGGTGGGCAGTTTGAATTAACTGATTAGCTGATTGGCTGACCACCACAGCTGCAAGGTATATAAAGGGAGCTGTTTCCCCTGGTCAGTTGCTGGGTTCTCATCCTACAATAAAGAGCTGTTGTCCCTCACTGCCTGGCTTGCTGCGTCCTCATTCACCCAACTTAACATTGCATTTAAAGCTTTCTTCACTAAGAATGGAAAGAGCTTTATCTAGTGCAGTAAAACCTGTCAACTGGTTCCTAATAGCTGAAAAGCAGTTAAAAACCAATTTCCAAAAATTATTACAAAAGTATGTGAACTCAGTGTCCTTTTGAAGGCATTGGCTATGGTTTCAGAAAAACAATAGCAATTCCCTCATCTCTAGATCTTTAAACCTATCAGAGCCTGCTGTCTTATGGTTGACTCACAAGAAGCAGTTGTCTGGAACATTTGTGGGCAATCTCAAATTCTCTGCTTGTCCCGGGAGGAATTACTGGCTCTTCATTCTACCACTCTCACCAGCTCATCATAGCAGAGCCATCTTCAATTCATCAATTCTTCCCTGGAAGTCCAGTAGACCCTTTTTCCAAGAATTCCTAGTAAAAATAATTAAAAGGGGCTGTGAAGTGAACTTTCTGATACATTCTGTATAAAGATTGAGAGTTAGCTCTTTTATTTTGGATTTTTCTCTTCAATCCAACTCTAAGAAAAACAGAAAAGAAAGTGATTTAGATCTTCCTGACATGGCTAGAAATAGAAGAAACTAATGAATCCTGAAGCATAGGAAGTGTAGAATAAGAAAATCATTAAAAAAAAAATGAAGGCAAATCTCTAGATATAAAAAGAAGTTAACTGAGGAAAGGAGGCAGCAGGAAAAGCAAACGAGAACAAATTTCCAACAGAATTTCAAATAAAGTCAATATAGTCTAATTACATTATTTGCATAAGAGTTTGTGTTTCAAATCCATTCATAGATCATTACAGAGACGATATTTCAAGACAGCCTTCTGTTTAGATTTTGTTAGGCCTTTCTTGATTCATTTCCTACTTCTCTTTGGTCCTCCTCACCTCTTTGGAGCACTTCCTCACAATTTTATAGGAAAAGAGGATCTGTGAAAGGCACCCTCTTTGGGGAGACTGGCTGTACTTGCCCAAGCAAGCAAGATGTTCTATTACTGATGTCATGAGCCTAGCCAGCAAATCATTGAATTATCTAAAGGCTGAACTCACTTTCTAATGACTTTGCAGTTGAATCTAAATGTGCTAACTAGTTTTCACCAGCTGTGCCATTATATAAATAGGATTTTGTGGGAGAGACTATGGGGTAAGAAGAAATGAAATTCTCCAGTCAGGATTTTGAGCATGTTATCACTTATCAGACTGTAAGCTTCCTCTAAACGTGGGTAGCAGGTATCAAAAACAAAGGTGCATTTGGCGTTTGAGTATTAAGTCTCACATTTCTTATTCGTGCCCTGCTTAATGGAATGTCCAACCCCCCTTTTTGTGAGTGGGCTGGTTTCCTTATATTATTTCTTTTTGCAGTAGACATATTTTGCTATCATGTTGTTTTTCGCTGGTTGTGTGAAATTTAATTCTCATACTAAGTCACATGCTGGAAGTTATACTCTGAATGGGAACAAAATAAACATTAGTGAGAGACAGAACAAATACCCTCTATATTGCCCTTAGAGAAAATTAAAATTCAGTGGCCAAATTATAGTTTTTTCTGGAAGTTGGACACAATAGTTTCAGAGGCTCGGGGTGGTGCATCTCTGCTCTATCATATTAACATGAGATCACGTCCAAATTGAAAAGGATGAAGCTGGTGGGAAAATAAAAAGAACATAAGAAGGGAAAACAGTGAAAGATGTATCAGCCCACTATGCATCTGCTATATAATAATAGTTTCCTTTTGCAATAAGAAGTGGTGAGATAATTAGACACAATATATACTGTAGAGGAAATAAATAATGACTAGGTAATCATGTGCTATGTAAATTAATAGCCAACTGCTTTTCCAAGCAACATTTACTTCAAATAGCCATACATAACAACAGGAAAACAATGTGCACTTTTTCTCTTCAGGTGTTTTCTCTGAGTGCAAGTAACATAGTATGAATGAATATTGGAGCCATAACTGCTTTCCACCACTACCCTTGTGGACAGTGTGCTCCCATATATTTCAGTCACTGGGGAAATATCTAAATGGGTGTGGGGATGTAGGTTTGTTAGGTGTCACACATCCAAAATTATCCAGAATTTCTTCTGGCTCCTATCAGCCTGTTTAATTGCACCATCTCTTGCTGAACAGGTAAGAGTCAGCTTTAAATTATACAGCAGATGGAATCTATACTTACTTATAAATATACAGTATCCCATTGACTAGAAGAGCATTGGGCAAGCTTGTGCCTGCTCTTTCTTAATAACAGACAAGAAAAGACAGTCAATCATGACAGTGATGGAAATCATATAGGAGATTAATTTAGCAGAAATAAATTTATTTATTCTAGCATTCTAGTATTATATTACACTAAAAGCATATTAAATTGATTATGCAATTTCACTTTCAGGGCAAAAGGCTTAAGAGTGGCTCAATATATGCTGTGTTTACTGGGGACAAGATTCCACATGGCTATGAATTCATCATGCTCCAAACAGTTGTTTTTAATTTAATTTAATTTAATTTAATTTAATTTAATTTAATTTAATTTCGAATTTATATACCGCCCTTCTCCCTGAGGACTCAGGGCGGTGTACAGCCAAGATAAAAAACATAGAATACAAATATTAAAACATTTAAAAATATATATAAAATTTGGCCCAAAAAATTAAAATCGCAGACTAATTAAAAGGATTTAAAAATTTTAAAAATTTCTTCTTAAGCCAACCCGGCTTGCTGAAAAAGATAGGTTTTCAGGGAACGACGGAAGGCATTGAGGTCCTGGATTCTTCTTATCTCCGTGGGCAACTGATTCCAGAGGGTGGGAGCCCCCACAGAGAAAGCCCTCCCCCTGGGGGCCACCAGCCTACATTGTTTGGCTGATGGCACCCTGAGGAGGCCCTCTCTGTGGGAGCGCACGGGTCGATGGGAGGTCATCGGTAGCAGCAGGCGGTCTCGGAGATAGCTAGGCCCTATGCCATGGAGCGCTTTAAAGGTGATAACCAACACCTTGAAGCGCACCCGGAAGACCACCGGGAGCCAGTGCAGCTCGCGCAGGAGTGGTGTTACATGGGAGCGCCATGTTGCTCCCATCACTACCCGCGCTGCTGCATTCTGGACCAGCTGGAGCCTCCGGGTGCTCTTCAAGGGGAGCCCCATGTAGAGAGCGTTACAGTAGTCAAGGCGAGAGGTGACGAGGGCGTGAGTGACTGTGCACAGGGAATCCCGATCAAGAAAGGGCCGCAACTGGCGAATCAGGCGAACCTGATAAAAGGTCCCCCTGGTAACAGCCGTCAGATGTTCCTCCAAAGACAGCTGCCTATCCAGGAGGACTCCCAGATTGCGAGCCCTCTCAGTGGGGGCCAAAGACTCGCCCCCAATAGTCAGTGATGGAGTCAACTGACTATATCGGGATGCCGGGAGCCACAGCCACTCAGTCTTGGAAGGGTTGAGCCTGAGCCTGTTCCTCCCCATCCAGATCCGCACAGCCTCCAGGCACTGGGACATCACTTCAAGGGCATCGTTGGGGTGGCCTGGGGTGGAGATGTACAGCTGGGTGTCATCAGCGTACTGGTGGTATCTCACCCCAAAGCCACGGATGATCTCGCCCAGTGGCTTCACATAAATGTTGAACAGAAGGGGCGAGAGGACCGATCCCTGTGGCACTCCACAAATGAGAGGCCTCGAGGTCGACCTCTGCCCCCCTGCCAACACAAACTGCGACCGGTCGGAGAGAAAGGAGGAGAACCACCGTAACACGGTGCCTCCCACCCCCAACTCTTCCAGCCGGTGCAGCATGATACCATGGTCGATGGTATCAAAAGCCGCTGAGAGATCTAATAGGACCAGAACAGAGGAATAACCCCTGTCCCGAGCCCTCCAGAGATCATCGACCAACGCGACCAATGCCGTTTCCGTGCTGTGCCCAGACCTGAAACCTGACTGGAACGGATCCAGATAGGATGTTTCCTCCAGGAATTGTGGAAACTGTTGCGCGACCACACTCTCAACAACCTTCGCAATGAAGCGAAGGTTGGAGACAGGACGATAGTTAGCCAATATTGCTGGATCCAGGGACGGCTTCTTGAGGAGAGGCCTCACCACCGCCTCTTTCAGGGCAGCGGGGAAGTGACCCTCACTCAAGGAAGCATTAATAACGCCCTGGAGCCAGCCTCGTGTAACCTCCCGGGAAGCCAGTACCAACCAGGAGGGACACGGGTCCAGTAAACATGTGGCCGCACTAAGTCTCCCCAAAATCCTGTCCACATCATCGGGAGTCACAGCATCAAACTCCTCCCAGATAACATTCTCAAGACTGTTCCTCGTCACCCTGCCCTGATCTACCCAGTCAGAGTCCAAATCCCCCCGGATCTGAGCGATTTTGTCATACAGGTATTGTCCGAAATCCTCCGCCCTGCCCTCTAAGGGATCCTCCCGCACTCCCAGATGGAGCAGGGCGCGGGTCACCCTAAACAGGGCGGCCGGACGATTCCCTGATGACGCAATAGAGGCGGAAAAGTAGTTAGACTTTGCCGTCTTTATCGCCACTAGGTAGGCCTTAATATGCGACCTTACCAGTGTTCGATCAGATTCAGCGAGACTGGCCCTCCAACCGCTCTCCAGGCGTCTTTTCCGGCGCTTCATTTCCCTCAGCTCCTCAGTAAACCAAGGAGCCACCCGGGATCGGCATCGGGTCAGAGGCCACAAAGGCACAACTCGGTCCAAGGCCCCATCTTATACTAATCTTTTTAGTATAAGATTAAAAAAATACCCACATATAAAATTCAAAATACGGAGTAAATAGATTCTAAGACAGCAATCAAAGAGCAGGATCTTAAAATAGACCATTACAATATAAAATAAATTGTTCAGACAGAAATAAGATCCAAGATCAAGGTTTTGTGGTATATGCTTGGGTCTTCAATCAATTTCCATAGATTTTATTAGACTCCATTTAAAGAGATTTTGTTTCAATGAATGTTCAGGCTTGGTAGGGTTACCATAAGTTTGGCAAAAGGAGGGCATGTCCTTTTTATTCTCATATTCTCCATTTGGCAGGCATAACCTTAAAATCAAATATTGTCTGGCTTTTTGATTATCTTAATTAAATAATACTAGACAGTTTTAACAAGAGTTATTCAAACTTTCATATATTGTGACCTTGTAAACGGTCTGCTTCTATCTTCCCTTTTCCATGGACAGACTTGAGACCCTAAATTTATGTTAATTTTCTGATCTCAGCAATCAGCTTCAATCCAGCACTTTCAAATCTATACTACGTGGACCACATGACTCATGATACATTTCTAAAGTGAAATTTGAAATATTGGTCATTGATTCTACATTATCATTAAGCAAATGTTCTTGACAAAATATTTCTTTAAAAGAGGTATTGCAAATTGAAAAGCCAATCTTTCTGATCATGAAAAACATAAGTTCACTTCCATGTAGGCTTAAGTGCAAGATTTTTTTGGGTGGGGTGGGGATTTTTGATGTAATTATTCTTGCAGGTGCTAAGAAAATTAAACAGTTAGTGAGTCTTTCTTTTTTCATCAGATATCAGGTTGATGAACCAAAGTAGACTGATATAACTCTTTGTTGCTTTTTTATATATTAAAATCTTTATCTCTCACCACCACACACATTTTCTCAATACAGAAGGAAAGACGGAGACCCTAGATTGACAGCCTACAATCCTTTGAAAGCTATCAGGATATTCCACTTGCAATGAAATGTTCCATGAAAATTCTTTCATTAGCCAAATATAGCAAGGCATTTACAGCAGAATGCATTTCCTTCACAATCTTATTCAGTTCATAGTTTATGCTTAGAGATAAAGACATTTGGGATTCCAAATGCTGGGGCCATATTCCACTCTGATGAGGGGGAGGGGCATAGCACTTGCTAGACTCAGTGTTCCACCTGATTTTTACTTATCTGCTTTAAATTATTTTAATTACAAAAAAATCTAGTCTCTTGTACGCACTTTTGTTCTCATAGACATCCTGCAAGCATTATTTGACTATGAAAATAATAAGCCACTGCTTATAGGATACTGCTTATACGCGCTAAGTGCTTAGAACTCAAAGCATTGTTAGAGACCCCACACACCCATTTCATGGTCTGTTTCTTTTGCTCCCCTCTGGGAGGAGGTTTTGAAGTATTTCTAGCAGGACTACTACATTCTGTAAGAACTTTGTTCCCTATGCCATCCATCTGGTAACCTAGCAAGATTCGTTTCTCTCACCATGTACATGTATAAATCCAAACCAGACTGTGTTGTTTCTCTGTGTCATATAATATATGTGGGTATATCCATAATTATTTATTTATTTATTTATTTATTTATTTATTTATTTATTTATTTATTTATGTAGTGTATATTAGAGGTGGACACCCTTTGACAACTGTATGCAATGAAATTTCATTTTAATGTATGTCGATTAGTGTACATTCAAAGTGACAATAAAGTTATTCTAAGTCTAAGCTGCAGTGCAGTGTTTTGGAAGTATACCCATCTGCACAGTAAAATGACAAATGTAAAATGAGATGGCAGGGAGAATTGTCAATGGATGGGTTGGAGGAAGTAACTTTACAGTATGGTCAGTCTTTCATAACTAGTCATTCCACGGCGGACATTTGATGAAACTGTCCATATATGCTTTCAAAATGTATTCAAAATCCCCCAAAGATTGCTGATATATTTTGCTTCTGAGAAATGTTTCTTCAGTGCAGCTGAAGAATTTAAAAAACCTATTGGTGTGGGGAGTAGGGAAAGACTTTCTTAGGTCATAGTGCTAAGAAAAACCAGGGAGGGTACATTTTTATTTAACTAGTTGAATTGTAAAATTTTCCAAGCTGAAAATATAGATTGTGATACTACATATATTCAGGCTTCCTGAATCCACTGAGCTTAGTAATAACTGAGCAGTTTAACCCTGCTGTTGGTATCACTGTTCTGCTATTCATATACAAAGCAGTTCACCTGAAAACCTGAACTGCAATGTTTATTCTGTTTAAATAACTTACAAATGCTACAGCAAAATAGCTGGCAAAATCAACAGAATTCTTTTTTTTCCTCATTCAGTTGTGTCCAATTCTTGAAGACTGCCTGGACAAATCTTTGCAGTTTTCTTGGCAAAGTTTTCTAAAGTTTGCCTCCTTCCTGGGACTGAGGGAAAATGACTAGCTCAATGTTATGAATAAATGCCTAACTTTGTATATGGCAGTGCATGGGTTAACCCACCTTCCTCACCTAACCCTTCCCTTAACCCCTCCTTACCTTGACTCCGCCTTCATGGTACATAAGTCTGTGCACAGGGACTGACCAGCCCAGTTCCAGATGTGCACCTGAAAGGAGAAGACATGGTATAAATAAATGCCTTTGAATTAAAGACAAATTGTATTTGTGGTTATTGGGCAAGGTCCTTGGAAAAACAATTCACAAAATGGTAGCAGAGGATGGTTTTGCCCAATAACCCAGGAATAATATCTGAAATGGAAAGAAGAATGAACACGAGGTCCATCACCAGACTAATGGCAGAGCTGCAGGAATCCGAAGGCGCCACAGCTAGAATTCCAGCTGCCATGGAAGTGGGAGACCTGGACCAGACAGACAGGAGCATGAGGCCACGAGAAAATGCAGCAAGGGATGAATCACCCGAGAGAGATGAGCTAAGAGAGACCATACAAAGAATGATGGAGGCCTCCATCAGCAAAAGGGAACTCCTCGCGAAACTCCGGGACCTACTAGATGACCACGGGGCAGCGATGAGCTCCCAAGAACAAGATCACGAGACTGCCAGCCTGGTAAGAGAAAGATACCCCCTGGCAGAAACCCAGGACTTGAACGGTTCCAGTTTTGCGCCATGCTCCCGGTGGCCATCTTGGGATGGTTGCCGACCAATAGGGAGCCGAGATTCAAATTTAATGGCGCGAAACGAAAGAAACCCCAAAACAAATGGGGGAACAACCAAAGACAACCCAGAAAGAAGATACCAAAGCATCAGGAGCTTGCCTGCCAAGCTCGAAGCCAGAAAAATGCATGGGACTCCAGCAGCAGCAACCGGCCCTGCATGCGACCCCCTCGCACCAGCCACAAACCGCAGGGAGACAACCACAAGCCGAGGGGACTACGGGGGGGGCATCGTTGTTGATGCATCGCCCCAGCTCCCCCACCTGAGGAACACGCACCGCAAGGGCGATCGCCAAGCACCGATCGCACACGAGACATGCTGATGGCAGGACTTGAACTCACCACCCACCGCACCAGGAGCACGAGACCCGAGGGAAGGGGAGCACGCCGGCTACTCACCCTCCATGCGACCTCTGCCAGGCTTCCTCACACATCCAGGGACCAGCGACCAGGGATCGGGACCACTCACCGCTGCCGCTGCTGCGCCGCCGAACCCCAGGAGTCCTCGACTTACGACCTCCTTGTCTCCTCGCCTCTCTCCAGCTTCCAGCAGGGATCCAGCCCCATCGATGGATGCCTACCTCCAGGGATGAAGCCGGATACCCCAGGGGTGAGTCCGAACCCCCAACCATAGGCCTAGGCCGAGGCCTAAGAGCAGCAACAGCCAGCTACTCACCCACCGACTACAGACGTGAAATAGGCTTCGCGCATGCTCAATCAGCTCCTGTAAGAAGAGAAGAGGAGAATATAAATACAAGTCCATACAGAGTCGCAAACAGCATCCCCAAGCCATATTGTGATTTCCCTCACCTGAGATACCATGGACAGCAACAGACTGTGAGTAATTTGCCACACAGCTCAGTAAATTTACCAGCTGACTTTCCCACTCTTAAATTAGATGGATCAAACCTTATGCAGTGGAATCATTAACTCCAGATTTTATTTTTAAGGGAGAACATGTTATTTTTAATTGATGACCCTCCCACGAAACCTTGGACTCTAGAAATAGACTGCTTGCACCACAGGGCTTATTATATAGTCATAGCAAGTATTTCACCAAGCGTATATCCCAGTCTTAGCCATTACCTAACTGTATCTGAAATACTGCAGAAAATATTTAACTTGTTCTACAGTAAAAGCGCTGCCACCACAGCCAAGATATTCAGGGAATTCCTCTCAGCTAGGCACAAGGCAGGAACTCCCATGGGTGAACACATATTAAACCTGAATGCCGCAAGGGCTGAGTTGATACAAAGGGGGGAGGATATATCAGAGGAAAGTATGAAAAGCATTGTCATTAACTCCTTGGACTCTAGCTGGGATAACTTCATAATGAAGCTGGATAGCATAAGCCTAGGCCACCTCACACTTGAGTCACTGACAAACAGAATAATAGCAGAAGACAGTTTAAGGAGGGACTGCTCCATCAGCCGCAGGGACAGCAAACCAACAAAGAGGGTTGAGTTCCAAACCAGGAACCAAGACTACCCAGAATGTTTCACCTGTGGTTCCAAGAACCACTATAAAAGGGATTGTCCCAAAAATTCGAGGGGAAGGGATTACACCTACTGCAGGGAAAGGGAAGGCCGGAAGCCAGGGCTGCCCGATACATCCTCACCTAAGAACAGATATAGACGCAGAGACTCCCTCAACCCCAGGGACAGAAGGGGAAATAGAGACAGCTCCAGGGAGAGCCAATCAGGATGCATGTATGGGATCAGGGAAAACACACACACACACACACACACAAACGAGAGAGGGAGAAGCGTGGCTCATTGATTCGGGAGCCACCAACCATACAACTCATGACAGAAAGATACTGACTTCATTTACAGAGGAGAACTACCACATTAAGGTAGCCAATCAGAACAAAGTTCTAGTGACAGGAAAAGGAAATACATTCATAAGCGGGATAGGCAAGATAGAGGGGTATTGCTCATATCCGAAATACCCCACAATATTTTAGCAACGCTTAAACTCAGCAAAGACATGGGTATAGAGACCACCTTCAAGGAAGGAAATGCCTACATGACCAAGGGCAGGAAAAGCATCAGCAACATAGTCATTGATGGAGGGCTAACATACCTCCATCCTAAAGGGAATAGCCAAACCCATATAATTGCTCAACTAGAAAGCACAGAGAACAAGGCCGATGCCCAAGTCAAGATAGAGGGGGACAAGGAAGATGACGCCACTGAAGATAGACACAACTGCAACACAACACACAAAGGGAAGTTGCTAATTGGTAAGCCCATTCACAATGACTGTACCCACTTGCTACATAGAAAGTTGGGTCATGCCAGCTTCCCAGTCATCCAAAAAATGACAGAATGTACCAATGGTTTGAAAATAAAAGGCTGTAAAAACTACTTAGAGTGCTCCATATGTAAATCCTCTAAACTAAAGACCAAACCTATACCTAGGAAGGCCACCCGCACCACCAACTCCATCTTCCACCTGGTACACATGGACATTGTAGGCCCCATGAAGCCCTCTATAAAATACAAAAAGAGATACTTCCTAACAATAGTAGATGACTTCAGCTGCTATGGCTTTGTGTATACCATTAACCATAAGATCGAGGTATTTCAAAAATTTAAGGAATTTTACAAGAGGGTGGAGACACAACACAATACAAAAGTAAGGCAGATAATGACGGATAGGGGGTCTGAGTTCCTGTCAAGGGACTTCTCGAACTGGTTAAAGTTGCATGGGATAATACATTACACGACTTCTCCTTTTTCCGCGTTCCAGAATGGAGTTGTAGAAAAAAGGAACGGAGTTCTACAAACAATGTTGAGATGCACTCTAGAGGATGCAGGGTTGGGACAATCACTCTGGGCAGAAGCACTCACCTATTCAAATTACACATTGAATAGGCTCTGGTCTAGCGTAGTAGAAAGAACACCTTACGAGGTGATGTACGACCGAAAGCCAAAAATTACACACTTGCACATATTTGGGGTCACGGCGGATGTACATATCCCCAGACAGCTGAGGCGAAAGGGAGACAAAGTCTCAAAGAGATTAAGGTTCATGGGGTATGAGCCCGGCACAAAAGGGTACAGATTCATCGACAGAGACAATAGGTTCATCATATCCAGGACCGCGGTGTTCCACGAGAACACCAACTGGTCAAAGATACATCTCAACGAGACACTCATCAGACAGGAAGACATAGACAACATAAGGGATAAGGGCAAACATACCACATTAGAAACAGAAACACAAGAAAGGCACAAACCTAGACACCAAGAGATAGTCACCAAAGGGTGGAAGGAAGACCACCCCATCATTAAGGTAGATGCAGTCACAGAGAAAGAAGCCAAATACACTGACGCACGACCAAACAGGCCCATAAGACACAACAGAAATAGAATGCCAAAGAGATTTGAGGATTATGTTATGTCCATACACCCAAATAAAACGACCCCCAACTCATACGAGGAAGTAATCAGTCTGCCACAGGAAGAGAGAAATAGGTGGAAACAGGCCATGGAGAAGGAGATGGCTAGCCTAAGGGAACTAAATGTGTACACCCCCTCTAAGGTCCCATCCGACAAAACACTCATAGGTTCAAAATGGGTTTTCAAAATTAAGGAACTCAAAGACAACAAGACTCTCTATAAGCCTAGGCTCGTGGCCCAGGGGTTTGCACAGAGGTATCCAGACGACTACACGGACACCTATTCACCAACAGTTAGAGCAGAAAGTGTCAAAAGCGCCCTAGTAATAGCATCCATCCTAGGCCTAGAAGTCTATCAATTTGACATTCAGACTGCCTACCTCCATGCAAAGCTAGACAAAGAAATCTATGTCAGGGCACCCCCAGGGAAGGACATGAAAAAGGGAGACACTTGGTTACTGAACAAAAGCCTGTACGGATTAAAGCAGTCGGGAAAAAGATGGTATGAGTGTTTAGCCAAAACGCTCAGGGACATGGGTTTCACCGCCACCTCAGCGGACCTCTGCCTCTTCGTCAAGAGGGAGGGCACTTCAGTCGAGTACGCACTCATTTACGTAGACAACATTCTATACTTAGGACAACACAAATGGAAATGTGATGAATTTGCTGAGAAACTGGGAGAACATTTCACACTCAAGACCCTAGGGGGAGTCAACAGATATCTAGGGGTACAAATCGAGAAAACAGACAATGGGTTCAGGGTATCACAAAAGGAAAAAATATTAGAACTTATACACAGGTGTAACATGAAGGATGCCAAACCATGTGAAACACCCACGCAAACAGACTTCCTGAAACATATGCATGAAGAAGGGGAGTCATTTAAGGATAACATTCTGTACAGATCCGTCATTGGATCCCTCCTATATATTGCCAATTGGACAAGGCCAGATATCAGCTTAGCAGTAAACCTGTTATCCAGGCATGTCAGTGAACCCAAAATATACCACTGGGAAGGTGTAAAACGGATAATCAGGTATCTGAAATATAGCATAGACGCATACCTATGTCTGGAACCGACAAGTTCCAAAGAACCCGTATTGACCTGCTATGTGGACGCTGACTGGGCAGGTGACACTAAGAGTAGAAAAAGCACCTCTGGTTATATATTTCTCATCAATAATTGCCCAGTACATTGGTACACCGGAAAACAGAATTTGGTTGCCACGTCCACAGTGGAAGCAGAGTACATCTGTCTGTCAAAAGCGGCTAACAATTTAGTATGGTTCGATGATCTACTTTCCAACATATGGACCGAACCAGCTTATCCAATAACAATTCACGAGGACAATAAAGCGGCCATAGACATTTCCAATGCAGACGCAGTAGGCCAAAGATCCAGACACATCGACATCAAGCACAAACACGTCAGACAGTTATTGAACGTAGGTTTCATCAGAGCCATACATTGCGAGACTTCTGAACAAATCGCAGACATTCTGACAGAACCATTACCAAATAAATAACACACATATCTGACATCAAAACTAGGAGTAGCTATGCATTGTACGGAGCCAACTCCAAACGTTAGACATTTAGAGGGGAATTTGTTATGAATAAATGCCTAATTTTGTATATGGCAGTGCATGGGTTAACCCCACCTTCCTCACCTAGTCCTTCCCTTGACCCCTCCTTACCTTGACTCCGCCTTCGTGGTACATAAGTCCGTGCACAGGGACTGACCAGCCCAGTTCCAGATGTGCACCTGAAAGGAGAAGACATGGTATAAATAAATGCCTTTGAATTAAAGACAAATTGTATTTGTGGTTATTGGGCAAGGTCCTTGGAAAAACAATTCACACTCAAGGTCACCCAGTTGGCTTTGGGCCAAAGCAGGACTAGAATTTAGTCTCCCATTTCTAGCCTAAAGCCTTAACCACTACATCAAATTTGCCCTCTTTATTCATTACATTTGTTCATTTAGGCATCCTCAAACATTTGAGAGTGCCTTCTGGGTTTTCTTTTCTATGTCAGATAAAGAATACTTTTTAATATCTCCCAACTATTCAGAATGGGTGTGTCTGCAGCATAGCAAAGGGTACTCATAAATTCCATATGTTCTAATGCATATAACAGATTCCCAGGCTAATCCAGGCACTCATTCGTGATCCAAGTAGCTTGAGATTTTGAGAGGTGAGTCAGTGTATCTATGTTTTCAATATCATAAAACATTACAAATCACACGATCATTCACATTAACTAAAATAACATTGGTAACTCAGTTTTGGTAAAAAGAAAAAATGTAGTCTATTATCTCAATTAAACATTTGCCTTATTTATTAATAGTTAAGTGAGATTTACACATGCTTCCTTCCAGCATTAAATTTATTCTCAGGCAGCAATTCCATTAAAAAGAAATTCAGAGTCTCTATTTGGCTTTTGTCTGCATCTCAATTTCTCATCTTTCTTAGATGAGAGTGCTTTAATTCACAATCCCTTTTAAAAGTAATGAATTAGTCTATGTCATCAAACCTATGAAACTAGAATCTAAATCTTGCGATGTGACTCAAGTACAAAAACATCTTTACAGGATAGAAAATCACTTTTGAAAAGCAAAAAAAAAAAAAGCAAGAGAAAAAAAGCCTTTATCAAAAAATATATTACTCTTTTTAAGAAAAGTATGGGACAATTGAGGGCATGTATAGTGTGCAATGGCAGGAAAAAAAATGCTCTAAGTGTTTTGCCTCCAAGTAAATCCTAGTTCAGTCTAAATGTCAGTGTTCATGAATGTGTCTGTCTAGATTCTCGTTAATTATGCATAACAGGGTCAGTATTTGGCACCCAGATGAGAAAATGTGGCCAAAGATGTTTTGTGCAGCTGTCAAATGTTCTTTAGCTGATTGGTAGAATAATTAGATACAAAGGGTGAATAGGAAACTCAAAGATCTCTGGAATGTGCAACCACTCCATTTAACTACCTATCTTACTCTTCAGACTACTAACACAGCAGATGCCTCTGACCCCAATGCATCCATATAGGTCTCTAGACAGATACAGTAGGGAATGTTTGTACAAATGGGACTTTTTGGAAATTGGCCTCTGTAGGTGAAGTGGAGCACATAGGCACATCATAATCTGCCCTTTTCATAATGTTACAATGTTTGCAACACAAACACGATAGAATAGGAAAAAAATTGCTTTCAAACAGCATGAATAACAGTAAAGCTATTAGAAAATATGAAAATATTGGAATTCTTTTTCTTTTCTTTTTTTTTTTTTTTTTGGCTTTCTGTTTTGTCCAAAAATCAACCAGGGTATAATTTCCATGCACTTCTACTACAACATTTTACTTTCTGCAAAGCCACCTGTATCAGGCACATTTTTTCAGGAATTAATATTATTTAATCATAGCTCTGAGGCTACATTGTTTTTTCAAGTGGCAAGTCTATTAATAATGCTTTACTTTGTACTGTTGCTGAATTTTTATCCTAGGCACTTCGGTCTTTGGAATGTATTCCTACAATTACACAGTATAACAATTCAAATGGATCTTGGAGATCATCTAGGCCAGGGGTCCCCAACCCCGGTCCATGGACCGGGACCAGTCCATGGTCTGATATGAATCAGGCCACACAATCGACAGGTAAATGAGCAAAGCTTCATCTATCCATGCACAGGATGTAGGTTGACCACAAAACCATATCCGGTCCGGTCTGTAGAAAAATTGTCATCCATGAAACTGGTCCCTGCTGCCAGAAAGGTTGGGGATCCCTGATCTAGTCCAACTCTCTGCTCACTGCACAAATCCACTACTATTCACCCTGACAGATGGCCATGCAAAAGACAGCCTTTCCACTATAGAATATTTCTGTTAGGAAATCGCATCTCATGTCCATCCAAAATCTATTTCTTTCTTGTCTTGGAACAGTTCTGTCTTGTTTTCATAATATAGTGTACAAGACACTAATAGTGCATTCCCAGTTAGGATATCCAGGTAAGGAATGTTTAGATAGCATTAAAAAGCCCTAATAAAACTAGGAAGAACATACTCTACACCAGGATAAGACTCTGGTAAAAATCTGCACTATAGGATTGACATGTTATCCTGCCATTCCCATCAATGATATCTGAATATGCTTTGGAATTATTTGATTAGACAGCTGTTCATTTGCCTGGTAATTTAGATCCTTGCCTTATGCTCTGCCAACTCTCTGTGTTATGAAAATTATAATTTTGGCTACTTAAAGTATACTTAACCTATGTGTATGTTGCTCTAGGCCCAGCGCAGTTGGGATGGGTCACAACCATTGGGTATTGGATTGAATTGGGTATTGAACCACACAATTAGAATATTTATCAAATCAAATCTTTATTATTATTCATTTAAAGCTTTATTTCAAAGCAATATAATAAAATAACTTATTGTAACATGAAATAGTAATCAAATAATATTCAGGAATATAATATAATTCAGGAAAACAAATAATGAATATTCAAGAATAAAATAAAGCCAAAAAAAATAATTTTAAACCTCTTCTGCCAGGAAAGGAATCCCAAAGAGATGAGAGTGAGCAGATGCCTTCAAAGCTGAAACATGTACCACCCTCCTGGTTAGGAACTGCATCAATATTATGTCCTGTGGAAGTTTCAGACTAGCTAATATAGGGTCTGAAGCATAATTAAGGCCACCTGCTTTTGCATGTTTTTCCATCTACATGATTTTACTAAGGAGTAGGATACAAGTTTGTCTTATTTTGGAATGAGTTACTGTCCTGAGAACCTCAAAGTTCATGGTTGACGATTCTGCCAAGAATGAAACCATCAAGGTCAAAGAGTCTTTGTTTATATCATGTGCTGATATGGCTGTCTCAAACTTAAGGAGTATCTGTTTTCAATGTTAAATGGGTTAAATACGAGAAAGATAATTCTACTTTATACCAGTATCTCACCAAAGACATGGCAAAACATAGTATGACCCAAGTATGGACCTTTAGTGATTGAAATAAATGCTTCCTTAGTACTGCACTGTAATACTGAAGCATTATATGAAAATATAAAATCATGTAGTTATACATATCATGCACTTAAAGAAAAGTGGTACGTACCACTTTTCAATTTCTTCTCACCAATTTTTTGGTAGAATACCAGCACTACAATGCGTAATATTTTATATTACGCATGGATATTTAATAATATCCAAACTACATAGTCTAGAGCTTCTAATTTATCAGTGTCAGAGTTAGCTGAATTGTTTTTTCCACATTCAGACTATTTTAGGAAGAATTTATTTATGATGTCCTATAGATGGATGGTCGTATGTACGCTTGAGTTGGTCCCTTTTCTTCCTTTCATCCTATCAACCAAAACTTCTTTTCCAAATTTACAGCATGTCTCTTCACTGTTCACTTAAAAAGGTAGTTCTTTATTGTGATCTACCTCATGCAGCCCCTTCATGGATTAATGCCTTGTGGTGGGGAAGGGGCTTGCATAGCTCAATGAAGCTATGAGCTATGCTGTGCAGGGCCAGCCAAGACAGACAGGTCATAGCAGAGAGTTCTTACAAAATGTGATCCACTGGAGAAAGAAATGGCAACCCACTCCAGTATCTTTGCCATGAAAACACCATGGACAGTACCAAAAGAGAAAAAGATATGACGCCAGAAGATGAGCCTCTCAGATCAAGAGGTGTCCGATATGCTACTGGGGAAGAGCAGAGGGATAGTACTAGTAGCACCAGAAAGAGTGAAGTGACTGGGCCAAAGCCAAAAGGACGCTCAGCTGTGGATGCATCTGGTGGTGAAAGGAAAGTCCAATACTGTAAAGATTTTTTTCCATAGGAACCTGGAATATAAGATTCATGAATTAAGGCTGGACGTGGTCAAACAAGAGATGACAAGACTGAACATCGACATCTTAGGAATCAGAAAACTAAAATGGACAGGAATGGGTGAATTTAATTCAGATAACCATCAGGTATGCTAGTGCAGGCAAGAATCCCTCAGAAGAAATGGAGTAGCCTTCATAATCAATAAAAGAGTAGGAACTATGGATGGAGGTTCGCAACATTGTACAAGAGGTAGCAACTAAAACCACCCCAAAGAAAAAGAAATGCAAGAAAGCAAAATGGCTGTCTGAGGAAGCTTTGCAAATAGCTGAGGAAAGAAGGGAAGTGAAAGGCAAGGGAGAAAGAGAAAGATACACCCAATTGAATGCAGAATTCCAGAGAATAGCTAGAAGAGATAAGAATACCTTCTTAAATGAACGGTGTAAAGAAATAGAAGAAAACAATAGAATAGGGAGGACCAGAGATCTCTTCAAGAAAATTGGAGATATGAAGGGAACATTTCATGCAAAGATGGGCATGATAAAGGACCAAAATGGCAGGGATCTAACAAAGGCAGAAGAGATTAAGAAGAGGTGGCAAAATTACACAGAAGAACTATACAAGAATGAGTTTAACTTCCCTGATAACCACAATGGGATGGTCACTGATCTTGAGTCAGACATCCTAGAATATGAAGTCAAATGGGCCTTAGGAAATCTGAGCAACAAAGCTAGTGAAGGTAACAGTATTCCAGCTGAGCTATTCAAAATCTTAAAAGATGATGCAGTAAAAGTGCTACACTCAATGTGTCAGCAAATTTGGAAAACTCAACAGTGGCCACAGGATTGGAAAAGGTCAGTTTACATTCCAATTACAAAGAAAGGCAATGCCAAAGAATGTTCAAACTATTGCACCATTGCACTCATTTCACATGCTAGTAAAGTTATGCTTAAACTCCTACAAGCTAGGCTCCAGCAATATGTGGATCGAGAACTACCAGAAGTACAGATAGAATTTTGAAGAGGCAGAGGAACTAGAGATCAAATTGCCGACATACACTGGATCATGGAGAAAGCTAGGGAGTTCCAGAAAAACATCTACTTCTGCTTCATTGACTATGCTAAAGCCTTTGATTGTGTGGATCACAACAAATTGTGGCAAGTTCTTACAGAGATGAAAGTACCAGACCATTTTATTTGTCTCTTGAGAAACCTATATTCGGGTCAAGTAGCAACAGTGAGAACTGAACACGGACCCACTGATTGGTTCAAAACTGGGAAAGGAGTCTGGCAAGGCTGTATACTGTCACCCTGCTTATTTAACTTATATGCAGAGCACATAGTGAGAAAGGCGGGGCTAGAAGAATTAAAAGTTGGAAATAAGATTGGTGGGAGAAATATCAACAACCTCAGATATGCAGATGATACCACTCTAATGGCAGAAAACAAAGAGGAACGAAAGAGCCTCTTGATGTGGGTGAAGAAGGACAGTGCAAAACTTGGCTTGAAACTCAATAGTAAGAAAACTAAGATCATGGCATCCAGCCCTCTCAATTCCTGGCAAATAGATGGGGAAGAAATGGAGGTACTGACAGATTTTATTTTCCTCCAAGATCACTACAGATGGGGACTGCAGCCAAGAAATTAAAAGACTCTTGCTCCTGGGGAGAAAAGCTATGGCGAATCTAGACAGCATTCTAAAAAGAAGAGACATCACCCTGCCAACAAAAGTGCATATAGTCAAGGCTATGGTTTTTCCAGTTGTAATATATGGCTGTGAAAGTTGGACCATAAGAAAGGCTGAGCACCAAAGAATTGAGGCCTTTGAACTATGGTGCTGGAGAAGACTTCTGTGAGTCCCTTGGACTTCAAGGTGATCAAACTGGTCAGTCCTAGTAAAGGTCAACCCTGACTGCTCTTTAGAAGGCCAGATCCTGAAGATGAAACTCAAATACTTTGGCCACCTAATGAGAAGGAAGGATGCACTGGAGAAGAACTTAGTGCTGGAAAAGATTGAGGGCAAAAGAAGAAGAGGACATCAGAGAATGAAGTGGCTGGATGGAGTCACTGAAGCAGTAGGCGTGAGATTAAATGGACTCCAGAGGATGGTAGAGGACAGGAAGGCCTGAAGGAATGTTGTCCATGGGGTCGTGATGGGTCGGACACGACTTCGCAACTAACAACAACAACCTCTTGCAGTTCTGAATTTGATACATTAATTTTCAAATTGTTCTTCCGGATATTGACTTTTACCAGGAACTAACTAACCCTTATTATATTTTTTCTTTACAAATTCTTTTGATATTATTTTCTGTTCAGTTCGAAGAGCTAAATATGGATTCTGCTGAATAAAACTGAAACTTTTATATGTGTAGACTATTCATATCTGACCTGAAAACAGAATAGGATAGTTTCATCTACAATGTCAACAGGGTCCTATAAAGATTAATGGGGTACCTTCCAAGCAACAAGGACTTGAGTGATTTCAAGGATTCCAAAGATTCAAAAAATCAATTTTGCTGAAACTGTCTTTGCTTAATTTAACATCTTATAGTATTTGACATCCCTCTGGCCTGGTGTTAGTAGAAAATAACAGACTTCTAGGTGTAACTGTCATATTTACAAAGGAAAATACATATGTAGAATACTCATATTCTTCACATTAAAATTAAAAGCTTCTGTTAATTATAGTTAGTGTGTGTGTGTGTGTGCGCACACACACACACACACACACACACATATATATTTAATTTCATAGCATTCAAGAACTAATTGAAGCAGATGTGCCTTTGGATCTAAAATTTAGGTGCTTGCAAACATGTCTCGGTCACTGTTTCATCAATGTTTTACAAACCAGCAGTTCCTCCTTGAGGCTCAAAGTATTATAAAAGAAATCATAAAATATTATAATTTTACTGACGTATAGCTATGAGGTATAAAATAAATGCTGTTTACAGTGAAGAATTTTTATGTCCAAATTTCAGTTTCCAAATAGTATCACTTTTATGAAAGGATTGTAATAATAATAATAATAATAATAATAATAATAATAATAATAATAATAATAATAATACATCATCAACAACAACAAAGGTTGTTGCAGCAACCTGTATCAACCATTAGCACCAATCAATGGTATTTATGATACATTTTTAAATGTATCATATTTACTCAGTTGACTGAGTTTCATGTTTAATGAATAAAAGAAATAATAATAATAATAATAATAATAATAATAATAATAATAATAATAATAATAATAACATGATGTTCATTTGAACTGGATTTTTAAGCAGAACTAATACAGAAAGAGATATGGTTAACGATTGCTTTTATTGAAGTGATTTAAAGATCTTGAAAATTTATTGCAACCTCATAAAAATTTTAAATGTAATCCACAAAAAAAGACTCCATTCCATACAAATTAGCAGACTGTTTGGCCTTCACTGCACCAGAAGATTTACTAAACAATCACTATAATTGCATGGAAGCCACAATGCCAAACTGTCTTGTACTGTTTCCATTTTGTTAACATTAGTGGTGTTCCGACGTATACACAGCATAAGAGAATGGTGTAATGTTTCAGAACAGAGAGTCATCGTATCAGAAGTCAAGAGGATAAGAATGCACTTGATTGATAAAGATAGCCCATAGCCTACAAGAGGTGAAAAAGAATGAGCTTTTTTCTAGATTGATAGCTATTCTGATATATGAATATGGTTGGAGAGAAAGCAATTGTGGTGAGTGGTGATTTTAGATGACAAGGAATTAGATTTTCAGAGGGCATACAGATTCCAGAGAAGAGTCACTTGGGAAAGCTGAGATAAAGGCGAGATAAAAGATTAGAGATATAGGCTGGAGACTCTTGAGTTGGCTAGCTATACTCAAGTTAGGATCTTTGTCTATAGGAGCACACTAAGTATAGTGGACAGCAGAATGCTGACTGAGATGATAGATTTGGCTTTTTAATTATGTGTTGGATCCTGACTAGTAGTTTTCTGTTGGTCCAATTATCATTACAGTTTTAATCTTGGTGGGGTTGGGAAGTGATGACAGATGTTGGAACAAATTGTTTTCTTCTGATCTCTGGAACGTCCTATTTTGATAACAATGAACTACCATATAATATCTTCATTTACTCATCAGAATGTGTTTTGTTTTGGATCACTGAGTCACATTTCTTAAGCAACCCCCCCCCCCCCCAATTCATACCTTTGATGTACCACTATTGGTCTGGAAAGGAATGTGTTTCTGTTCACTTTGGCATGGCTTTTTTGCATTAGTCATGTTTGCAAATGATCAGATCAGTCGAGCATGACTTTTTATTATTATTATTAAGCTAGTCATTAGTCATGTAGCAAACAATCATTCAACAAGTAAAGAAAGGCTGTTTTCTACTCAAATATGGACACTGTCCATATTTGGTCATGCTCTTTATTTCCTTCTTTTTATTTTGATTTACAATAATCCAGATACCAACCTATTAAAGCCTAATTATTTCATTAACTAGTTTAAAAGATTTTATATCTAGAAATGAGGTCCTGGAAATCTACTGGTTAGGGGTGGGATGAGGTTAGCCTTCATTTTAAATATGATATTCTGCTTTGAAAAGTTCTGAGGGCCTCATAAATAAAATGAACTTTCAATTATTTGTGCAACAATGATTAAGGAAGGTCACTGAGATTATGCAACAATATATTTTTTTAATTCTACTACTCTGTATAGTTTTGTAATTAAACACCTCATTTGTTCTATGATTGATTTATACAAATCAAGTTTATTTAATCATTATTCATTTGTTTAAATTCAGTACATTTCAGTAACCACAGTAATTCTTCCCCCTAGCCCTTTTCTCCTTTTAAATTTCATTGCAAAACTAATTTCAGCAGCATTACGAATAGTTCAGAAACTACTGGAATATAATGCTTTATAATTATGGACTGTTCCACTTTTTTAAAGCAAGGTGATAAAACAATAGACATCACAAAAATAAATAAATAAATTGGCTCATGGCAGAATAATAATTTAAAATAATAGAAATGGTAAAATAATAGAAATGAATATATGTAGCTCAGGATTGTCATGTGTCCTGTGAAGTCCTTGGTGCTTCTGAGTTTGGTTGTTTGCTTGAGATATTTCATAACCTAAGTAGATAATATCCTCAGTACAAGTAAGTGTGGGATTTGCTCCCTGTTTACGTATACACAGTAATTTGCCATGGCAGATTTTTTTGTTGAAGAAGGCATGTTTCTTCTTGGTAATTCCTTGACTAGGTTATAGGTTTCTGCTTGATAGCTTGTCTGGTGCTAATACCTACTTATCTGGTCTTTTTATTTCCTTCTTTTGAATGGTATGCAAATATGGTTTATTTCTATGCAATCTATTGATGACTGATTTCTCTGAATGCAAGTTTCTAGGAATTCCCTAGCACTTTGGGATTTAGCTTGGTTTAGGATGCTCACAGTTAACATTATGGTTGAGTCCATTCATGTGTTCGAGATGAAAGTTTTTATCATATCTTCTGACTACTAGTTGGTGTCCATGATGTTTATGGGTGATATGCAAATCTGGTCTACATAGTGGCTGGTACAGTCCTTACACCATATGTTGTTGATGACTCTCTCTTTTTTTTCTTGATTTACTTATGATGTTTCGAAGGGTTTTCATTTAAAATCAGTTTGGTTGCTGAACCTAAAACAGAGACAGTTTCCCTGCACTCCCACATGATTGAAAAAATGAGAAAGAATGTGACAATGAAAATTGAATGTAGACATGCACATTCATTACTTAGTGTATTCATTCCACAACCCACCTTAAACTAAAAGGGCCCAGTTCATTCAGTTCTTTTTTTCATTCTAAATGAAATGAATAACCATCATCATTATCCTTCATACTAATTTCCTAAGATATAAAACAGAAATTATAATAACTAACTCTCTCAATACTCTGGGGTTTCTCAAATTTAATTAGCTACCTTTATATGTTTTGATCCCTCTTTAGGTACAGAAGAGGATGGGGGTAAGTAGAATTAGCCTCTGCAATTAGCAGGTAACTTGAAGTACTGCTGTGCTGAAAATTTATTTTCATAAAAAAAAACCTGCTCTCATTTAATTAGATAAAAATGATTTGTAATAAAGAAAGGATTTTTGACAAAATCTTGATAGACAAGATCTGACATTCTTATGCTTGTGTTATTTAAAAAATAGCCAAGAGAAATGTATAAGTGTTTAAATTTTATCATTTCTCCAGCAGTCTTCAGCTCTTCTGGTTTCTTACACCTCAATTAAATACGAAGGGAAGATATGACCAAGAAATTCCTCCCAGGAAATCTTTTTTTTTTTCCTCTCAAGAAGAAAAAGCAGTCAGAAAAGCTGAAGAGCATTAGAGAGAACTGTAACAAGGAAAAAAACAAAAGTACTTTCTACTCAGAAATACAATGAAAATAAATGGTAAAGAAATTCTAAAAAAAACCCTTAGAATAGATGAAAATCATTTTCATGGGAGGAAAAACAAGCTACCAAAAATGGATGGACTGATTGTGGCACAACTTTATCATAAAATCCAAAGATGTATTAAGGCTGCTATAAATAGACATTATATTGACCACAATAGTATAAAGTTAGACAATCTGAACTTCATTTCTAAATGACAAGGTTTTCTGTGTAAGTTGGTGGTATCCTGAGCTGAAAGGACACAATTTTCTTCCCCTCTGGAGTTAAAAATCTACTCCAATTTTGGATAATATCCAAAAAACTTTAATGGCAGAAACAAAGAGCCAAAAGGGATTTTCACACAAAAATTCTATATGCATCAGATTTCACCCATAGTTATAAATACAGAATGGATAAAATGTATTATATATGCATATGTATACATATACCTACACATACACATACATATACATACAGTGTATGCATGTGGCAAATTTCTGCTAAAGAATTTCACTGGTGTTTGAAAGTTTCCTTACTTTTACTCTTCAACTTTACAAAATTAAATTAAAAAATTGCTGCCTACATAATTCTCTGCCTGTGGCATGACAACATGTACAACATGAGATAACATTTGGGTAGTTTATGAACTGGACACATGACTGTTATTAATCACAATCTTGAACATAGTCTTGAAGCTTTGTGCAAGACTCTTGAACATAGTCTTGAAGTTTTAGTCTCAATTTCTGTAGCTCAGTAAAGTTGCTTGATTTCTAGCAGTTGATTCAATGAAGTTTGCTGCCAATAATTCAGCTCTAAAAGTCACCAAAACATATCTGAACCTACCTATATTGTGTCTGTGCTTGCTTTCACAAACTGATTAGAGTTGTGCAGTGACTAGATGTAAAGGTGACCAGATTTTAACATTGGTAAAGAGGGACATTGTGGGCGTGGCTTATTTTGTGGGCGTGGCTAGCTGGTCATGTGACTGGGTGGGCGTGGCTAGCTGGTCATGTGACCGGGTGGCCATGGCTATGTGTATAGGGTAAGGTGAACAGATTTTAACATTGGTAAGAGGGACACCATTGTGGGTGTGGCTTATTGTGTGGGCATGGCTTGGAGGCCATGTGACTGGGTGGGCGTGGCTAGCTGGTCATGTGACCGGGTGGCCATGGCTATGTGTATAGGGACTACTCAGAGGGCTGGAAAGTCATTTCTGACAGGTCCTCACACTTTTGACTGGTCCTCACACTTATGACCATCCTCACATTTATGCCCGTGCAGCATTCTTAACAACCATGTCACTCATTTCACAACTGCTTCTCTTCACCATGGTGATAAGATAGGGAAAAAAACGTAAAATGTGAGGACAGTCGTAAGTTCGAGGACTGGTCAAAAGTGCGAGGACCAGTCAAAAATAACTTTTTCAGCCCTCTGAGTAGTCCATATGCACAAAAGGACTAACCAGAGGGCTGAAAAAAGTCATTTCTGACAGGTCCTCACACTTTTGACTGGTCCTCACACTTATGACCATCCTCACATTTATGCCCGTGCAGTATTCTTAACAACCATGTCACTCATTTCACAACTGCTTCTCTTCACCATGATGACAAGATAGGGCAAAAATGTAAAATGTGAGGACAGTCGTAAGTTCGAGGACTGGTCAAAAGTGCGAGGACCAGTCAAAAATAACTTTTTCAGCCCTCTGAGTAGTCCATATGCATAAAAGGATACAGTAATTGAGAGGGATGAAGGAAGGGAAGGGAAATTAGAGTAGGAGTGACGGTTAAGAGAGGGAGGAAGAGAGGAGGAGAAGGAGAAAGGAAGAGGAAGTAGGGAGGAGAAGAAGAGGGGGGGAAGAGAAAGTAAGAAGGAAAGAAAAGAGAGGTGGTAGGTTTGAGGAGAAAGACTGCTGTACAATAAAAAAGATGAAAGGGAAGAAAGCCAACCCCAAACAAATATAAAGATATTAAGATAAAGAATGAATTGTTAAACTTTAAAGAATAAAAGAGAACAAATATGAATAAATAGCAATAATTAGAAACACACATACATACAATGTATTTTCTTTGAACAGAATATTTGGCTGGTTCACAAATTTAAACAGTGTTTAGTCATTTCAATTAAATTTACAATTTCTATATTTCCTTTTTGCCATATTTATTCCTCATCTATTTTTTTAAAAAAACAATATTACCCTTCATCCTCATCTCTAATCTTAATCAAATTCAATTTTTCCCTTCTATTTTATACCCCTTCCCATTGTCATCTATTTTTATATCCATCCTCACATTGGTTAATTATGTAATTATGTAATACAGTTGTTTAATACAAATTCAACATTTTAATATAAATCAATTAGTTATATAACTATCTTTTTTTGTATATTAATCAATATGAACATGAATATTCCAATTATTTCCATGCAATCCAATTTCTTACAAATCAATTAATTATACTTACCAATAATAATAAACCAAATAATTTCTCCCATATATTCCTCCGAACCACAACTTAACCATTTCTGCTTTCAACACAGTATACAATTAATAATATCTCAATTATTACAATTCCCTAGTTAAAAAGAGCTTTTTTTTCTTTTGTGTTTTAAAATCTTGAACTCTCCTCTTTTGCCCTAAATAATTTTCCATTGTTTGCACTTACCTTTTTTGGTGAGGAAAAGGAAAATAAATCTGCTGCCTAATTTTCCAACGTTGCAAGCAAACCGCAAAGCCAACAGCCTGTTTTACTTTCACTTTCGTTTTGAGCTTGGTTTGCACAAAGAGGAAAAAAAACTGAGCAATTTAGCAAGAGCAGAGCCCTGTGCAAATCAGCTGAGAGGGGGAAGCCGAGCTAATTAACGTAGGGCGGCCCTTTGAAGCCCCGCGGCAAGAGTTTAAACAGGTTTTTTCCCTCTAGCCATCAGCCGGGACTCAGGAGGCAGAATGAAAAATCGGGACTTTTTTAAAACGCCGCGGGACGCGGGACAAATTGCTCAAAAGCGGGACTGTCCCGCCAAAAGCGGGACGTCTGGTCACCTTACTAGATGTTCATAGGCCAGATCATAGAATCATAGGACTGGAAGGGACCTTGGAAGTCTTCTCATCCAAACTTCTGCTCAAGACAGGAGATCTTATACCATCCTGGACAAATGATTGTCCAGTCTCCTTTTGAAAACCTCCAGTTTCTACATTCCAGAAATAGTCTAGCCTCTTCTAGGTAGCCTAGGGATAATCTGACCGCATCTTATTCCTATTTCTACAGCACAGTTCAAGAAATATAGAGTCCTGTTCATGCAGAAAGGAATATCTCCCTCTAGCTTTACAAAAATTGTAGTCTTCTAGTATGCATGTTGCTCTGTTCATTAATGAGATCCCTGATGGTCCTTGCCTTCCTAATCAGCCAAGTATCTAGAATTTTCTAGACAAACTGTGCCAGAACAAACACAGCCCAAGAGTATGAATATGAAGAGTATTAATGTGTTATATCATCACACTTACCCAAAGTGACGACAACTCTATCAGATGTTGGATGCTTTCCCATAGTTATATTATGAGTTCTTAAAATAATTAATGGGGGAGGGTGCAATTCAGTTTTAACTGTTGCTAGTAATAGATGAGTTCATGATGCAACAAGGAGCTTCAAATTGAAATCCATATCCTCATCACAGTAGGGTTCAAAAACTCTAGAAAGTTCCTAAAATAATTAATGGGGGAAGTAGTGCAGTTCAGTTTTATCTGTTGCTAGTAGTAGATGGCCAGCCCATGATGCAATAGGGACTTCAAAATTAAGTCCATATTCATGATTATAGTAGGGTTCCAAAGCTCTAGCAAGTTTAATGTGGATGGTAGCAAACAAGCCTACAATCTACACCTGAGCTGGTATCTGTGTACCAAGACACATTGGATTTGATGCTATTTGCAGCAGCATCCTTCCTTTCATCTTTTCATTGCATAACCCTGGCTTATCTAAGCAATTCTGTTTCTCTGCTACTGAACGTATTATACACAATGTCATAACACTTTATGTGACAACATGTACAATATGAGATAATATTTGGGTAGTTTATGAACTGGCCACATGACTGTTATTAATCACAATCTTAATTCTTATTGATCTTAGAATAGTTTTAGACTCCAAAAGTGTATAAGAGCCGCGGTGGTGCAGTGGTTAGAATGCAGTACTGCAGGCTACTTCTGCTGCCTGCTGGCTGCCTGAAATTTGGCAGTTTGAATCTCACTCAAGATTGATTCAGCCTTTCATCCTTCCAAGGTCAATAAAATGAGGACCCAGGTTGTGGGGGAAATATGCTGACTCTGTAAACAGCTTAGAGGGAGCTGTAAAGCACTGTGAAGCGATATATAAGTCTAAGTTCTATTGCTATTGCTATAAGTGTACATACTTATGAGTTTAATAAGTGATTTACATTTTACCTGGTATTATTTGGTTATAAAAATAAAAAAAAATCTTCGTCCTCCTCTCTACTTTACTTACATTTAGACATAAAATTTAACAATGATTATTTTGATTTACAGATTGTATTTCATTACAGTTTAGGATGAAGAGCACAGAAGAGCAATATTTGACCTCATTATTATCTTCGTAATATTTATTTTTGCTTACTGCTGAGATGGCTGCAGCCTTATGCTGATCTTTGACCAAAATAAAGATTTATTTTATTTTTCATTGGTTTTAAAATTAGGAAGGCCAGTTTTCCATAAACATGATTATACATGTTCTGTGTGTGAGAGAGGGAGGGAGGGAGGGAGGGGAGACAGAGAGATCTTCTCTTTGTGTACAGCAGGTAAGTTCTGAGATTCACAGTGTAAATAATACACATAGATTCAGTCATTCAATGCAGGGTTTACTCTTTCTAGGCATACCTACTGTGGAAAAAACATCCAGGCCCAAGTCCAATTTATATTATCCTATAGGCCTGGTTGGCTAAATTCCTAGTTAGATAAATTATGGGACTAACTCACTTTTAAAGGATAGAAACAAACAGATTGTAAGAACACATTGTGACAAATACCCTCTATTTAGATGTGTCTTATCAAGCAGTGGTTCTTACCAATGATGAGAGTGAAGTTATTTTTTTTCATGCTGTTTACTAGTTTATGACTCACGTAAGCTTAATTGCTAGCATCATAAGTTCATTGAATATGCATAGTATTATTTCTTGACACATATTTGACATACATGTGCGTTTTGCTTCTGGATTTCAAAATGCTAATTTTTATATGAAAATCAAGATATTAAGTATTCTGTAATTAGAATTTATTTGTAATGTATGATAGATGCTTTACAAATAGACTGTTTCGCCCTAAGCCTATATATATATAAAGTTCTCACAGGGAGTAGTTATTGCATGAACATGAGCCAAGTTCAAATACTCCCTGTACCTTTTCACTTAGTCTAGTGCTGTGCTTATATCACAGAGTCAATCTTTTCCCCTTATATAGGTCTAAACCTCTAATGAGGTAGCTCATTAAAATCTTTTTCATTCCTTGTACCTTAGACACTGGCGTTATGAAGGAAAACTATATCTAGGAAGGAGGGACAAAATAAATTCATGAAAAAATATACTTAGGATCATTACAATCTATAGCTGTTGGGCTGCTGAAAAGAATAATAGTCATTTTCTATTTAAACTTAACAAAATCATGTGAGCTGTCAAGCTACGGTTGTAAATTGGATGGCTACCATATAGTTATATCATGTCTGTTCTTTTTCAATCCATGTCTGGGTAATTCAAAGTATGGCTTAAACTTTTAAAAGTCTAATTGGCTTGGGACCATCTTATCTAAAATAATGACCTCCTCATTACTCCTGCCAGTATTTTAGATATATCCCATTAAATTTCTCTTCTACTTTTAGGCCAAGCATTTATTTCACTATGATATCACCTCATTGATGAAAATGCAGGATCAAAGTTAAGGGGAGGAAAGCAGAACACTACATAGGGAAAGAAAAAGGGGACCACCTGAAGATTTTCCCTTGTGCAAATTCCCTCCCCAATATGGCTACCCTCCACCTTATTTTTAAGTGCATCTGTATAGTGCTAGAATAGAGGACAATTTCTTCTTCCATTCTCAGATAATAATTTCATAACTAAAGGAAGATCTAGAGTGAGTGAAAGAAGCTCATTTGTAGTGAATACTTGTAATATACACAGATTTATTTTCTTTTTGAGAAGAAAATTAAAGCAGAAGATTTAAATAGTCTCCTTTTTCTCCATAAACTAACCAAACAAACAACATCCATATTCATGAACCAAATAACCAATAACAATGAAGTTACACAGCAAAATAAAATAACAAAATTTTAAACAATATAAAGTATCGAAAGAGAATAAAAAGCGAAATAGACAAAATAGGAAATTAGCTACTGATATTATCCTCAATATGGGAAAAATAAATGTGTAAGTTGTTTATTATATAATACTGTAGCTAAACAATCTAAACCATAAGCCACCTAATTGCATAGCAATTGCACAAAGTTTAGCTCCCATTCTGGATGTTTCAGGAGATGCATCGGCCTCTATAAGCACATTCAATTTTTTTTTTAATTATTTATGATTCTTGTAAATGTCCTACTCTCATTTCTTTCAAAGAAGATAAAATAAAATGCTATGGAATTAGTGGGCCTTTTAGGGTGGCACTCAGTGGTGTGTTGCCCTGGTTCGGACTGGTTCGCAAGATCCTCGAGGCTTAAGAAATGGATGGGAATACCAAATATGCTTCTTCCTGTATTTTTTGTTTTGAAGATGTGAAAAGCTGAAGATGCTTATTGTATGAGAAGCAAAACCCCTTCAAGAGAAAAATCACTGAAAGTCCAGTTGCCTTTTGGGGAAGCACCTTTGAGAAAACCATCACATGTATGACTAAAATCTCCATAGATGATTGGGATTCCCAATCCATTTCCTTCCAAATGGATGGGAAGCATTGGTTTATCCAGATTTTAATAGTATGGCAATAGTAGTTGCCATATTATTGCCAATAGTATGGCAAAGAGATTATGGAACTGTACTGTAGTTCTCAAAATTGAATTCCATATGTGGCAATAACCACATTATTGGGAAATTGATTGGTGAGTTTTTCCTCTCCTTTTTCCCTTCTCCAATCAGCAAATATTGCCATTAAAACTGGGCTATATCTGGTTAACCTTGCAACAGCCTTAATTTGGCAAGGGTTGATATCTCAACCATCCCTTTGATATTTGGATGCTCTGGCCCTTTCACTTTTTATCAATAATCAGTGTGTTTGTCTTGCCAGTGAAGGTATTACTTTGAGCTGCTTTATGCAAATCAGCAGACTTTAAATTATTGTTCATAATTTTGGATTTTTATGTCACACATGGATGAGCAAATGCACACAGGAAAGTAAATAAATGGGAGGGAGATGGAAGAAAGGAAAAACACAGCCACTCTAAAAAGAGGTGGGGGAAGTAGTGCAAAATAGAATATAAAATGCCTGAAATAGAGCCAGTGGGAGTGGGGAGGGTGCACATTAAACATTATATTTGAATTTGCTTTGCAGAAGGATTAAATGCTCACTGTGGACTAGGAGGGAATCCATTTCTCATGGTGAATTTATATCAGTCCACAGGGAGCCTTATCAAGGCGCAGCTGACTAATGAAGATCATTTTCAGTTGATTTCATTAGTATTTAAGTTATAGCATAAAGCACTTTCCCTTGGGTGCTCTGAAAGTTAGTGATTTACATATATTTGCCAGGAAAATTTTGGTCTGGCTAATGTAAAAGTGATTTGTTAGCCGAGTGCAGATTTCTTTTCATCTACCTCACCTAATTTCACCTATTCAGAAAAACAAGTATTAACTATTCATGTAATTTTTTGTCTTCCGTTATAGCTGAAAATTAAAGTAAAATCAAGATGTTGCTGCGAGATGCCTCAGCCCTTGTATATCATTCTCTATTTCACTACAAGCCAATCTGAGCTGGGTTGCAATAGTGTATTTATAGTAGAAAGACTCATATATCTTTTTAAGAAACAGTGTCCTTTAAGCACTGCTTTATAAAACAGTACTGTATGCAGAAGGATTTGTCAGTGAATATAATAACTTAAAGAACTTGAGGTTGGAAGCTGCACATTTGCATTTGTGTAACAAAAACAGAGCTTTGCATTCTGTTTGCATATCTCTATTTTAAATATATCCGAGCAATCATTTTTTTCAATGTGAGCCCTACATCAAATACAAATGTGTTGCTTACTTTGTTTCCTCACTTGTATCAAATTAAAACTTTTGTCATTTTACCTGCAGGTCTTCCCACATCTACCGTATATATTTTCAAGATGCAAGAATAGACTAGTAACTTAGTTTGAAAAGGGAAAGGGTTTTATATTTCTCTCCATTCCAATATATATGTTCCAAGGTCAAATCCACCTTGGAATGTGGATGTGCACACTATGCAAATAGATCTATAGGATTATGAGTGTTAATTGTATGGGGAAATATTTTCAATATTAGAAGTATAGCTTCAATGCATGGGTTTCCTCTTTGCTTCAATAATTCTATGCATGAGCATTAACTTGACAATTTGTTCAAGGGAAAAGGGTCAGCTACCCTCAAGTATTAGGTAGCCAAATTCATAGAGCAAGTAAAAATACAAAATAACAGAGGGGGAATTTTAATCATTTTAATGATTAACTAAATGGAACTGAGAGTGTCTTAATCATACTGAATATGTTCTGTTGAATTGGTATTCTCTAGATAAATGTTTTGTCTACAATAGGGAGATTAATTTCCCACAAGACTTGCTTATGTCCTTGTAGAAGAGTCATATGATTGGATTCGGCCTGATACAATTTAACTCTATGAAATCAGAAGAATGATCTTTCTGATAAGGTCTAAGATCTATATGAGCATGCATGTTTATAATACATGGTAATCTTCACAATATTATAGATATAGCTTCAATGCATGGGTTTCCTCTTTGCTTCAGCAATTCTATGCAGGAGCATTAACTTGATAATTACAGGAATGCTCATGGCTATTTTTCTCAGGTTTATCAATTTTGGTAGTAAATGTCATAAGTAGGTTCTTTTTTCCTTACTTAGGAAGAGTTGCATACAGAAGAGTTGAGTTTTACATTCTTTCCCTTGATTACATGTAGCATTATGCAGATGGGAAAAAGTGTGATGCAGATATCTATTTTTCTTTTCAAGTTCCATGCATAACTACCTGAAAATGCCAGGTTTTCCTCATAAGAATCTGTAATCAATTCAGAGGCTAACAATAGTAAATGCTCCATCAAGCCACTAGCCAGAGCACCTTTGGGAAGAATGATAAAGTGGCAGAGGATATATTTCAAAATAGCAAATAAAAATGTTGGTCTTTTGTCAAAAAACAGAGAGCAAGACAAGCATTTCTCAATAAATATGTAACTTGCACCATGGTGATATTTGCATCCTCATACACAATTACTATATAGCATTGGAAACTGCTTCTCAGTCTCTCTAAGTAATGTATGTAAAGCATTGTGAGCCATCATCTCAAGCATTTCATTCATCACACTAAATGAATCCAGTTATAACTCATTCAGTTTAGATGTTATGTCAGCTGTGGCACGTTCTCTGAATATAGTAGCCACAGCTGCCCCTGACTGACTTTTTTTTAAAGATGATCCTGAATAGCAACACACAGACAAACCAGACACCAAAGTGATGATAAGGTCAATAGTACTATTCTAGGTTTTTTTTGTTTTTTTTTCAGAAGGTAAACTTTGTAAAATTAATTTATTTTGGCAGAAGCCAATGAACTCAATTTTAAGTTAATACAAAATACCAATCATTCTTAGACTTTTGGAATAAACTTCAGAATGCAATCTTTTTTATGTAAAAATTTCCTTTGTTAAAGGTATCAGTTTCTTCTTTTTGTATTTATATCATTTTTTTCTATATATACTTTTTGTTTCCTTTTTAAAAAGAGCAAAAGAATTATAGGTAATAGCTGATTTTTGCCATTTTTTAAAAAGGTTTAAATTGTAAAAATGTTTAACAGAAAGAAAGAAAAAAGAAACAAAACTTTCAACTATTTGCTCCCAGAAAAGTTGCTCCTATTTCGTGATTCCCATTATAGGCTCAAGAAATAATACCGAAGCCTTTAGACATAGACATAGACTTGTCCTTTTGGGATCAAGTTATATCATACTCTATGTTTGAACCACAACTTGTAATGCTATTTATTCTAAACCAATGAAGTGGGGTACCAAAAGGGGCTGCAGATGTAGGTGGATCAAAAATTCAATTGACAGATTTGTATGATTAAAAAGCAATTAAAACCAACAAATCAAGTAGCAGGTGATCTTTAGCTTGAACATTTACAAAAGTGTCCAAGTCACTCATAAAACTAAGGAATTGGCACATATAAAGTATAGTCTCTTTTAACAAAGCATTTCAGTGAAATAGAACTATTTGGTACCCTAAACTATTTTCAAGAATATTTATGACTTGGGACAATTGGCTGGATGGCCAGCTAAATAACTTCTAACTTATATTTCATTTTGGTTCCTGAATAAATCTAAACTTTAAAAAAGTTTAAACCTTTAATTGCCCTCTCCCCCTCTCTCTTTGATATTCTTTTATCAATATCGTGAATTTGCTGAATCAAAATCCTAATGCTATGAAGTTGATTAACTATCATTTGATTATAGTAATTTGATATTGGGGGATGGGTATATGCTATCAAACTGCCAACTGAGTTTTCAAGATGCAAATTACACTACCTAACATTTTTATTTATAGATTAAAGAAGCAAAGAATGTGAATAATTTGTGCTTAGTCCCTAGACCTATCTAAAGGTAGTTTCTTTTACAAGAAAAAATTGAATTCAAGTGTCATTCAAAATTGTCACACATCTCCTTTTCTCTTACAAAATACTTACTCACCTCTCTGTATTAACTATATTTCTGCTGTGACCTTTGCCAGGAAAATCTACAAGGGGTCAAATATTGAAATGGGCTCCAAGACATTTGAAGCCCTACCCCATTTATCTATGTTGTGGGGCTACTGACCTGATGATGCAGCCACTGCCTTGAATTCCTTGACCACATTCCCCCCCCCTCCATATGTTCCCACTCCTGCCAGAATTTCATTGGCTTTTGGGAAATCCAAAGAAACAACATTGCTTCTCAGTCACTCAAAGCTTAGTCCTTTTGACCCATACAACCCTGACACTTGCCAGCACAATGTCCAAGTCTTCAGGCTCCTAGCAACCCCTACTAACTGGATCAATTATTCTGGATCATTATGAGAATGACAGACATGTTAGGGCAAAACATGTCTGCCAGAGCTAAGCTAGTACAACATAGTCTTATTCTGTTTTTCTTCTGTACTCTTCACTCCCTGCTACTCCAAATGCATGCATTATATTGGCACAGGGACAAACCATGTACAGGGAAGTATTTTATACATTAATAAATGAGTGTCAGTGAACTTATACTATAATTTACCATAAGCCTTCAGACACACGCATCCACCCATCTTTGTAGTAAACAAAAGCTTCATTATTGTAATACGCACCTCTTGGGTCTTTCAGTCTTCATTTTACTCCACACTTCAGACCTTACAATGCAGTTCCCCTCATTGCTGAAGGAGTTCATATTATGACACATTTTACAATTAATTCCTCTTTATAAACACCTTTATTATTTTGTTTTTGTTTCTCATTTGAATAAATGAACACAGATAGGTAGAAGATAGATAGATAGATAGATAGATAGATAGATAGATAGATAGATAGATAGATAGATAGATAGATGATAGAAAGAATAAGGTAAGAGAGACAGACAGACAGACAGACAGACATAGACAGGTAGGCAGGCACAGACAGATGATAGATGTAGATAGATAGATAGATAGATAGATAGATAGATAGATGATAGATAGATAGATAGATAGATAGATAGATAGATAGATAGAAGAAAGAATAAGAAAGAGAGATAGAAACAGACAGACAGACAGACAGACAGACAGACAGACAGACATAGGCAGGCAGGCACAGACAGATGATAGATGGATAGATAGATAGATCGACAGATAGATAGATAGATAGATAGATAGATAGATAGATAGATAGATAGATAGATGGATGGATGGATGGATGGATGGATGGATGGATGGATAGATAGATAGATAGATAGATAGATAGATAGATAGATAGATAGATAGATAGATAGATAGATAGATAGATAGATGATAGATAGATAGAGTGTTCCTTTATTGAAAGGAAAAACAAACACAAAATAATAATGGTCTTATATCAGTAACGAAATCCAATTTTTTTTACTACTGGTTCTGTGGGCATGGCTTGGTAGGCGTGGCAGGGGAAGGATACTGCAAAATCCCCATTCCCATCCCACTCTGGGGCCAGCCAGAGGTGGCATTTGCCAATTCTCCGAACTACTCAAAATTTCTGCTACCGGTTTTCCAAACTACTCAAAATTTCCACTACCAATTCTCCAGAACCTGCTGGATTTCACCCCTGTTTTGTATACAGTCTCTTCATTTTACAATGAAATAAGCCAATTGCCTTTGCAGGAAATTGTTAAAAAAGCTTGCTGGAAAACATTTCCATCTGCCTATGTAACAGAATTATTAATACCCCCATCTCATAGTGGAAAGCCTTTCCTGACTTGGTACCTTTCAAATTTATAGGACTACAATTCCCATAATCTCAAGCATATTAGCCTATTGCATTTCTTGAATGGCTGGAAAGTGTAATGGGCTAAGATGGTGGTAATTATTGTATCTTTTGTGGAGACCAGATATATGCGCAAGATGATACTGTCCCTGTTTAAAGGCAAACTCTACCAAGTGTTTCATAATTCAGAATAAGAGAAAATTTTGCCACTAATTTTCAGCAGTTGTGGTCAAAGAAAGTCCTTAGGTCCCAGGGACAGGATTTTGTGCAACCCTCCCTTCCAGCAAGTTTTTCCCATTTGTGGGAACATCCATCTAAATAGATTTTTGAAAAGTCTTCAAGGGCAGCCTTTGTGTTGCCAGAATTGTATAAAAAGCATAGTAACACTGTTAATGTTCATAGAGGTGAAACCACAAAACCTCTTTATTAGCAGAGATAGTATCATCTGTGTAACTGTTCACATTTTAAGACATAGCTGCAATCATCATGATAGCTAGACAGCACTATATTTTTGGAACCTGTTTCTATGGACAATAGAAATATTTGAGCTTAAATGGGTAATTAAGATCCATTAGATTTACAAAATACCTGTTGCAGCTGTTGGAATGAAAATTCTGCTGTTTTTATTAAGTCCTTCTCTTCCTTTTTCAGGCAATATTCAGAGAATTCAAGTTTATTATAGCCATCAATCAATGAAGCAACATTTCCTCCCAATTATATCTCTATGTTTATACATGAGTGTGTGTGTGCATTCCTTGGATGATTCTGCATATTAAGAAACTGCTTGTAACAGCTGCTGGTCACTGTGCTGTCTCCTAAACTAAGGAGACTTGATGTTTTGAGCCCTTCTTCAAAAATTAAACATTTGCACCAGTGGTGGAATTCAAAATTTTTGACTACCGGTTCTGTGGGCCTGGCTTGGTGGATGTGGCTGAGGAAGGATACTGTAAAATCTCCATTCCCATCCCACTCCAGAGGAAGGATACTGTAAAATCTCCATTCCGTCCCTACTCCAGGGGAAGGTTACTGCAAAATCCCCATTTCCTCCCAATCAGCTGGGACTTGGAAGGCAGAGAATAGATGGGGGCGGGGCCAGTCAGAGGTGGTATTTACCGGTTCTCCAAACTACTCAAAATTTCCGCTACCGGTTCTCCAGAACTGGTCAGAACCTGCTGAATACCACCTCAGATTTGCACTACAGATAGGGGAAATACAAAATAATGAAAAATTTTGCTTTGGTTTTATACATATACTATCTCCATATGAATGAAATTGAGATATTAGGCAGATTGCTATTTTCTTTTTCTAGTCTTTCTTCTTTGCTTTCTTGCAACTTTTATTTTTTTATTTTTTTCCCTCTCTTTAGTTTGTATTTTTTATTATTGTAGGTAAAACTTTAATATTTTAAAATGCAGTCACTTTATTATATAAAACATGCTTCAAGGAGATAGACTTGTTTTGGAACTGAAAATGGTTAGGCATTTGTAATTAGTGTTAAAAATTAAATAATATTACAAATAATTTTCAAGTATAATACTGTTGCAATATTTTCAGGATCAGACTCAATAAAGATAATAAGAATTAGAGATTTAAATATATTTCTCTTTAATAATAATAGGCATTCTATATTCGCTGAATATTCAAGATAGAAGCAAAGAAAATGGTGAGGGTGGCTCCTTATATATACAAGGGGTGGAGCCGGAATGGGAGTGGTAAATTATGAATACATTAAAATCCAAAGAATAAGTTAACCCCTGATGTCCCATATATACATTATTTACACAATAGAGAATAAGGCATTTACATCTGACAAATCCCCCTCTAAATGCCGGTTCGCTATACAACACCAATTACATTCAGATTCAGGACAATATAATACATACAATTTAGAAGTTAAATATTTGTGCTGTTTAGAAGGTAAAGGCTTCGTTAATATGTCAGCTAATTGTTCAGAAGTATCACAATGTATTGCTTTGATGAATCCATCTTGAGACAATTGTCTCACGTGCTTAAATTTTATATCAATATGCCTGGACCTTTGTCCAATGGCATCGGATCTGGATATTTCAATGGCTGCTTTATTATCTTCATGCACAACAAAAGGTAATGCAGGTTTTTTCCAAACATCTGAGATCAAGTCATTGAACCATACAAGGTTATTTGCAGCTTTGGATAAACAAACATATTCCGCTTCTGTGGTTGAAGTGGCTACCAGTTCTTGTTTACCAGTGTACCAGTAAACTGGACAATCATTCAATAGAAAAATATAACCAGAAGTACTCTTTCTGCATGATGTATCACCAGCCCAATCTGCATCCGCATAACAGGTAATTTTTGGTTCTTTGTCATTATTAGGTTCTAATACTAAACAAAAATCTAATGTACTTTTCAAATATCTTAGAATTCTTTTGACAGCTTCCCAATGATACATGGTTGGTTTGCTAACATATCTTGACAATAAATTGAGAGGTAATGCAATATCTGGTCTGGTCCAATTAGATATATAAAGGAGTGAGCCTATAACTGATCTGTAAAATGTATTATCTTTAAATTCAGGGGAAGACTCATCAGTGTTTCTAAGGAAATCAGTTTGCATAGGAGTGTCACAGGTTTTGGCATTGTTTAAATTACATTTGTTTAGAAGTTCAATGATCTTATCTTTCTGAGTAAGTTTGAATCCCCTTCTAGTTTTGTTAATTTGTACACCAAGGTATTTATTCACTTTACCTAGAGATTTCAACGAGAAATGTTCGTTTAACTTATTTACAAAGATTTCTCTGCTCTCTTTGTGTTTTCCTATATATAAAATATCATCCACATAAATTAATACAAATTCAATGTGATCATCACTCTTTTTTACAAAGAAACAGTTATCAGCAGTGGTAGCGTTGAAATCCATGGTCTTTAGTACTTTTACCAAGCAATCGTACCATCTCTTGCCAGATTGCTTTAATCCGTATAGACTCTTGTTTAATAACCAAATTTCATTCTTATTAGTGTATTGACTATGTGGTGCTCTTACATATATTTCCTTATCTAGTTTTGCGTGTAAATACGCAGTCTGTATGTCATATTGAAATACGTCCAGATTGAGTGCAGATGCTACTACTAGAGCTGTTTTAACACTCTCTGTCCTCACCGTGGGGGAGTATGTGTCAGTGTAGTCTTCTGGATATTTTTGTGCATAACCTTGTGCAACTAGTCTAGCCTTGTATAAAGTATTGCCTCCTTCTAGGTTCTTAATTTTATAAATCCACCTGGTACCTATAATTGTTTTATCCTTAGGTGCGATCGCAGGAGTGAATACATTTAATCCTTGCAAACTTTCCATCTCTTTTTTCATAGCTAGTTCCCATTTTTCTCTTTCTTCATGAGGGAGTTTTAATACTTCCTCATATGTATTAGGTGTTATTTGTTCTCCATTCATATGCATTATGTAATCTTTGTATTTACTTGGTATTTGATTTCTATTGTTTCTAATAGCTCTTTCAGGTTTGCTATGGTTGTCGTGCAAATATCTAGCTTCCTTTTTTGTTAATGTGTCTGTCTTTATTTTATGCTGACTATTTGTCCAAGTTTTGGTTTTGTTCTTATTTTTGTTAATGTTTTGATTTTCTATTGTCCCTTCCTCGCAAGATATCGCATCTTTGCATTTATTTGGAAATATTTCATTAAGGTGCAGTTTAGACCAATTGGCCTGCTCATGGAACACAGCTGTTCTGGAGACTATAAATTTGTTATTATTATCAATGAATCTGTACCCTTTGGTTCCAGTTTCATATCCCATAAATCTTAATCTTCTGGATACGTTTTCTCCCTTTCTCCTCAACTGCTTAGGTATGTGCACATCTGCAGTGACTCCAAATATGTGCATGTGTGCTAATTTAGGTTTCCTATTGTACATCACCTCATACGGTGTCTTATTCACAATACTGGACCAGGTTCTATTTTGAGTGTAATTTGAATAATGTAGGGCTTCTGACCAGAATTGTTTGCCTAAACCAGCATCCTCTAATGTGCATCTAATCATGGTTTGTAGTGTGGAATTCTTTCTCTCTGCAATCCCGTTTTGAAACGCAGAAAATGGATTGGACGTGAAATGTAGCATTCCCCTATCCTTTAACCATTGGGAGAATTCTTTAGACATGAATTCACATCCCCTATCTGTCATAATTTGTTTTATTTTGATATTATGTTGTGTTTCTATGCGTTTGTAGAATTCCTTAAATTTCTGAAAGGTTTCATCCTTGTGCTTTAATGTGTAAACAAAACCATAGCGACTATAATCATCCACTATTGTTAGAAAGTAACGTTTTCTATAGGTAATTGATGGAGTTAATGGACCAACTAAATCCATATGTACTAAGTCAAAAATATTGTTAGTTGATCTGTTAGATTTTTTTGGTCTGGGACTGGTTTTTAGTTTGGTGGATTTACATACTGAGCATTCCAAATAATTATCACAATTTTTTATTTTGACACCTTCTGCGTGTTCAGTCATTTTTTGAACTACAGGAAAGCTTGCATGTCCTAACTTCCTATGTAAGATGTGAGCACACTCATCATGAATTGGTTTACCTATTTTTGGTTTCTTCTCATTGTGTGTATTTTTGTGATCATGAGATATTTTACATTCATCATTGTCACTGTTACTAACATTTTCATCATCTGCTTCAATACAATCTTCCATATTTGAATCAATGTTATGTAACCATCTTTCTTTTGTCATCAGATAGGGTAGACCTCCTTTTATCATCACAGTGCCTATATTTGTTTTGTCCTTCTCTAAAGTTGCTTTCCCCTTTGAGAAAACTATATTGATGTCAGAATCTCTGCTTAGTTTTATAGCACTTAGTATGTTATGAGGTATTTCTGGGATTAATAATACCCCCTCTATTTTACCTAAACCAGGCAAGGTCACATTTCCTCTGCCTAATACTTGAACCTTTTCTTGATTAGCTACCTTTATCACAAACTTATCTTCTGTAAATGAAGATAATATACTTTTGTTGTTAGTGGTGTGATTGGTTGCACCAGAATCAATAAGCCAATTATTGTTCTCATTTTGTTGTGTTTTGGTGCTTTCTTGTTTGTTTAGTCCATTTAGTGACCCAGATTTTCTCTCTTTTGAATTTTCTCTACCCCCTCTACTTTCTCTGTAATTTGGTGGGCTTCTATATTTGTGTCTATCTGTGGAAGACTGTCTATAATCGTATTTGCTCCTATATTCTGGCCTATGTCTCTCCCTTGAGACTTTGGGACAGTCTCTTCTACTGTGTTCCCTGGACCCACAATTGTGGCATCTAAAGGCTTCATTATATTTTTCTTGGAAAGCTACTTTCCTAAAAGATTTGTGTTCTGTTTGATTACTGGAACGATTTTTTCTTGAATTGTCTTCTGCTATCAATTTGTTAGATAGACTTTCTATGGTTAAATATCCTAAATTAATAGTATCTAAGTGTGACATAAAGCTATCCCATGATGAATCGAGTGAATTGATAATAACACTTTTCATTGTTTGATCTGAAATCACTTCCCCCCTCAATTGCAGCTCAGCTCTTATTTTGTTTAGAGATATCAAATGCTCACTTATAGAAACCCCTGGTTTCACTCTAGAAGAAAAGAAATCCTTAGACATTCTTGTAGTTGTAGCTACGCTATCGCTGTGAAATAGATTAAACATGCATTGAATTATTTCTGACACAGTTAGGTTTGATTTGATGCTATGATACATTGCAGGAGACACGCTAGATATTATTATGAAAAATGCTCTATGATGTAAACAATCTATTTTTAAAGTCCAAGGTCTTCTTGGAGGACTAGTTATAAAGAATAGTAAATTTTCTTTCATAAAGACAACCTGAAGTTGTTGATACCACTCTTGTAAATTAATGCCATCAATTCTAAGTTTTGGGAAGTCACTGGGTAAGTTCCCCACATTATTTTGTCCATTACTTACAACCTGAGGCAGTCCGTGGTCTCGCAAGTGCAGGAAATTACAGAACGGCATGGGGATGCTCGCAACGAGTCTGCGCGGTTCTCTGGCCAGTTCAAGTCTTTCGGGGCCGTCTACGTAGCTTTGCACATGCGCGTTGCTCATTTCTTCCTTGGCGTCGTCGTGGAAGGTTCTCTCCATTTCAGCTCTCTCGTTCCGCTCCTCTTCAGATGAGTCGGTCTCTGGTTCGGTTTTAGGGGTTCTGGTGGTGGCGACAGCTCTTCTCTTTCTTTCGTGTGCGTTGACACTTGATCCGGTCTGCGGTGTAGGACGGAATCGGCATGGCTCTCTGGGCTCAGGTGTCGTCGCCTTCGAAGTCAGGATGGGAGCGTGCAGGTCTCGAGTTGTCGGTTTGATCTCTTGCTTCTTCGTTGGTGCCTTGGAAATTTTCAATCTTGGCCCAAAAGCAGCAAAAAGCGTTTTCATTGCTGACTTTACTTGAGACTTTGTTAAATCGTCTTCACTTTCTGATTCTGGTTCTTCTGAAGAGTTTGAGTCTTCTTTTTCACTTTCGTCGTCTGATAGCGTTTTTCGCGCCAGAAATTTTGAACTGAGCGTTTTGATTGGCTCTGCTTCACTCTCTTTTGAAGTTCGTTGAAACCAAGATGGCTGCCATTCAAAATTTCACGCGGGATCACATCTTTTCTTTTTCGCAACGACTTTCTCAGTATTCATTTCACTCACAGTTTTTTGATCTTTGGGTTTTTCTTTAACGACGTTTTTCTCTCTCGCTGCTCCGTTGTTCTTCAGCATTTCTTGGAGGTTCGCGATGAGGCTTTCATCGTTCTTCTGGCTTTTTAGTATCTTCAATATCTCTGACCTGAGTTCGTTATTTTCTATTTCGATTTCTTCCTGGTCATTATTTTCATTTATCAGTTCTTCTTCTTCAGTGGTGTATTCTTCGGATTCTCTCGAAATCGCGTTAGTGGATTCGTTGATCATCTCTTGTTCAGTTTCTATTTCCTTGCTGTAGGCCCTGGTGTTGGGCCTATCTTTCTTAGACATTTTTAATTATTTATTGAGTCAATTAACCATCCTCTGCTACCAGCTTGTTGCAATATTTTCAGGATCAGACTCAATAAAGATAATAAGAATTAGAGATTTAAATATATTTCTCTTTAATAATAATAGGCATTCTATATTCGCTGAATATTCAAGATAGAAGCAAAGAAAATGGTGAGGGTGGCTCCTTATATATACAAGGGGTGGAGCCGGAATGGGAGTGGTAAATTATGAATACATTAAAATCCAAAGAATAAGTTAACCCCTGATGTCCCATATATACATTATTTACACAATAGAGAATAAGGCATTTACATCTGACAAATACTGTTTTAAAATATTTTTATGAAGTGTTAATATTTTAAAATTCTACTTTCTGGTTATTGTTCAATCACTTCTGACTCAACATCATTTCCCGATGTCTGATTCAGTAATTGTTTCTCTGAATTCTTGTAACTGCCTGCTTGTGTCATCAATGACAGAATTAACCACTTTGTCTTCTCTTTGACTTTTGTTTGGTTGCCTTTGATTTCTCCAGTGACTCTTAACTTCACATTATGCATCCAAATATTTAAACTTTAACTTCATTATTAGTATTCCCAGTGAGCAATTCATCTAGCACTGAATTATTTGTTCTTCTTGCAGTCCAGGTTATTGTCAGCCAATTTCTCCAGCACTATAATTCAAAGGCATCAATTTTTCTTCATTCAGCCTTTCTAATAGTCAGGTTTTCATAGATGTTATTACTGGGAACAGCTACTACTACTTTGTTACTACTAGGAAAACCATGGCCAGGCAATATGTATTTTATAATCAAGGTGATGTATCTGCATTTTAATATTTTGTTTGGATCGGTCATGTCTTTTTCCAAACAGTTAGCATGTCTTTATTTCATAGCTACAGTCAACATGAACCTACAAATACAAATATTCCTTAGTGCCCTCACGCTCCTTGTCCTCTTCCTCCTCTTCTTTGTATTGAGTTGTCCCTCCAGCATAATCGTCCAACTATTAAACTGGTATCCTCAGTATATTTAAGGTTCTTGATGTTTCTCTCCATTTTTCATTCCAGGTTTACTTCTTGGGTCCAGCAATTTTATCATATGTTCAGCATATAAGTTAAATAAACATGACTATGGTATCTAATTTTCTGTTTTGTTCTAACTGTTGCAATCTGGTTATCATATGCATCCTTCAATAAGCAGTTGTGGTGATGTGGTAAATTCCTATTTTTAAAGGATATCTAGAATTTATTGATATAATATAATATGATATGATATGATATAATTGATATTATATGATAGCAGTCTTTCAATACTTGAGGGGCTGCCACAGAGAGGAGGGGGTCAAGCTGTTTTCCAAAGCACCTGAAGGCCAGACAAGGAATAATGGATGGAAACTGACCAAGGAGAGATTCAACCTAGAAATGAGGAGGAACTTTCTAACAGGGAGAACAATCAACCAATGGAACAGCTTGCCTTTGAAAGTTTTGGGGGCTTTATCATTTGAGACTTTCAAGAAAAAATTGGACTGCCATTTATCAGAAATGGTGTAGGGTCTCCTGCTTGAGTGGGGGGCTGGACTAGATGACCTATAAAGTCCCTTGCAACTCTGTTAATCTGTAGTTGGCATTGTTAAAAGCCTTAATATATCAATAAAGCAAAAATAGAATTTTTTTCAGAACATCCTTGCCTTTCTCATTATCTGCCCTCTTCTGAACCCTGCACTTCTACTTTTTCAAAACAGATCATTGTATAATGAAGAGGAATGACAGAAGATGGGCTTGTTGATTGGGGCAGCATTTTGGAGAGTCATCGACTTCCTAAAGGCACACGTGACATCTAGCATCATTATTTGCACAAAATTCCTTCAATTAAGTTTTTTTAAAAAATTGCTTAAGCTAGTTTGCATTCTATTTAGCTGCTTTTACTGTTCCACCTTTTAACATTTTAAATTGTTTAATATTAATTCATTATTTATGTAGCCTAGAAGTGTAAACATAAAACAGTGGGGTATAAATATTCAATACCATAAAACTTATTTCCAAACAGTGAATGTTATAAAAAAAATATTGATGATGTGCTACTGTTAATTATCATACACTCTGATTTGCTTCTATAATATAGTGTGATTTACCATTTCTACTTGAAAATAGTACTTTTTAAAATTTTGCTTTGGCATTTTATGCCTTCATTTTTTCATCATCATTACTTTCTGTTAATGCCTCTGGTAATTTCCAAAACACAATTTGCATTCTTTAAATAATAAGAAATAAATAGCCATTTTCTCAAATATATCTCAAGTGTTACTTCTCGTCCTCTTTTAAAATAATGCTAAAAAATGTTAATAAGAGCTCAGTGACTTTGTCAGTGAAAAACATAGGCAAAATATCACCATGGATTATCAGCCTCAATATTGGATTATTAGTTCCTAGGATAACAAATCATCCCTTTACCTAGACTAATTCTGATGGATGCAGTCCCATTGATTCAACTGTGGCTGATGAAATAATCAAACACTACAATACAAAAAACAAAAAACAAAAAAAAAAACAAGTAAATAAAGGAGAAGGATGAAAATCAAAAGGCTTGCAATTTTATGATGCTGAACTAATCTAGCAAACATAATTCCTAAGTATGGATTTAGACAATTTTTTTTTAATTTTTAAAATTTTTATTAATTTAAGAAACCACATAATACATTTATAAATGCAAGTAAAACAATTTACAACAAACATCATTTTTATAACATTTACCTATAATATCTGAATTGTTACAATATCAATATCCTATATTCTTCAATATACAATATTTCTCTCACCTTATATAATGATATTATTTTATTGATATCTCGTGTCTCTTTCTTAAATTTCATTTGATGTAAAAATTTATTTTACTCTATTGATATCTTTTCTTTTATTTAATTTTTCTTTCTTTCTTCTTCTCTTTTTTTTTCACTTCCCTCTAACCATTTATACTATTTTTGCCAGACCAGATAATATTCAGATTCTTCTTTTCCTTGGATCTCCTTGGTAAGTTTATCCATTTCAGCACATTCCATAATTTTGGATATTAATTTCTCTTGAGTCGGGACCTCTTCTTGTTTCCAATTTTGTGCGTATATAATTCTTGTCGCAGTCAAAATGTGTGTTATTAAATATATTATTTCTTTTTCATATTTGCTTGTAGGTATTCCTAATAAATAAGTTTCTGGCTTTAATGGCACCTTTTGAGTTATTATTTGTTCCAGTTGCATTTTTATATTGTTCCAGAATTTTTTAGCTTTGGGACATGACCACCATATATGATAGTATGTCCCTTTATGCGCTTTACATTTCCAACAGAGTGGAGATGTGCCAGGAAACATTTTAGAAATTTAGACAATTTTTTAATGACCAAAATAAGTATATTTGATTTCTTCTGTACTATGTTGATTGTTTTTCTAAAACATCTTTGGTGCATTTATGTCCAGAGCATGACTGAAAAGCAACTGTAGATAATTGTCACTTGTTTGATACCCTGAATTTCATTAAAGAACTCAAGGGGCACAAGTGATGTTCCATCCTCCTATTGTTGCTTACAATAATCCTGAAAAATAAATGAGGCAAAGAGAGAAAGAATGGCCAGAAATCATGCAGAGAGCTACCATTGGTAAGGGTGGATTAGAATCTGAATTTGCCTTTTCCTAACCAAACATCTTAACTACATAGCACAATATCTCTTGAAGTTATTAATATTAATGAAAGGAGTTATTCTGAAGGATTCACATCCTTCCAAATACAGCTATATTGTATATTGAAAATGAAACATTTGAAATAAAATTTCGCAGATGCCACAATTATTTTTCTTTACTGTCAACCAAAAAGTTATTGAGAATCATTTATTGTATGCTAAAATCAAGAAAAAAAAATAATCTTATTCCATTTCCATAAAAGGTTTTTACAAAGAGTTGTCATATGTCCACTTTCATATTTAATTCCACTCTTTATGCAGACATTACAACGTGATGGCTTTTGAGAAGTAATCAAGAATATATATCAGCATTAGCAGGTAGACAGGGTTTTTTTCTACTAACACAAAAATAGGTCAAATATGTGAGCTGGGAGCCCCATAATCATCTGGATAAAAGGTAGCTTTAATAAAAAAACAAACACTTGAATTATTTTGAAATGATTAAGAAAATTCAACAGACCCCTTGAAGGATCTATAAAAAGAAAATAATGGTAAATATATTTAAAAAATATTAAAAGGACTTCAGGAAAATGCTTTTTTAATGGGAAAGGATTTTGTTTTGGGTTTCATTGCTTGGGAAAAGGTCTGTTATCTTTATAAGCTATTTCTTTCACAGCTCTTCATCTATACCTATATTAAATATTGAACTTGAGTCAAATCTTGAAATGAGAAAGAAGGGAGAGAGGATTTCTTTTTTCATTATTTCCCTATCAAAGCATTATTGGAAAGGCCAATGTATGTATATTTGTTACATTCAGGAACAAAAATCTTATTTTTTCCCCCTTTTTTGAACATCAAACAGTGACTCTTTCATCAATATTTTCTTGCTCTCTCTCACTCTACCACACATACATTAATGCAAAGTCAACTAGCATAGTTTTAATTAGTATTAAGAAACTGCTGAACAGAACAGTCTGTTCTTAGTCTAGGAAAAGACTACCTATTTATTGAAAGATGACACATAACTTCATAGGCAACCATTCCCAATCATGCTGGTGTTAAAATTGCAAACTATGCTTCAGGATATTATAATGCAAGGCCTTTGCTTTTGTACTTGGCCACCACATCTCAAACAGGATGCATAATGTCTGAAAATCAGTTAGCAGCATTATTTGTTTCTTTTCTCATGTCAAACAGCATCTTTCTCTGTGACTTCCTGAAATACACTTTTTGATTCAAAGTCCAATCCAATTAATTATCTTTAATCAAAGGCAGAATGCCAGGACATGTTCAGAGATAAAATAACAAATATACTATCACTCTTCTCAGAAATAATATGATCAATAGGCCAAAATTAACCTCTAGTCATTGGACTGTAGTGTTAGATGAGTTTTCTGATGAGGCAATCCTGTGCCAACCTATCTGACATAAGTGAAATAAGATCTCCTGAACATAATAATATAATTATACAAGTAAACCTTAATCACTTGATAATATCTGAAGAACTTTGTGAAATTGGCTTTCATAGAAATAATCCATATAGACATTTTAGGCAATCACTGTAACTATATGTTCTTGGAATTATCAGATTTATTTCAAGGTAAAAAATGCAAAGCACAAATTAGCTATAAACATATTCTTGCTATCATATTATATATTGTATTAATTGTGTAGTGGGTTGTGCATAAACTGACCATTCTACTTTGAGACATTATCTGGATTTTTTGTAAACAGTTCATCTTGCTCCACCAGGTATAATTCTCACCTTGACATTCCCAGTCTCTAGAGACCAACTGTTATAGGTTATGTACTTCTTCCAGCCCAGGCTTACAATATAACAAAATTCCATTTTTCCTTTCCTTCCTGGTCAGCTGGAACACAATAGAGCGCTAAATGAAGACTATAGTTTGATGAGGATTGTATTGGATGTATTTCCTGCATACCTAGATAAATGGGGAGAGCTTTGAAAGAGTTCTCACAGCAGCCACATGAGCCTTCCAAAAAGCAGCTGAGTTAATGTCTTAAGGCAAGCATGAAAGCATATCTGTCAAATGCTTTGCATAATCCTACTTTATGCATATACTGTAGGTTCTGCTCAAAGTTACAAAAGTTATCTTACTGCATGACTGTGTGGGACCTATTTCAAGTCAGTAGAGAGACTGATGTCTATGGAGATTCTCAGTCATCCAGGTCATGGCTGTCCTGGAGATGCTTTTTCAAGAGGCAACTGGACTTTCTTGTTTTTATTTGAAAACATTTTGCTTCTCAATCCAAGAAACATCTTCAAAGAAAAACCAGAAAGTCCAGTTGCCTCTTGAAAAAGCACCTTTGGGACACTGATGAAAAGGATTCCATTTGTGTGGAGTTGGGAACAGATTGACATTCCTCTACTGAATGTAAACCTTGGTAATCTGCTGAGATTCTTGAGATGAAAATGACTCCAGTTTCTCAGCAACCAGAACCCTATCCTTAGAGTCTGGCATAATTCAGTAATAGATATTTTGCACTGTATTTTTTTTTTTAAAAAAACCTTTTGTCTGTAGCATAGCTGTGATTTCTTTTATAGCATTTCAAAAGCTTCAAGTCAGCTCCTGAGACACTTCTTACCACCTGTCACTTCTCCACTACAAAATGACCAGAAGGTCTTGTTGCCATAATCTCATCATCTGTTGAAAATATGGCAATTGGGGTGGCCAGTAATATATAATCCTTTTATAGATTATAAAGGTCATTGTAAGTTTAGGAAAGTTCTTTAAATCTACTGTAATGGGCTTCCTTCTGCTTTCTCCCATATTTGGTCCTGTAACTGTTTGCAGAATAATGGAGCTTTGAAACAACTAACTAGGGGCAGATATTTTATAGATGTTTTTGAATTACGATAGAAATTGAACCATCTTGAGTGAATAAAATCTTTACCAGTTCCCTCAGGTTGCCATTATAGCACTTCATTACTCAAGAGCTTTAATTCCATCCTTCCCTCCTCTTCCAAATGTGTTTCCTTAGTGTAGAAGTAACACACAAGAAAAGCTTATTCCCCTTTTGTGCAGAAGTTACCAGTAATAATCTACCATTCAGGAAGGGAAAGCAATTTCAGGAATCCATAACTTGAAACTAATAAAAGATACTCTTCCTGACAACCATTAGAAAAAGAATGTAGTATTCCTCACAGTAAATGTAAGTGTAGTTTGAAACCAATAAGAGTCCTGGAATGGGGGGAGGGGGGAGGGTATCTAAAATAAAGCAATGTGATTCTCTTCATATTGCAGAGTGAAGAATGAGATACCCATTTGAATTTTTGCTAGACTCATATCTTTTGTTCCTTATAAAATGCCAGCCAGCATTGCAAATAAAGGAATTTATAAAATTAGACTTTTCTTCCCAACTTATTTTGCCGCACATTGGTTCTCCCTTCATGTCCTAATGACATTGAGGATTTTCTGTATTTTATCTGAACAATATTGCTTTACCTTGACAGCTCTTCTGCTAGTCATAACTCTTCCTCATACAACTATCTGCATGTCTACTGGTTTCTCTTTTTTATCTGGTCAAGAAAACTGTGTTCCCAATGCTCTAGATCAGGGGTCTCCAACAGGGGTGGATTCTACTTAGCTCGTTCGCAATGGGGCCACGCACGCGCACTCGCTTTGCTCACACACACGTGCTCTTCTGCACATCCATTCTGATGATGTCAGGGTTGGTGGGCGGAGCCTCCCACTGGTTTTACTACTGGTCCTATAGAACCGGTGCGAACCAGGGGCCTCCATTCTTGGCAACTTTAATTCCCAGCTAGCTGGGGAATTCTGGGACTTGAATGCTCCAGGCTTAAAGTTGCCAAGGTTGGAGACCCCTGATCTAGATTGCCTCCGGCTCATTAGCACAACAAAAGAATTCAGATGCACTGATCTGTCCCCGTCCCCACACACGCACAACACAGCCAGCCGAGGGTTAAGGAAACACTTTGGAACGCACCCAGTTCTTATCTCCCTCTTGGCAGCGATAGACACACCATCTGCCAAGGGACTTTATTTTCACAAACAGACAGATAAGATACGAACGTTCAAGGAAGTCCAAACAGAAATAATATTCCTCCCAGCAGTTCCGGACGAGGCTTTAGTGACTGTCCAAGGTTTTGCTTTGTTCGTCACAAGGATCCTTTGACCACTACCCTCTATTATATAGTCTCTGGGGTGTGGTCCAGTGACTCAGTTCTAATCCCTAGCACGCCTCCTAAGCTGCTGCAAACGTTTATCACGCCTTCGGAGGCGTGCGTCCAGGAATGATGTTTCATTATCACTTTGATTCGAATCAGCTGTCTCCTCTCCCTCGACCGGCACTTGAGACAATGCCAGAGGGGAGGGGCCTGGAGAGGGAGGTCTGGCTGACTCCTCTTCCTCATGCTCGGAGCTTTCTTCCTCCGATGGGACAGGCTCAGAGGGCGGGGCCACAACATGCACCATCTTATACATTATATTTACAACTTATGTCAACTCAACTTTACAACTCAAATTTACCTGCTTACCCATGCATCTGGCTCAGTTTTACTAAAATATCATCTTTTTGTCAGTAAGTGAACTATTTCTGTAATGTGGATCATCATGTTGTGTCCCAAGTGCCAACAGATATTTAGTGTCTGCCAAGAACAGATCTGTGAATGTTAGCACATTTACAGCCATTGTTAAAGAGAGACCAAGACAGACAGATAGACACAGTCAACAAAAATAATATACTTGGACTTCTCTCAGCATTGACAATACCTCATAGTATTCAAATTTTGTACAACGCTTTATATTGCCAGATACCAATAAGTGTGTCATTATATTATAATTAGTAGTTAATCACACACTGGCATCTAGTGAAGACATTTTTCATTTTAATGGTAATTCAAAAGATGACTACCATGTAATTTGTTTGGAAGAAACAACTGCACAATTACTCTGTTATTAACACAATAATTACTAAATCTGTGCAGAGTATTTTATGGTCATATTACAAAATATGATGACCATCCCTACAAGCTTCAAGGCAGCAAGGTAGCCACTCACGCAATGGCATGCAATGGGAAGTGCTAAAGCAAAAAAGAGCAATATGAGTTGCCATATATTTAGAACAGCCACTATATATATATCTCTTTGGTTATTCGGGTTTTCTCCCGCATAAAATTGGAAGTGTCTTGGTGACGTTTCGACGAAGTCTCATTCGTCATCTTCAGGCTGGTGTTTTCAGCTTTGTGCTTCTAGGAGCAATGTGAGATCGCAGCTGTTTCTTCCTTTTAACTGCTAGTGGGGTGTGAATTGATTGGGAGCTTGGCTGTGTTCTGATGGGGTGGAGGTGTGTTCTGATTGGTTGGGGGTTTGGCTGTGCTCTGATTGGATGAGGGGTTGACTGTGCTCTGATTGGATGGGGGTGTGTTCTGTTTAGGTGGGGGTTTGGTTGTGCTCGTGTTAGTCTGAGTTGCAGGGGGATTTGAACTGGTGAGCTGTATTGCTGTTGTTTGGCTTCGTGTTCTTGGTCATTCCACATCTTCATGGTGGGTGTCAGTTTGCTTCATGTATGGATTGGAGGGATTTAAAATGGCTAATGATGCAGCTGTGGTCTGACTTCTGGTTTGTGGCCATGCTTCATCGGTGTGGGTTTGCTTTTTGTGTGGATGTGTGGTGGTGACATCCTGTGTGGTTTTCGTGAGTGTGGGTCTGATGTCATTCTTTGTGTTAGGGACTCGTTTGTCAATGAGAGTGGGTTTTCAAATGGCTGGTAGGCGGGAGGTATCATCTTGTTTATTCATGCTGTGTGGGCATTTTTCTATCTCAATGGCTTCTCTGATTATTCTGTTGTTAAGATGTTCGGTTTTGGCGATAGTTCTGGTCTTTTTAAAGTCAATATCATGTCCTGTGGCTTTAAGGTGTTGGACCAGGGAAGAAGTTGGTTCCTCTTTTCTGACTGAGTTCTTGTGTTCTTCAATGCGTGCACTTATTCTTCTGTTGGTTTGTCCGATGTATGTGGTGGGGCAGGCGCAGCATGGGATTTCATATACTCCTTGATTTTCTAACTCAATTTTGTCTTTGGGGTTTCTTAGAATGGTGGATATTTTTCGGTTTGTGCAGAATGCTGTCTTGATGTTATGTTTGTGGAGGATTTTGCTTATTCTGTCTGTGGTGCCTTTTATGTATGGGAGGAGGGCTTTGCCATTTTCTTGTTCTCTGTCTTGGGTTTTAGTGGGGGTTTCTTTTTGGATTAGGTTAGTAATCTAATTTCTTTGGAATCCGTTGGATGTTAGTATGTTAGTGAGCGTATCTAGTTCAGTTTTTAGGTGTTGTTCGTCAGCTAAGCGTTTTGTTCTGGAGATGAGTGTCTTGGCTACGGAGTTGATCTGTGCTGGGTGGTGGTGTGAGAGTGCGTGCAGAGAGCGGTTTGTGTGTGTTTTCTCAGGTTTTCGCGGGTGTTTGTATGTAGGTCTTTGGTTATTCGGGTCTTCTCCCACGTAAAATTGGAAGTGTCTTGGCGATGTTTCGACGAAGTCTCATTCGTCATCTTCAGGCTGGTGTTCTCGGCTTCGTGCTTCCAGGAGCAATTTTCTCCTGGAAGCACGAAGCCAAGAACACCAGCCTGAAGATGACGAATGAGACTTCGTCGAAACGTCGCCAAGACACTTCCAATTTTACGTGGGAGAAGACCCGAATAACCAAAGACCTACATATATATATATATATATGTGTGTTTTCTCAGGTTTTCGCGGGTGTTTGTATGTAGGTCTTTGGTTATTCGGGTCTTCTCCCACGTAAAATTGGAAGTGTCTTGGCGACGTTTCGACGAAGTCTCATTCGTCATCTTCAGGCTGGTGTTCTCGGCTTCGTGCTTCCAGGAGCAATGTGAGATCGCAGCTGTCTCTTCCTTTTAACTGCTAGTGGGGGTGTGAGCTGATTGGGTGGGGACTTGGCTGTGCTCTGATTGGATGGGGGGTTGGTTGTGCTCTGATTGGCTGGGGGTGTGTTCTGTTTGGGTGGGGGCTTGGTTGTGCTCAGCTTAGTCTGAGTTGCAGGGGGATTTGAGCTGGTGAGCTGCATTGTTGTTGTTTGGCTTCGTGTTTGTGGCCGTGCGAGCTCTTCATGGTGGGTGTCAGTCTGCTTCATGTATGGATTGGAGGAGTTCAAAGTGGCTAATGATGCAGCTGCGGTCTGGCTTCTGGTCCTTGGTCGTGGCTCATTATCAGTGTGGGTTTGAGTCTGCTTTCTGCGTGGATGTGTGGTGGTGACATCCTGTGTGGCTCTCGTGAGTGTGGGTCTGGTGTCATTCATCGTGTTAGGGACTCGTTTGTCAATAAGGGCGGGTTTCCATACTTCATCTATAATGGACAGAAATACAAACAAATAGAAGGAGCACCCATGGGATCACCCCTCTCACCTGTCATTGCCAACCTCTATATGGAATACTTTGAAACCCAAGCTCTAGAAAAATCTGATCACAAACCCAAACTCTGGCTCAGATATGTAGACGACACCTTCATAATCTGGCCACATGGGAAAGAAAAACTGGACAACTTCCTCACACACCTCAACAGCCTACACCCCAAAATACAGTTCACCATGGAAACAGAAGCGAACAACCAACTTCCCTTCCTGGATGTCTTAGTCTACAGAAAATCCAATGGCTCCCTAGGACACACTATCTACCAGAGGAAAACACACACAAACCGCTATCTGCACGCACTCTCACACCACCACCCTGCCCAGATCAACTCTGTAGCCAAGACACTCATTTCCAGAACAAAACGCTTAGCTGACGAACAACACCTAAAAACCGAACTACACACTCTCACTAACGTACTAACATCCAATGGATTCCAAAGAAATAAGATCACCAACCTAATCCAAAAAGAAACCCCCACTAAAATCCAAGACAGAGAACAAGAAAATGGCAAAGCCCTCCTCCCATACATAAAAGGCACCACAGACAGAATAAGCAAAATCCTCCACAAACATAACATCAAGACAGCATTCTGCACAAACCGAAAAATATCCACCATCCTAAGGAACCCCAAAGACAAAATTGAGTTAGAAAATCAAGGAGTATATGAAATCCCATGCACCGCCTGCCCCACCACATACATCGGACAAACCAACAGACGAATAAGTGCACGCATAGAAGAACACAAGAACTCAGTCAGAAAAGAGGAACCAACTTCTTCCCTGGTCCAACACCTTAAAGCCACAGGACATGATATTGACTTTAAAAAGACCAGAACTATCGCCAAAACTGAACACTTTAACAACAGAATAATCAGAGAAGCCATCGAGATAGAAAAATGTCCACACAGCATGAACAAACGAGACGATACCTCCCGCCTACCAGCCATTTGGAAACCCGCCCTTATTGACAAACGAGTCCCTAACACGATGAATGACACCAGACCCACACTCACGAGAGCCACACAGGATGTCACCACCACACATCCACGCAGAAAGCAGACTCAAACCCACACTGATAATGAGCCACGACCAAGGACCAGAAGCCAGACCGCAGCTGCATCATTAGCCACTTTGAACTCCTCCAATCCATACATGAAGCAGACTGACACCCACCATGAAGAGCTCGCACGGCCACAAACACGAAGCCAAACAACAACAATGCAGCTCACCAGCTCAAATCCCCCTGCAACTCAGACTAAGCTGAGCACAACCAAGCCCCCACCCAAACAGAACACACCCCCAGCCAATCAGAGCACAACCAACCCCCCATCCAATCAGAGCACAGCCAAGTCCCCACCCAATCAGCTCACACCCCCACTAGCAGTTAAAAGGAAGAGACAGCTGCGATCTCACATTGCTCCTGGAAGCACGAAGCCGAGAACACCAGCCTGAAGATGACGAATGAGACTTCGTCGAAACGTCGCCAAGAAACCTTCAATTTTACGTGGGAGAAGACCCGAATAACCAAAGACCTACATATATATTTATATTGCTGCCTACTTGCACATGCCAACTCAAGACAGCTTACACAAATATAAAAACATCATATAAAAATAATAGAATAATAAGATCATAAAAATAATAAAATATTAGCCCCCACCCACCCCCATGCTGGCAGCAACACATATTCATACAAGCCATTTAATAGGCTCCATCCTGCTATGGGTTCCCCAGGCCCGCTGACAGAACCAGGTCTTCAGCGCCTTCTGGAAGAGTGTTAGACTAGGAGCCATTCTAATCTATGGAGGAATGATGTTTCAGAGAGAGGGAGCCACCATGGAGAAGGCTCTTCTTCTGGGTCCCACCAGATGTATCTCCCTAGGGCAGTGATGGCTAACCTTTTTGCCATTGCGTGCCAGGAGAGGGGGGGTGGGGAAGGGTCACGTGTGCGCATGCCCACACCCATAATTCTATGTGCCCTGCCCTGCGCATGTGTGTGCAGCCCCCCCTCCCCCCCCTGCTCCTGGCACATGATGGCCTGGTAGGCCCGTTTTTCTTTCTTACCTGGCTCCTGATCCTCTCTATTTATCTGGGAAGGGTGAAAACAGCTCTCCAAAGGCCTGAAACGGCCCATTTCCCAACTCCCTGTGGGACAGGAAGTGATGTTTTTTGCTGTCCCCAGCCTCCAGAGCCTCTATAGGAGTCTCTAAGAGCCCCTCTAGGAGTCTCTGGAGGCTGGGGACAGCAAAAAACATCACTTCCTGTCCCACTGGGAGTTGGGAAATGGGCCGTTTCAGGCCTTCGGAGAGCCTCCGAGGGAGTGGGAAAGGCTGTTTTTGCCCTTAAATAGAGAGGATCTGGAGCCAGGTAAGAAAGAAAAACGGGCCTTTCCCCCTCCCCCCCCACCAGGCCCTCCGGAGGCAGGAAACAGCCTGTTTCCCTACTTCTGGTGGGCCCAAAAGGCCCAAAAATCAGCTGGCCGGCGGGCGCATGCACCCCAGAGCTGAGCTGGCATGCCCATTGATATGGCTACACGTGCCACCTGTGGCACGCGTGTCATAGGTTCACCATCATGGCCCTAGGGGATGGGACCCGCAACATTCCTTGCCTCCCCGCTTCTGGTGGGTCAGGTAGATGTGACCGGCAAGAGATTGTCCCCCAGATAACCTGGTCCCAAGCCATGAAGGGCTTTAAAGGTGACAACCAACACCTTGAATTGCACCTGGAAGCAAATTGGCAACCAATGCAGTTCCTGCAGGAGAGGTGAAATGTGTACATCAAGGTCTGCACAAAACCATGTGGGCCACTGCATTTTGCACAAACTGAAGCTATAGTGGTCTAATGAATCATATCCTTTTGATGTGCCTTATCCTACTAGAGTTCTGAAATTGAGTCCTGAAACTGTGAGCTTAATATCTTATTACAAACGCTTCTAAATATATATATTTTATTTTATTTTATTTTATTTTATTTTATTTTATTTTATTTTATTTTATTTTATTTTATTTTATTTTATTTTATTTTATTTTATTTTATTTTATTTTATTTATTTATTTGTCAAACACGTATAAGATAACAGATATAAGTATAAACATGATTATGAATACAGGATAGGGATATGGAGACAGTAGGACAGGATGGTAGGCACGCTGGTGCACTTATGCACTCCCCTTACAGACCTCTTAGAAATGAGGTGAGGTCAACAGTAGACAGTCTAAGGTTAAAGTAATTGGAGTTTGGGGAAGTAACCACAGAATCAGGTAGTGCATTCCAGCATTGACCATTCTGTTGCTAAAGTCGTATTTTCTGCAATCGAGTTTGGAGCACTTTACCTTAAGTTTGTATCTATTGTGTGCTCGTGTATTATTGCGGCTGAAGCTGAAGTAGTCATTGACAGGTAGGACATTGTAGCAAATAATTTTGTGTATTACGCTTAGGTCAGACCGAAGGTGGCGTAGTTCTAAATTGTCTAATCCCAAAATTTCAAGCCTGGTGGCATAAGGTATTTTGTTGTGAGCAGAGGAGTGGAGTACTCTTCTTGTGAAATACCTCTGAACTCACTCAATTGTATTAATGTCCGATATACTGCGGATTCCAGGCAGATGAGCTGTATTCGAGAATTGGTCTAGCAAAGGTTTTGTATGTCCTAGTTTGCAGTACAATATTACCAGAGAAGAAGCTTCACAAGATTAGGTTAACAAGTCTTAATGCCTTTTTGGCAATGTTGTTGCAGTGAGCTCTGGCACTTTGATCATTTGAGATGAGTATGTTTCAAAATAGGTTGTTTTAAAATAGGAAGTTTAAACAGTCAAGTTCCCCTTCATGGCATGTTGTGGCATGAAACAAAGTAGAAGCTGTTTTATTGAATATGCTCCATAGGAATTTCACCACCACAGGACTGAAATAAAAAATACATGGTTGGGGAAAATAATAAAAAAAAAAAAACCTGACCCAACTCACAATATAGTAATCTCAATTTCTTGCCACCTCTATTCAAAGAATTTTTTTTTAAAAAAATACACTGGATCAAAATAAAGGCTTTAGGGTAAGTTATCTGTGGCAGAAATAAATTGCAAAGGAAAAGGGCTGAGCTTTTTCAGACATATTTCAAAGCCTCTAGCTCAGTTCCACTGCCTGCTTTTTTTTTTTTTTTTTTTTTTACAATATTGTGGCTGATGCAAAGAATAATTGCCATATAATGGGGGTAATCAAATTTAGGTGAGGAGTCAATCTCTCTATTATAATTTTAGAAAGGATATTATTATGTGCATGGTTCAGGGCACAAATCTGACGAAGTAGAATTATACTAGCAAGATCACCCACACATTCCTATGCATAGCATACAAGTCAGTTGAAGCCATTCAGACAAGAACATGTGCTACCTGTATTACCTGCAAAGACCAGATATGTCTCCCCGAGGCTCTTATTTGTGAATTCTCTCTAACCAAACCAACACCACTGAAAGAAAACAACAACCACAAATACTCACAAATATGAATTCCAATCATATTTTTTCTTAATTCCAAACATATCAAATTCTACGCATGACGAAAATTCAACTACGAATGCCAAGACATGCTATTAAGACTTGTGGACTTCAACTCCCAGGCTGGCTGAGGAATTCTGGGAGTTGAAGTCCAAAATTATGGACTCTGGACCTCTGGTATATACATAAGGTATGCTCTGGGAAATGGACTTTCTCACATATTAGGAACCTATTAGAGCTTTAAATATTGGTATCAAAATCATGGGATCCTGTTGATATGACATAGATCTTTGTGAAACCCATTTCAGTAGTTGAAATGAGAGAGCTACTGGGCATGGATGACTGCAGCCAGCCCCAACTTGGAGTTGAAGTTCACAAGTCTTAAAGTTGCCACAGTTAAATACTTCTGGGTATACATTAAGACCTGTTAAGATAGTGCTCCTCACCTGGGGAAAGTGGATCATATAGTTTGAGAGAAACCATTTTTTCTCTAATGTACATTTTCGTATGTTCTTCCTCTAGTGGGTAGGTTGGAAATTATTATTATTTTTCTATAGCAACAACTTGCCTTGTCCTCTTGTCTCCTGTACAATTCTGTGTCTCTTATTGTAGCTACTGTGGTTTCATTTTTATTTAGGTGTAGAAATGTGATAAATTAACAAATAAGTACATATTTGTATTTCAAGTTATGGTTTTATTCCATGGTTTTAAGGGGTGCAACTTGGCCTGAGATCTTAGGATCAATGCTAGTTCAACAGTATATGGCATCCTTAGGCCACACTGATTGAAGGCACCACCTCCTGGCAATATAAAGAATTGTAATTTGAGAATGATTCAGAAGAAAGGGTGGTTTGGCATCTCTATTCTTTGACAATCTAAGCCAATGCTAATAGAATGCCCTGAGAAAGCCACACCTACAGTAAATGAAAGCTGGCAGGGACATACTTTTTTTTAAAAAAAAAGTTATAATGCCTTGGTGGAGATTGTAGTTAATAATTCTACTTGCTGTCTTCCAGGACTTTGTCTTCTTTGACTTTCCAAGTTAGTCTAATTCTTCCCAGTACTCAGTCAGCCAAATATTAACCAGATCAAGCTATTTACATTCTGAGTCCAGGAAAAGTCAGTTAGGGGCTGTCATTACTAGACTACTATTAATTCATGAAGACATGGCCATTGTCTATATGCATTTGGGGGCTTGGCATTTTTAATGGTGAAGTGCAGACCCAGAAATATTTTAATCAAGATAACACAACCTCAAAGGTTTCTGCATCTTTGACCTACTCAAAATATGACAAATGTGCTGAAACAGTAACTCCTTGAAGGTAGATCTAACAGGCAGGAAGAAAAAAAAACCAAGATGCATATATAATTAGAAGGCATGCATAATAATTTGTGCATGTATAATCAGCTGAAAGAAAGAGACAAATATACCTGTGTCCTTCTAGAAGACCTGCTATGGTATGATGATGTGTGAAACGTGTAATGCAGTCCTCTGTAGATTTCCATGCTTCTGCAGTTCAGAACATGAATTTCCAGCATTCTGTAAAAAAAGATATGAAACATTCTAAATGGAGACGCACAGCAGGTGCTTTTTAAAGTTAAAGGCCTTGGCATTTGGTCCAAAAAAAATAGCTTTAAAAATATCAGAGATGTCTGCCTTGCATAAAGAGCAAGTGATACAGTCTAGATAAAATGAAAAAGGTCATTGTTAAAAGGGAAAACTTTTGTAGCTCAAGAAACAGACAGAGGGGGATGTAGAAAGAAATCACAATCAAAAAGATTGCTACCTTTTTGATAGTAAAGAGTTCACTTTAATTACTTTGCAGTTAGACTTCCATTACTGCCACCCTATGCTGGACCAAAGCACGGAAAGGTCAATCTAATCCCCAAATACGTCACCTGGTTTTATGCTTCTATTAACTTGCACATTGCAATGCAACATGTGTTTATTTAGAAGTAAATCATCCTGAGCTGATCTACCAGTTCTATTGGATTGCAGTTTCCATTTTGCATTGTCTGAAGATCGGCTTCTTTTGCCCATCATCAATCTACTATCAATTATTTTTCCCAGTCAGCCTGACTCTTAGTTCCATGGGAAAAAGTCAAACATCTGCACAATGCATAATTTTCTATTACATCCTGGCATTAACTTTTCAAGTTATTCTAAGGGCATCCTTAGCTTTGGGGGATGCAATATTTCATCAGAACCCAATGAAGTTTATTTGTGGGAGATGTATAGTTGATGGAGGTTATTGTCAATTAATTTTCAGGTAGAATTAAAAGGATGGTAATAATAATAACTTTATTGTCATTGTATGGGTATACACAGTATACCCATACAACAAAATTCACTTAACACCCAAAGACCAGGTCCAACACACATAACAATCCCCAAACACACTCCCACCTAGCACAATTCCTCACCCCTAAACCACCCAAACATCCACACAACAGACCAAGTAATGCTGTCCAACAGCTCACCGATGGGGGACCTTTAGTTCATTGTTGAGTGCAATTATAGCTCTGGGATAAAAACTATTCAGAAAATGAATAGTCCGAGTTTTAATTGTTCTGTATCTTCTGCCAGAAGGCAACAATCCAAAAAGATTGTAAGCAGGATGGGAAGAGTCTCTGAGAATGTTATGCAACAGCGAGATTCGAAGATGTTGTCCAGGGCTGATAGCTGGAGTCCGATGATATTCTGGGCATTTTTAATGATTCTCTGTAGAGCTTTTTTGTCCACTACAGAGCTGTTCCCATACCATGCAAGAAGGCCATATGTCAGGACACTCTCAATGGTGCTGCGATAGTAGGACAGTATAGTAGGACGGAAGTAGATGCTGAGATAGATTTATCTTCCTGGAAGATTCTTTTACTACCTGTAGTAATGGCTGCATGTATCTTTTCTCCCCTGTCTATTTTTTCCATATTCCATAGATTCACATAATGTTTAGTCACTGCCAATAACCTGAGTAATGAGACCATGACACCAAAAAAACATACATTGAACATGTTAATTCCGGAAAGGAACATCCAAGAATTATCTAAAGGGAAATTTCAGCAGAAAAAAAAACATGAATAACCAGTCTAACTGATTCCTTAAAGATCAAACTTCAGCTGACTAAGGCTGAATCCTATATAAAGAAAAATAAAGCGATAAAACATTATATACATTTGGAGAACAGCTGCATCAAAGATGTGATTCAAAGAAATCACTTATTGCACTGGCTTTTTTCTTCTCTTGACTTGTTCCCTTTTCTTAAAATATTTCAGCCTTAAAGCTTATCTTCTAGATATTATCAGGAAAGTGGCAGGCTGTGACTGTACAGAATGTAAAGCAGAGTTTCGCCTGGAATTCTGCTAGTGCCTGGTATACTGAGTCCACTTACATTTTTACCTTCTCTTAAGCTGCAGAGAACTTGACAGAACAGTTAACATATCTATAAAAACAAAGTTAATTATGTTTTCATAGAGATATGATACCATTCATGAGGAAGAAAAAGTTCTTCCCATGGATTGAATAAATTTAAATGCTTCTATTCTTGAACTGGACATCCACACAGTTGTGAGAAAGGAGCTAGTTAACTCATGTTCATGAATTAAATGTAACCATTCCCTTAACACCTAAATCTATATACTACTACAACTCTCATTGTCATTACCTTTAACTGACTAAAATGGTGTATCATAAGGCAACACTTTTTGAACCAAGGTACTTCAAATAAGCCAATTTACAGAGTGTGTGCAAAATCCAGGACCTGAGAGTCTGAAGGGGATGAAATTTGGGGGGAAAGTATGGCTGTTTCAGTGCTACTGGTTGCTGCTGCAGTGATGTGATCCTCATTTTTAATGTTCTGTGACAGTTTTCCAGCCAGTCTTGCAATCCTTTGTTCCTTCCTCCACCCACCAGCAACCATTTACCTGCCTGCTGGAAAGGGAAGGGAAGAGAAGGGAAGAGAAAAGGAAGATGTCTAATGCTCCCTGCCAGATTCCCCAAAGAAACTCAACAGGGAAGCCAGCAGAAAATCAGAAGTCACTCTGGCTTTTTTGCCTGTTTTTGTGTTTTTCTATTACTCTGTTTTAGAGTAAATATCTCTAAAATGAGAAGCCAATGGGGCATAGGTTGTCTACAGTAGTAGGTTGCTACCATTCGGTATGCTGCGGGAGGCTCCGCCCACCTGCCTGGACATCATCACGGATGCTTTGTACATGCACAGAAGTGCCGCGAGTGAGTGAAGTGAGTGCACGCACGCATGCGCTCCCGTTGTGAACTGGTAGCAAAGGTAAGCGGAATCCACCCCTGGTTGTCTAGTATGTTTCTAAAGAGCTACATAATCTCCAGGATGGCTATCTTGCTTCCTCTTTCTATGCTACAACTGTTTGTTGAATTAAGTTGAAATAGTTTGCTCTGGAGTGGCATCTCACACAACAGTCCCTCTCAAAAATCACAGATTTGGCTCTGAGTGGTAAATCTTCACAGCTACAACTTAGGACTCCAATCACTTAGGAGCTCAGTTACATCCGCTATCTCAAAAGAAATTTTAAAAGAAGCACTTCAAAATGAGGCAAAAACCAGATGTTTGAATGTGGGAGGAAACAAGGAAAAAGAAAGCAGCCTTTCTTTGAACCAGAAAAAAAAAATAAGGGGCCAGGAAAAGTTTTAGCAATTGTACAGAAGGACCAACATGCAACAGTAATACCCTGCACAAAAGTAATGTTGTAATGATCACATATGCAATTCCCTCATGATTTTCACCCTTGGACATTGGTTGCATAGGTTGTGCTTGAAATTATGCAACTAAATCAAATTAATGGAAAGCTATTCTATATAGGCTCCTAACTCAGAATAATTTTAGAAATTATCCTCAAGTGCAAGGCAGAATAAATTCAAAGAACATCCTTCCCAGACATGTTTCCTTAAAATAAATTGGAGTTCAAAGTCTGTAATATTTGGAAGATTAAGAGTTGGAAACCTAACACATGCAGAAGTCTGTAAGAAAGAAACAAAAAAGGGTTCATTATATCTGTATGACCACAGCATCTGACAATAGTAACTCATTTATGCAAATAATTGTTGCCTGACTGCATGGATAGCTTTGCATGCCTTTCTACTCTGGACTGCATGAAAAAAAAATTGGACATTAATTGGACAAAAATTGGAATTAAAACAGGCCTGCAACTGCAAGGCAGTCTTGAGCTCCTTCATGTCTCTGTTTAGAAATAAAGCATTTGCCACTGGGCATTAATTCAGCAAAGTACTTCACTTGATCTGATTAGTCCATTGGATTGTTGCTGAGCTAAGCCTCTGGTGAAGCATTCACTCCGCCTTTTCTCTTTACCTAACTCTCATGTTTAATAAAAGTTGCCAGGAGCTAGCATTTAAGTATGTGCCTCAGTAAAACCTTCTGCATAAGCTATAAAAGATGAACACCACTATTGGTACAATATTGTAAGCACAAGTTGAAATGAATGGATACCTTCCAAATGTCTGTATATTTGCAGCAGCATATGCTTCAGGGAATATTGACATTTGCCCACTAACAATTAATCACCCTGAAATATTTTATTCTGGACATAGGGAAAGGCAATCTGCTAGCTGAAAACCACCAAATGAACCTGTTGTTATCAATGCCACTCTGAGTTATAGAAGATAGGGAAGCAAGGTTCATCTGGAACTGCTTAAATGCTTTAGCTGCAAGAAATGGACTTCATTTTATATTTGCCAACTCGTTTCTATTTAATCAATAATTTTGTATCACATTAAACAGGATAGAGTTTTCTGTGGGAGTTAGATTGCTGTGTGTCTTCGAGTCAGTGCCTGGATAGCCCCTGCAGGTTTTTGTTTTTGTTTTATGAGATTTTGGAAATATGTCTATGGAAATATTCAATAATTCAGGTCATGGTTGTCCCAAAGGTGCTTTTCTCTAAAAGGCAATGGTACTTTCTTGATTTTTCTTGAAGGTGTTTCACTGCTCATCCGAGAAGATTCTTCAGTTCGCCAGTTGCGTCCCTTTCTGGATCGGGACTCGTTACGCACGGTCACTCATGCTCTCGTCACCTCCCGTCTGGACTATTGTAACGCTCTCTACATGGGGCTCCCCTTGAGGAGCACTCGGAGGCTCCAACTGGCGCAGAGTGCGGCCGCGCGGGTGGTGATGGGACCAACGTGGCGCTCCCATGTAACGCCTCTCCTGCGCGAGCTGCACTGGCTCCCGGTGGTCTTCCGAGTGCGCTTCAAGGTTTTGGTTATCACCTTCAAAGCGCTCCATGGCTTAGGACCTGGCTATTTACGGGACCGCCTGCTGCCACCAATAGCCTCCCACCGACCAGTACGCTCCCATAGAGAGGGGCTCCTCCGGGTGCCGTCGGCCAAACAATGTCGACTGGCGGCCCCCAGGGGGAGAGCCTTCTCTGTGGGGGCACCTACGATCTGGAACGAGCTCCCCCCGGAGATACGGAGGATTCCGGATCTGCGTACCTTCCGTCGCGCGCTTAAGACGTTTTTATTCCATCAAGCTGGCCTGACCTAAACTTTTTCCTCTTTTAAATGGAATTTTAAATTTGGTTTTAATTTATTGGGGTTTTAAAATGTCTCAGCCAAATTTATTTAATTAGTTTTATCTCTATTTTAAATTTTGTATCTACATGTTTTATTTTATGGCTGTTCACCGCCCTGAGTCCTTCGGGAGTAGGGCGGTATACAAATTTAATAAAATGAAAAAATGAAATGAAAAGTTCTAATTAACTGGTGGATTTATATTCTGTTCAGTCAGCCAGTTGCTAAGACTCTGAGAATTGTTGAAAGCACATCAGGGTTCATCTGTGTCCTCAGAGTCACCTGAACCAGAACACAAACCAGTGTGGAACCATTTTAGGATTGCTGATAGGACTCATTATAAGCAGGAGATAGGTTCTGTCATATCCTTCCCCCTCTGTTGAAAGATGCCTGTTCAGTTTTAACATAGATAGCCTCTTTGACTCCTCTTTCAAACTAGTAGCCCTGTCTGTCCAGAATGTGAATCTTGTTGTCTTCAAAGGAGTGGCCCTTGCCTTTCAGGTGCAAATGAACTGCTAAATCCTATCCTGATGAGTTTGATCTCTTGTGTTATGCCATGCACTTTTGGAGTGGTTGTTTTGGTTTTGTTTTGATTTTGGAAGTAGTTTGTTGTTGTCGCCCTCCTAGGGCTAAGAATGAAAGTGATTGACCCAAGGTCACCCAGGAGGCTATGTGTCTAAGGTAGGACTAGTACTCACAGTTTCTTTATTTCTAGCCTAATGCTTTTACTACTATAACAAATTGGGTCTCTGGGGTTATTGGGATCAAATTTGCTGATGTGTGCAACATTTTATTTGTCCCAGTATATTCAAGATGGTTGAAATTCCTGAAAGTATGGCCATCTGAATCATTGATCATATGCTATATGAGCTGTGTGTGTGTGTGAGAGAGAGAGAGTGAGTGAGTAAGTGAGAAGTAAGGAACAGGGGAAAGAGAAAGTAGAATTTTGGAGGCAGAGAAGGATAATCAATAGAATATAGTCTGAATTTTATTAATATTGACTGAGTTTACAGTACTGTTTTGTTCTCTCAACTTAAAGTTCAGAGAAACATTAGGGTAGTGATCCTTTCTAATCCATTTTAATTGAAAAGATGAAATAGAAGTGGAACAAGCATTTATTGAAAGGTCTATTTTCGTTTTCTAAAATTAAACAAGAAATAAAACCAAATTCTAGACAGAGAGGGTTTGTCAATAAATATACAAGTACAATATTTTTTAAAGACAGCCAGTTTGTGTAATGGTTAACAGTCTACAAACCAGAAGACTATGAGTTGTAGTCAGAGGTGAAATCCAGTAGGTTCTGACAGGTTCTGGAGAACCGGTAGCAGAAATTTTGAGTAGTTCGGAGAACCGGCAAATACTACCTCTGGCTGGCCCCAGAGTGGGGTGGGAATGGAGATTTTGCAATATCCTTCCCCCAGCAGTGGAGAGGGAATGTGGATTTGGTAGTATCCTTCTCCTGCCATGCCCACCAAGCCACGCCCACCATGCCCACCAAACCATGACCACAGAACCGGTAGTAAAAAAATTTGGATTTCACCACTGGTTCTAGTCCTATCTTAGGCATGAAGTCAGCTTGGTGACTGTTCGGTCACTCTCTCTCAGTCCTAAGAAGAAAGCAACAACAAGACACTTTTGAAATCTTACCAAGAAAAGTCCAAGTAGTAACCAATCCACAAAATCATCAGGAGTCAAAAATAACTTGAAGATACCAAAACAAAACAAAACAAAACAAAGCAAAACAAAACACCTTAGATCTCTATGGATATTTGATACCATCGATCATGGTATCATGCTGCACGGTTGGAAGAGTTAGGGGTGGGAGGCACTGTGTTTCTCTCCGACCAGTTGCAGTCTGTGTTGGCAGGGGGGCAGAGGTTGACCCCGAGGCCCCTCATATGTGGGGTGTCACAAGGGTCGGTCCTCTCGCCCCTTTTGTTCAACATTTATATAAAGCCGCTGGGCAAGATCATCCGTGGTTTCGGGATGAAGTACCACCAGTACGCTGATGACACTCAGCTGTATAACTCGACCCCGGACCACCCCAACGATGCCCTTGAAGTAATGTCCCGGAGCCTGAAGGCCATGCGGATCTGGATAGGGAGAAACAGGCTCAGGCTCAACCCATCCAAGACCGAGTGGCTGTGGTTTCCAATGTCCCGATATAGTCAGTTGGCACCATCACTGACTATTGGGGGTGAATCGTTGGCCCCCATGGAGAGGGCTCGCAACTTGGGTGTCCTCCTGGATTCACGGCTGTCTTTAGAAGAGCATTTGACGGCCGTGACCAGGAGAATTTTTCATCAGGTTCGTCTTATTTGCCAGTTGCGTCCCTTTCTGGATCAGGACTCCTTACTCACGGTCACTCATGCCCTCGACACTTCCCGCCTGGACTATTGCAATGCTCTCTACATGGGGCTCCCCTTGAGGAGCACCCAGAGGCTCCAACTGGTGCAGAGTGCGGCTGCGCGGGTGGTTATGGGAGCGACATGGTGTTCCCATGTAACACCTCTCCTGCGCGAGCTGCACTAGCTCCCTGTGGTCTTCCGGGTGCGCTTCAAGGTTTTGGTTACCACCTTTAGAGCACTCCATGGCTTAGGACCTGGTTACCTACGGGACCGCCTGCTGCCACCAATAGCCTCCCACCGGCCGGTACGCTCTCATAGAGGGGCTCCTCTGGGTGCCGTCTGCCAAACAATGTCGACTGGCGGCCCCCAGGAGGAGAGCCTTCTCTGGGGGGGCACCTACTATCTGGAATGAGCTCCCTCCAGAGATACGGAGGATCCCAGATCTGTGCACCTTTCGCCATGCTCTTAAGACCTTTTTATTCCATCAGGCTGGCCTGACCTAATCTTTTCCCTTCTTTCCCTTTTAAAATTGTAAATTTTAATCTGTTTTAAATTATTGGGGTATTTTAAATCTGTCCTGGGCCAAAATTGTTTAAGTCGGTTTTACTTTGCTTTTAAATTTTGTATTTATGTCTTTTATCTGTGGCTGTTCACTGCCCTGAGTCCTTCGGGAGTAGGGCGGTATATAAATCAAATGAAATGAAAATGAAATGAAATGAAAATATTGCATGATTATTAATTTATGAAATTTCATAGCACAAGATGTGTTAATAATTATTTGTTATACTTCATTATATACATAATGAAAATTTAGGTAGGATTGTATGCTTAATCATCATGATAGTTAAAATACATGATTAGATTGAAAAGATTCTGGGATAGCCATTTGAAAACTATCTGAAAGAACATTGGCAGAAGATGGTGAGAACCAAGAATTGATAAATAAGATTTGTCCAGAAGATTGGTTGTAGCAGAAAACCAAATGTATTGTCTGTCAAACAACACATTTGGTTTTCTGCTACAAACAAGTCAAAAAAGTAAATAGTCCATTTAAACTATTTCCATTTTGTTTCCATTACAGCTGTCGAAGAGTAGACATGAAGGATAATAGCATTTGATCATCAGGCACACCAAAATAAGAAAGTTATATTCTTCACTATGTTAAGCCAGAGGTGAACAATTTTGTATTTATTTATTTATTTGCCTAGTAAATAATTTACTTACTTATTTACTGAACTTACTTATTTACTGAACTTCCCACCATTTTAAGCAGGGCTGGTAGGCTAAGACCAAATAGATATGACTTAGGGTACTAAAATATTGAGGCATCAACACCAACCCCTCTTCCAAGCAATTCTAAAAATACACCATCTGTCAGTTATCGGACCCATATTTTATTTTCCCACACACAAAAAAATTATTCTCCCAAGTACAAGTAGGACTGGCCTCAGAATTAGATCTTAAACTGAGGGAGAACTAGAATAGAAATATGTGACACGGACAAAAAATTAAAGTACACTTAATTACACTTTTGAAGAGTTTCTGTCAATTTAATAAAGAACAATGCTGGCTAGTAAAACTAAATTGGCCTAGACATTGTTATACTGCTTAATGCTTGCTTGTTCAAAGGGCACTGTTGTTTCTGAGAGAGATGTTTGCTGAGATCTGCGGGAAGATTTGCTGAAAACCTGGGGGAAAAAATGTCCTGTGAGATCTAAAGAAGTACCACGAAGATCCAAGATGTTGGAAGGTGAAAGGTTTTACCCATTGGAAAAAGGCCAGCTTTGTTTTATTAACAGAGGGAAATTGATACCAACATCTTTAAGCCTTTTCTCAATTCTAAATAGTAGCAATAGTAGTAATTAGAATAGTTAGAAAGACAGAGTAATAAAGACATTGTTAAAAGTTTGTTTTTCTTGCAATAATGTCTTGTAAATAACCTGAAGCTTAGGGCCAACAGCTGGGGATATGATCTTTCCTTTTTAGAGATATTTATGTTGCCACTTTGGTAAGTGCTGCAGCTAGACATAGAGAAATATAGGGGGGGAGGCCAGAAATATGTTATAAGATAGCATGGATACACAGCTGTCTGCTTGAAGGGAGAACTGGTGGTAGAAATAAAAGGGAACAATCTGACAACAGGATTTTAGATAAAAAGCTGACATTGATGTGCCATCACGGTAGGCAGATGAGGATGGGGGGTTGAGACCCAGAGCTGGTGAATCTTTTCATATAATGTTTTCACAGAAGACTAAAACTGACAGAGGCAAAACAAAAACTGCCTTCATGTTTTACCTCTCCCATCGCTAATAATTAATCTGGTTGAACATATGATCAAAGGTGCTTGGAAATCACCATCACTGTCACCATTATTTAGGTAGTGCTGTCTGTGTGAACTAGGGGGAATAAAAAGAACAGTGACAAATAGGCAAGTCCATCTCTTAAGAGTTTATGCTCTGAAATGGAACAGTGAATATTTTGGGGCCCTATTCTAAAATGTCCAACTGTCGGCAAAAAAAAAAAAAAAAAACATATTTATCCTAACAATTAATTCTTGCAAAATTATTTTCAGCCTCTGAGCCAAAATCATTGTAAACAACTTAAAAGTCATTTGTAAAAAAAAACTTGGAGTCAAGATAAAAATAGCATTTTATTTCTTCTTTTATTTCTTCTTATTTTCTTTTTTCCTCCTTACACTATTTTAGTTTATATTAATTTTTACTCTTGTGTTTAATGGAAGATGGAGATGGAAAACTGGAAAAAATTACAATTATCCTTGTTAGGAAGAATAGCAGCTGTAAAAATGAATGTTTTGCCTAAGTTTTTGTTTCTTTTTCAAATGATACCAATACTTAAAAAAGATGAGAATTTGAAGAGTATTAATAATTTTGTCTGGGCAGGGAAGAGACCGAGAATAAAACAAAAAATAATGCAGGATATACATGAAAGAGGAGGTCTCAAAATGCCCAATTTAAGGCTATATTATGAGGCAGCTGCCCTATCAGCAATGAGTGATTGGATGAACTCAACAGAAGAAAGAATATTGAATATTGAGGGATATGATTTGGTTTACGGGTGGCATGCTTATTTATTATATGATAAGAAAGGGATAAGACTTTTAAAAGTCACATATTAAGGAATGCTTTATTGCGTGTCTGGAAAAAGTATAAGTATAAATTAAATGAGAAGTTACCAATGTGGGCAATACCCAGACATGCGATAGAGAATATAAGTGTAGAGCAAAAACAAGATGTGATTACATATAAAGAGCTTCTTAACAAGGAAAGAGGTATACTACAATTAAAATCTTTGAATCAACTAAGAGAAGAAAGGATAATTCAGACATGGTTTCAATATGTATAGTTGCAAGCTAGATGGAGAGAAGATCAGAAAATGGGTATTTTGCAAAATGAGGAGAACCTGGTAAAACAGATAGAGATCAAAGTCAAATGCATATAAAAAGGTTGTATTATGCATTGGTAGAAATAGATTCAGAAACAGAGTTAGTTAAGGACTGTATGATAAAGTGGGCACAAAATATTGAAGAACCAATAATGATGGAAACGTGGGAAAAAATATGAGTTAGAAATGTGAAGTTTACACAAGCCCAAAATTTAAGAGAGAATTTTTATAAAATGTTTTATAGATGGCATCTAGATCCTAAAAAGCTAGCCTGTATGTATCCAAGTATGCAACCTAAGTGTTGGAGATGTGAATGTGATGATGCTACGTATTATCATATATGGTGGACATGTAAAAAAATTAAGGCATTTTGGATAAAAATATGGTGCATTATTCAAAATATTCTCAAAAAGAAGATAAAATTTACTCCACAGTTCTTTTTGTTAGGTATAATTACAGATTGTACTGTTATAGAGACTAAGTTGATTTTAAATTTAATAACAGCAGCCAGACTCTTGGTGGCGCAGTATTGGAAGAAGGAAGACTTGCCTACTATTGAAGAATGGACACTAAAAGTAGTGAATTTAGCAGAGATGGCCAAAATTTCAGCGTATTTGAAGGACCATACAAATGAAAGATATATATCGGAATGGAGAAGATGGATTAACTATATTCAAAACAAATATCGGACTAAAAAGTTTCAAATAGCTTATGAATGAAATCAATATTTTCTTTTTGAATTATCTTTTGTTAGTTGAAAGGGGAGTTAAAGAGCAAGAGGGAGTTTGGAGACTACAGAAAGTTAGCTTATTTTAGCTTATGTTTGTTATGCTATACCCAGTTTTTGCTCTGGGAAGTCCGGGGTGGGAGTGGGGGGAGGGGGGTTGGAGGGAAGGGGGGAAGAGGGATGGGAAAAATTGTTGTAATACTTGTTAAAACTTTTTAATAAAAAAAAAGATAAAAATAGCATTTTATTTCTTCTTTTATTTCTTCTTATTTTCTTTTTTCCTTCTTACTCTATTTTAGTTTATATTAATTTTTACTCTTGTGTTTAAAACTTTCAATTGATTTAAAAAATGACACAGGAAAGGTAAAAATAAAAATAGGAGAGAAAGAAAATGATTAGAATACTATACATTTCGGTTACTCGAAGTTTGGTTTCAGTACATGAAGGCTAACAGTGCTATCATATTTTAATAAACTAGAAGAACTGAGAGATAGCCATGGAAAGTAAAATGGAAATAAGGGAGGTTACGCTCCAACTTCATGAGTAGGAGTTTAATATTTCTTATGACTTCTTGGCATACTGTCTCAGGAATCATGTAAAGGCTCCTTTAAGCCATGCTTGATTCCTATTGACTACAACACAGAAGAGACTTGCCATTGAATTAAGTGTGTGTATGAGAGAAAGATATATATAGAGAGAGAGGGAGGGAGGGGGAGAGAGAGAGAGAGAGGTTTCAGTTTAAGGGGCTCACATCCAAGTACTAACATGGCCACCATCTTAGTTTTTCAACATCAACCAAGGGTCTGCTAGAACCTAGATTCATCCTTAACTAAATATACTTAAACAAACAACAATTTTAATAATGAAAAGTGAATGAAGCAAAATGGACTTTTGTATATATAGTGGTACCTCGGTACTCATCATTAATTGGTTCTAAAAGGTGCAATGAATACCAAAAATGATGAATACCAAACATTTTTTTTTCCTATAAGAAATAATGTAGTGAGTCACAAGGTAGCCAAATTCTAACTTGTGCATTGAGTACAAATGATAAAAAATTTGCATCAAAATGCATTGCATTCCAAATTCAACGAGTTTCAAAGCAGTTGACTACCAAGGTACCTCTGTATTAACTTTATCTACAACACATACATTTAATGCCACCTGTGCACTTGATAGAATATGTCTGCAAAGAATTGCCAGATTCCATTCAAGTCTGGTTTGGTTCTGACTTACCTAATCATGGTGGTTTTTTTATTATTATTTCCCACGTTTCTCTCTTGGATTTTTCGCTATATTATTTGATGTAAAGTTACTAGAAACATAAAACCTTCAACTATTTTATATAACTTAAAAACTTAATTGAGTTTTTAAATCATGGAGTCTGGTACTATTTACATTTACTCAGCGGCAGGGAAATGGACATAGATTTCAGTTATTTCCACTTCGATAGAGACATTCAGAAAGCATGGCAAAGCATTTTTGAATCTTGTTACAATAAATTCTGCAGTCATATAATAGATGTATAAGCTTTCCATTGACGAATAAACACACCGACAGCATCTTTACTGCAATCAGGGAGAGAAAAAATATTACTTGTCTACTAACTTGCTTTACTATCTTTTCCAATCATTCAGAACTAATAAAACCTTATCCTATTAAACTCCCTGACTTTGGCCTTTAAGTTTTATCAGTGACTGCTAGATGAATTATATAATTGTTCTATAAAATACCCCAAAACCACCAGTCATGCTATAAAAGAAAAATCCATTTATATTATGACAAATCTCATAGCCACTGAATTATTTGTGTGCATTAAATTGACTAAGCGCAAAAACTTTTAATGATGGTAAGGGCTCAGTCTGGAAGTGTATAATCGTTGCAGCAGATGGCATGTGCACATCCAACTCATCCAATAAATTTTCCGCCCATGATTGTAATATCATGGGAAGCCTGAAACAAAATATCAGTTTCTACTTTTCCTTTTATCAAGGATGGAACATGAATTGTAAGTAACCCATATACATTTTAAATAATGACAAATGTGGTGGCTGATGTGGGTTGATGGGTGAATCACCAAATATGGATTGAAAATATCTGGATAAACACTAGATAGCAGAAAGTTCTACTTTGTTGTTGCCATCTAGTGATTGTTTTCATCTTTGCAGCCAAGAGTGGAAACCCTAGCCAATACACATGGAATAACAAGAGCCTCTGATGGGCATTCACACAAAATGATAGCCACACTGGGCATGCCCAGGCACAAAATACCCATTTAACTAAAAGAACTGTATAAACATCTTCATTTGGAAATATGCCAAAGTTTGTGCCTTCCTATGACCACCTGCCTTAAACTCTGCCTTGGATTGACATCTTCAACTTTGTTTATACTTCTATGAATAAAGTTATTTATTTAAATATATAAATCCACATATTGTGAAGGTGTGTTATTTGTATATGTGTGTGTGATATGTAGCTATAGCACTAAATTTATGAATGTGGATTACAAATAAATTCAAGAAAGGTAGTGGTAACTTCCTCAAGCATTCTCTAGTAGTTAAACATTCTGGCTGCCTTGAAACATTCAAGGTATCAAAGGAATCAAAATAAAGTATGATTAGCTTTATTTAATATATCCTTTCCTGTTTCCTGTGCTATTGTTCTCCTCTCACAAATGGCAGCTCCTTGTTTGAATTATTACCTCACTAAATTTATCAAGTTAATCTCATCACCATAAATCCAGTCCAAGCTACCTCGCTGGAAACAACATCCAAATGTAAAAGTATGTTTCCTGGCCTCTCATAGCAAACTTTATAATTTATACCAGTTTCATTCATTGGAATGTATTATTTATTTTACTAAGTTATTTCGTTACCTTTATTATCTTAAAGTTATTATTACCTTACACTGTAGTTTATAATCCACCAAGAGAAATTGAATTTTTTTCACAAGTACTGCTGCAAAACATGATCTCTCATCATATAGATCTCTCATCAAATTCAAGGCATATTAGCCCTTTCATTCATAATTAAAACTACACTTTCCTTTCCCCTTTGCATGTATGCATGATCTCATTACATGAGCTCATCATTCAAATCTATAACATACCACAGCTATTCTTTTTTCATTTTATTTGTTAATTCATGCTTTTTACCATATTTCACACACACACACACACACACACACACACATTCCACTTTTATTATTTTTACAAACAACTAAAGATAATGAACATATCCCAAAGAACTTTCTCCTCCTATTTTCTCCACAATGACAACTCTGTTAGGTGGGTTGGAAAAGAGAGTGATTAGTCTAGGTTTACCCAGCTGGCTTTCATGACTAAGCAAGACTAGAACTCATCATCTACCAGTTTATAGCCTGGTACCATAACCATATTATAGACTAAATAATCCTTACATCAGGTGTGAAATCCAACAGGTTCTGACAGGTTCTGGAGAACCAGTAGTGGAAATTTTGAGTAGTTCGGAGAACCAGCAAATACCACTTCTGGCTGGGGTGGGAATGGAGATTTTGCAATATCCTTCCCCCAGCAGTGGGGAGGGAATGGAGATTTTGCAATATCCTTCCCCTGGAGTGGGATGGGAATGGAGATTTTGCAATATCCTTCCCCTGCCACACCTACCAAGCCATGCCCACCAAGCCACACCATGCCCACCAAGCCACGCCCACAAAACCAGTAGTAAAAACAATTGAATTTCACCATTGCCTTATATTATAATCTTCCATATCTTGGAGATATTATCAGATGGGCCCAGAAATGCGGAGGTTTGTTGCCTACATGATTGATAAATCAAGGCTTTCACATCATGTTTTCTCTGTCTTTTACTATAAGCCGTAGAGTAGGTTTCAAATCTAGTTGGCACATGCGGGATTACCTGTCACCGGTAAAAGTACCACCGGTAGAATAATTCAGTTTTGGCACGTTTTAACTCAAGCAGGTTCACATTATTCCATATTAGTTAGAATTTCTAATTTAAAGATTGCCTTACAAGATAACCAGCATCCCAATATTTGTACTGATATGCACTCAAAATATGTTTATTTAATACTAACTATTTTGAAAGTAAGTTTGTATTTTATATCAACACTTTATTTTGACTAGAGATAAGCAGCTTTGAATCTTCTTAATTTATTTGTACTTGATGTCTTCCTGGACTGACATGATATTGTATTACCCAGCTCAGAACAACCACCTTCATAGTATTAATGAGCCAAAGAATGTTAATATACAGCTTGGGGAAAATGTACATTGCTTTGCTGTCATTCTATCACTGAAGTGTTTTTTTTAAGCATTAATGTTTTTGCTCCAACCTGTAATGCCAATTATAAATTAAGTATAGTCAAAAGATGATATTGCTTCTCAAGGATGATAGCTCCTGTTTTGATCAAGGTAGATGGCTAATTTAACTGAAAGGCTGCCAGTTTGTGGCGTTGGGGAATACAAAGCAAATACTCATTTGCATAGAAAGGGTTATGTTCTTGCTATTTACACAGATTCACAAAAATGAGGAAACGATTGTTTCACAGCAGGAGCTAAATAAAATCCTCTTAAATGTATGGAACAGATGAAGCCTAAATATGAGCACCCTGTTATTGCTAGATGCAGCTTGGAAGTGTCTGTGTGTACACATGTGCGTGATCAGAATATCTACACTAGTAATTAAATAATTTTATTGTTGTAACCTCAGGTCATAACATAGGAATGCCATAAAATACAATAAAATAACATGAAATAGAGTAATAGGACTATTAGATATGAAAAGGTTATAACAAAATAAAGCCACGAGAACAATTAAGTATTCCTTTCTAAGTTTAAATGACAATAGAGCAAAACTAGCAAATTGGTTGTTGGCACTTTGAAACACAGCTGCAAGGAGATAATACGATGTTTCAAAGTTGCTGCTCTTGAAGTTATCTGCCATTAATAATTTGGTCCTGATCTCATTGTAAATGGGGCAATGAAGGACATAATGGATACATCCTCCACTTGGCCAACATCACAAGCAGAGGTACTGATACTGGGAAAGGCTTCAATTTTTTTTTATAATGCTGATACAAGATGAAAATTTGATAATGGTCCTACAATGGCATCTTTATCAGCATGCCTTTATAAAAAATCTCCAATATATGAGAGCTAAGTTCTCCCAAAGGTGGCAGAGAACATTTGTAGGATATGTCCACTGATTCCTAGCTATATAACAGAGAAAGCAGAATTTGGCAAGATACAATTTTCTAGTTTATTATGTTGCCTCAACTATGAAAGATGTATTCTAACAACAGTGTAAGGCGGCCCTACCACCGTCTTATAATAAATAGTAAGGAAGCTCTGGAGCCCCAAGAACTTCCTTATGAAGTTGTTTTGTAATGACCTTGTCATCCAACTGCTATATTTCAGCCCCATAGAGTATCTGCTATCACCTTAAATGCAAGGGTTACCAATTCCCTCCTTTAGAGTAAAATGAATGTCAAAATATCACCCATGGGACAGTTCCCATGGCAGTAGATATCTGCTTTCCTTAAAAGGGACTTACGAAAGGTGACATCCAGGTATTTTAAGTCAGATAAATATGTCCATTAATTGTCCATCTTTTTTAATATTACTTTTGCCAGAAACTACTACCTTTGTTTTATTATAATTTATCGTCAGTTTTTCACCACAGAGAAAATGGCCAGTCTGATGAGTAATCTTCAAAGAACTACTTCAGTATATGAAAAAGAACCATTCATCAGCATACATTAATATGTCCATTCAGTGAGGAGGAGAAAAAAATGTTGCTATTTCATGGCCACTACTGTATTATTAATATCAAAGTTAAATAAGAAGGGAGCAAATAAACAAGCCTGTTTAACTTTTGTCTCCAATATGATAGGGTATGACAAGGACTATTATGGTCCATTCTTATTCTAGCTGCAATGTCAGTATGTAGTTAAACATTTTATTTATAAAGGTGCCAATTAATATCTTCTTCCATAATCAAGGCCTGTCAAATGGAATCAAAGGCAGAGGTGAAGTCAGTAAAAGTGACATAGACTTGTTTTGTATGCACATTGGTATATTTTTGAATGAGGGTCTTCAGAATAGCACAGTTATCCTTAACCTAACCTTAACTTTGCTGCTGTAGAAACCCTGCCATCTATCACTGTGGTTTATCTCTGTGATGACAAAACCTGCATATTATTATATAATAATGAGTACTTATCAGCCTGAATAAAACAAATCAAATTAATAGTATGCATGGCTAAATTGTAACAAGATAGGGAATCCATTTCTATATTCATAGTATTTATTTATTTATTTATTTATTTATTTATTTATTTATTTATTTATTTATTTATTTATTTATTTATTGGTTTGATTTTTATGCCACCCTTTTCCGGAGACTCAGGGCAGCTTACAATGCGTTAAGCAATAGCCTTCATACTTTTGTATATACCTGCTTAGTAGAGCTTTCGGGCCCCCTCTAAGCGGTGTTCTTTTTTATACAAAGTCAGCTTATTGCCTCCACAAACCGGGTCCTGATTTTACCTACCTCGAAAGGATGGAAGGCTGAGTCAACCTTGAGCCTGCTGAGATTTGAACTTGCAGTAATTGCAGGCAGCTGGTGCTACTTAACAGCACTTTAGTCTGCGCCACCAAGGCTCTTTTATTGTTTAATTGTTTAATTTACACTGTTATTGTAGGCTTTTATTTAAAGCTGCAAATCATACATTGCTAGTTGCTATTATTTTTTTGTCTAGAGCCTTACTTTCATTCTGCAAAACCAAAGGAATATAATGAGCCATAAAGTTGGGGGGGGGGAGAGGGGAGCTTTGGATAAAGAAGGACTTTTGGTTTGAAAGTTAATGTGCACCATGTTTGTTCAATCTGAAATTGCAAACCTGGGCTGCAAAGATTTAGCTAGTTGGTAGTTGGCAGCACAGAAACTCTTTTGCTAGAAACTGGAAGAGTATGAAATCTACGCCTGTCTTAGGCATGATGACAGCTGGTTGACCTGAACTCTAGGAAGGAGGCAATGGTAAACAATATATGAAAAACCTTCAAGGATTAGTCCAGGCAATCACCAGGTCTCAACGATGACTCCAAGGCACAGGCATAAAAAAACAAGGTGGGGAGTAGCAAAATAATCAGCAAAAAGTAGGAAAGTAAAACAGAGCTGGTCCACTTTTTTGACCATCTTGAAAATTTTGTCCTCCTTTTAGTGGATGAACAGACTATTGTATCATAGTTGAAAATATAGCAGAACTTCTCAGAATGACAGTTGGTCCTGTTTAGATATCGACATAGCCTACCAATTCAGGCTCCTCCTCCCAAAAAATGAATTAACTCAATTTGAAGTTTCAATTTGGAAACAATTTTGAATATCCAGCACCAATGAAATGAAATGTGTTAAAGAGCAAGGCTTCATCTCTTATAGACAAACACTGTTTAAGAAGAAATTGGCTACAGTTATTTTGCTGGTTCATTCACCCATTCATAGCAACATTTATTTATTAGATTTATATCAAGCCTTTCCTCTAAGACTCAGGGCAGGTTGCATGGCAAATCCCTTTTATTTTTTCTCCAAAACAATCCTGTTAAATAACTTGGTCTGATAAAGAGTAAGGGGCCCAAGTTCACTCAGGAATTTCCCCAACTGACGATGGTCTTAAATGTGATGTCCACAGCTCTAATTCATAAATTAATTACACTGCTTGCTATAAATAGCAATTATGGTTTCACATAAATAGCATTAAACTAAGCAAATAAAAAAGGAAAGCACAAAATGTTGTGGGCCTTAGAGCACGTTTTCTGGAAGCTTCAGTGAAGATTTTGGGAGAGACTAAGGGAGTAAATGGAACTAGAAGAGACTTGGGGACCTATTATTTCCCTTAAACCCCTTAAATTATGAAACAAATTATACCATCTTTTTTCCCTTTTGGTACAGAGCCAGATTTGTTGAGCCAAGGTTTAAGGAGCCAATCCTTAAGTCTGGAGGACTGAGGTGTTTTGTTTTGTTTTTTTTTTGCTTATGCACAATGACCCAAGGCTCTGTATCTTTGTCAAAAAAAAATAATAATACATGGCTTTTAATTACAAGATATTTGGGGATCCCAACCTTGTAAATAAATGGATAGAATTAGTCAGTAGGCTGTGTGAAATGTATAGTATAGCACACCACTGTTGTTCTTCTTGACTTGCTTTGCTGAAGTAATTCAAAGATTCTGTTTAATAACAGTTTTTACTGTTTTCAGCCTGTTTTAATTTTGAACAAAGTAAACGTTTGTCCCAAACGTGCTTTTTCAAAAGACAACATGCTTTTTCAGAACGGAAGAAGTTTCTTGGATGTGAAATGAAATGTCTTCCAGAAGAAACAAAGAGAACCCAGTTGCCTCTTGAAAAAGCATATGTGGGACAACCTTGACCTGGATGGCTGAACGGCTTTCCAAACAGCTACACATCTGCATGAAAGAGGCAGTTTTGCAACAGTTATTCATGCCCTGGTAGCCATCAGAACATGAACTGAGTTTAGTTACATCCCTGTTACATCACCTGGCCCACTTCTATCACTAGCTAACTACCATTTTGAAAAAATAAAACATTTTGCTTCCAGAAGTAAGGCTGAGAAACTCCATATTCAAACACATTTTATCTCCAAAAGAGTCCATTATATCCTGAAGTGACATAGTATTCCATGTACCAAAGAAATTTGCAAGCCAAATTTAATAATTGCTTATGAGTTGCCACTATCATTCTGAGGCCATGCAAAGCCCCATGATCCAGATCAGGGTTATAGGCCAGAAAATCTCATTATACAATTTATACAAGTCTATATGTCCCTTTATGTATATGTTTATTTTTTTTTTATTCTACAGGAACGGATATTCTTTATTTTGCATTGAATAATTTGAATTCTACATATTACCTTGAAAACTACATATTACCTTGAAAACATATTACCTTGAAAACTGTGATGGGTGAACTGTAGGTTACAAATAATGTTGTCAGTAAATAATTGTATAAAAGGTAAAATGTAACAGTTGTTCACAAATTATGTTTTGTGGTCTCACATACCATCATTTTAAAAAACAATAATGGACCAAAATTTCAACTTTAATTTGGAATTTGATATGGATTAAGTTCTCATTTCGTCTTACACACACGCTATTATAGTTTTGAAAAATACTGTGAGGAAATCTGAGAAGGTTTTGAAATTTTTCTCCCTCTGTGAGATAAATTTCTAGTTTTTAATTTAAAAAAAATAAAATAAAAACATTCTCAGGGCTCTTTTAAAATTATTTGGGTGTTCTTTTTTCAATTCGTAACTATATGACTCAGGTATACTAAATCAGGATTTTTGTATTCTGCTTTTCAGTATGTATATTTCATTATTAATAGCAAAGCAGTTACATTTTATATTTTAAACCACAAAAGAAATTGATGCTATGATATAATACAAATGTGGAAACAACTGGGAACATATTCTGTTAGAATATATGAGGTAACCAAGGGATTAATCTTTGAAATCAGTTGATTTTTAATGGTTGTTTTAGGTATTTTGAGTAACTGCATTTTTAAGTAACTTGCATTTTAGTACCAATACACCTGGCAATTTATAAAGTTGAAAAATATATAAACTAAATGTGGCCCAGATGTTTTAACAGCCTGAAGGCATCAGAATTCTTGCTTTTTTAAGAGACAAGGTACTTGAACAGAAACCAACAATTCAGCTTTATAAGATGGTAAAATGATAGTATCAGTTATATACTTGAACAATGGAAGGAAGAATTGGAATATTTCATTTGGAGAATCAGGTATCAATATTTCACACAGTATAGAAAACATTCCTTTTATAATTTAAAAATGAAATTAATTCATTAGAAAACATTATTTCATACACAACATATTGGAATCTCAAAGAACATTGAAAAAAGGATAGGCATTGGAGTTTTATGCTTTCTGATTAAAAGTTTATGCTATGCTTTTTTGATTGGTTTCCAACCTATATATATGATAATATAATATTGAAATAAATATTAGATTTAAGGATCTCTGGGTGATGTTAAACTATATTCCATAACACCTGTGATTTATTATTTCATGAAGAATATTAACTCTCTTGAGCTGGGGATATAGCAACGATAATAATTTTACATAATTGTATTATGCAACTAAATTATGTTGTTGATATTTTTAAAATTCTTGCTAATTTATACTGTTTTTATTTTGTTTTTAATCATTTGCTACCCATAAATTTATTACATAAATAAATGGCAATACATTCAATCTTCTAATTTTAAGGAATGGATCAAGAGAGAGCATAGTATATGTTTATGTTTTATATTTAATAAGTTTAACAATATAATTAATTTTATGTAATAAATATAGTTTTTTTCTGTTTACTAGATGTTTTTGTTATTTTTGTTTATTTTAATATATCATATAATATTGCATAATCATTATCTTTTTTTCTTGGTGATCTAGCCTGTTTTCTTTCATATTTACTATTTTAACAAGTAAATTAAGAAAATAATTATTTTTAATAAAACTTATTTCATTACTGTGGGGTGACATCAAGAATAACTATGGGGAGACCAGCAAAATCCAGGTCATGGATGTGACTATCAATCCTGCCCCTTTTTACATGTCTGATGCACATTTAAAAGAAGTGGGACTTTCATGTGTTCACAATCATCATTCTGACTTTTTAACTTCTCCCTACTGCTCCCCAACCTCCACAGATGTCACATATGTTAGATGTCTAACAGAATTGGTGCTTATTATTTCATATGTCTATTTCTCTCTTTTTTATGTCTCTAATAGTTCTCCTTCCTGATTTGAGAAAATTTCATGTCCCTCAAGCCAAAATTTTGGATTTTAGGGAAAGTGAAGTCTATTGGAACATTGACTATGCAATTAAGTATACTATCAGACACTTTCACTGACATCAGATATTCTTCAACCAAGAGAAGTGTTGGAAGATGACATTGTGTGTGTGTGTGTGTGTGTGTGTGTGTGTGTGTGTGTGTTTGTATTCCTTTAGAAGCAAAAATCCAAAACAATTGTACAGTATAGAGCAGAATTTTTTCCACAATATTAGCTTTAACATGGGGAATGAAGAAAGTCAGTTAGTACCAATATCATAGTCAAAATAAGTATTCAGTTGTTTAGTGAGTCCATTGCTCATTTCATAACAAAGTATATGTTGTACATATGCAACAAGAAAAAAAATCCATAACAATCAGCAAAACTTTTTTTCCAAGTATTTCTTTGAAGGAATTCTTCCTTTTATTGGATCTGACAACAAATCTAGAAATAAACATAGAAATAGATTCAGAATCCATCAATCACAGTCTGCAAAAGAAACTGATTTTAATTTATAAAACATTTAGCAACAGCTGCAGTAATATCACCCTTTCAGAATAGAGATTTATGTATAGGAACATGCCAAAGATCTGTGGGTATCTCCCATGTGTGACAAAGCAGAAATTGCCCCTTGGTTAATGACTGATTACAGTAGAAACATTTTAATCATATTTTTACAGTGGGAGTTTTTAAAGGGCACATGGGAGTCAGAGTCAGGTATGCAGTTTTCATTTAAGATGAATTGTGAGCTTTTGTTTCTGTTTAATCATTTTCCAAGCTCACAGCTGCAAGATATATATATATATATATATATATATATATATATATATATATATATATATATATATATATATATATATATATATATCTGTGTGTGTGTGTGTGTCATCTCAAATATTAATGTATGCCTGGATTAAATGAATCTTCATTTGGAAAGGTGAAAATAAGGAAGACTATAGCTCATATATGTGATAGGTTGGGGTTTTGCATTTTTTTTCTTGAAGAATTTTGGTCAATGACTTTTAAAACTATGTTGTATTTATTTTAGAGTACATATATTAATGAATTCCCCATCTTAAAAGAGAAAAATCACTTTTTAATAAACCCGTACCAAAGGAATTCTAGAAAATTCTTCTAGAAACTATAAGAAAAGACTTTGAGGCTACCTGCAGTCTTGGAGCTACAGGTTCCACACTTGCCATGAACTATAAATTAATACATTATAAAGAACAGCATTTATCAGAAATGAATGAAGTCATCTCCTCCTCCTCCTCAAAGCAAGCTAACCAGCCAGCTGTCAAATAATCTATTAGTTGCTCTTTTTGTGTTTCTGAGAACAGAAGAATGAAATACATTTAGATTGTATTGACTGTATGTTGAACAGAGCTCATCCAACATTTCCCTCTGATCTTGGCATCTCTATTCTTCAGACAGAAACCCAAGTTGGAAAGACAGCCTAGCAACATGTAGGTCAGTTTAAACCCAATCTGTGCTAGTGTCACAATATGTTACATTTATTTTGGAAACATATTTAATTTTTAAGAATATTAAGGTTATTGGATTTACAGAAGAGATATGTGTTGTGAGAGACACCAAAAACCAACAGACCAACAGACAAACCAACAGACTCCATCTTTCTCCACAAACCCATTGGAATCTTTCCTTTCAAATATGCACTTGTGGAGAAATATTATTGCATCATCATAGCTTATAAAAAAGTGAGTATATATGTATATTTAAAAAGAATTGCATAATATTTGGTAAAATAAATCAAATGCAATTGGACAAACACGTTTCATTTAATCATCATGTTTTAGAGCTTTCAACAGATTTACCACATCTCATGAATTATTTAAAGTTATTTCTTTCCTCTACATACCACTGATTAAACCAGGAATTTGTTGTCCTTGTGAGAGAGAGAAAGTATACTTTCAATCATATTTATAAAGGGAAACCAATTTCAAAATATCCCATCTGGAACATAGCAGGTCTCTCTCTTAGGATATATTTACTGATGAAAATATGTTTCCCCAAAAAAGCAAGCAAGATTTTGCATTTAAAATCATTCTTGTTCAAAGCCTTGGTATTAATTGAACCAAGATTTGGGATATAGATAGATAGATAGATAGATAGATAGATAGATAGATAGATAGATAGATAGATAGATATCATTTTAAAATAATGATTGTACTCATAAGTCTGAAAAGTAAATTAGTTTAAATTAAATTTTAAACAAAATTTGTTAAAGGAAAATTAAAATAATTACAAACTGATGCTCACTTCACATGATTCTGAGTAGTACATATTTTACAAATGAAGGCAAATATATGTCCCAGGATAATTTGCATGATCCAATCCATAGGTTTAGTTTTCCAAATGTTTAAACTCATGCTGGAGCCCATCCTTGGGGAACTTCTCTCTACCAGAATATGTGCTTTGGGCTATTCTATGCCTCATGTTTATGTGGTGCCTTCCTATTTGAATTCCTAGAAACATATTTTCTAGTACTTTTAAATCCTAGAAATAAGAAGAAATATGTATTTATATATAATTATTTTGAACACATAAGCAAATATTTATTTATCATATTTTTTTAAATCAGCCATCTCCCTCACAGAGGGAGTCCCCTCTGGGCAATAAATATTAAAATATGAAAACATCATACAAAAGTTAAAAACGTAAATAGGCAGGGATGATTAAAACATTGTTTAAAAATTAATTAAAAGGAGAAGGGAGGGCTTTCAGAATGCAAACCAGCCCAATATGCTCTTAGACTCCTCATGCAAAATCACAGAGCCATGTTTTCATTCCTTTCCAGAAGGGTGGGAGAACAAGTGCCTGTCTCGCCTCCAGATACAGAATATTCCACAGTAGAAAAGGTTCTCTTTCTGGGCCCTCACCAGTTGGAATTTGTTTACTTATGAAGTTCTATTAGAATCCATTGGATGTCATACTGATGGTATATGATAACTCTGCAGAACTTCAAATTAATTTTCCTATTGGTATTTCAGAACCATGATGTGGTGGAGAGTTGGCATAGGTTTAGCCCATTAATTCAAATCTTTTCCTTGGATCATGTTATAATGCAGAAAGCAATGCCCGCTCCCAGAAACACTGCTGCTTTAAAGAGGTGCATAGAGTGCTATTTTCACACCTCCACACACACATCAAAACACATTTCCGAGCTCAAATATGCCAGTTAAACTCACACAGCATTGCATATGTGATCCTCCTTTATTTGAAATAGTACATTCAATAAAAATTAAAAAGTGGCAAGGAACAAATTTTATAACTGGTGCTTTTAAGTAAACTACCCCGGGGACTTTTTATGTATTATTTATTTTTGTGAAGCTTTTTGTCATAAAAAAAAAAAACCAGGTAAAACTACAAATTTATTTTTTAGATTTCAATAGCTTTATATTTTTAGCAAGCCTGCTTTGGTCATAGCCATTCATTAGTTATTTACTATTGTATTTCTGAAAGGACAAAGCTGCTGTTGAAACAATCTACCTATTTTGTAATGTGTTCATTCTTACATATATATTCAATATATACTACTATACTATAATAGGGGTGGAGAGGTTGGACAGTAGCCATGGCCTCTAAAAGAAAGAAACCATTTAATGGAGCTCAGTGTTCTTTCAGCTGATTTCAGTGTTTATTAAATCTACTGCCTACAATAAGGTGGAGTAAAAATAAAGCCAGCACATTTACAGCCCTATCATCTTGGTCCAGTGGAATTAGTTAATTCTGTCCCTTTGAAATGAGAGCCAAACTTTTGACCTTGGAAAGGGTAATCAAACATCCAATTGTGTCTCCTCTCCAAGCTTTATAGTTCAAAAATTGCATATTGAGCTACTTTGGATCCAAGCTAGTAGATTAAGTAGAGTTCAGTGCTCATTGTGTCTATATTGGTGATCAAATTCTGTTGTCTTGGAAGATCTGGAAAGATATCCAAGGAAATTTGGGGGTGGGAAATTCATGTGCATAAGAAGAAGTCTATTGAATCAAGCCATATATTTTACCTAGACAAATCTTTCCAAGCTATCAATTATCCATAAAAATTATGAATGTTAAATAAGCCTGCAGTTACATTCAGCAAGGAATACTACCTAGGTGAGAGATCTTGCAGTGGCATCATTTGCTATAGTAAGTTCTTCTAATTTTTCTGAGAAAAATTAAGAAATAAATCACAAAAAAAATCAAATAAAATGCTTCATCACTTAATACTTGAAGATTATCCTTTATCCACAGGTTTTGTTATAATTGCCTTCCATTTAGGAAATATCAGCATGATACCATTTTTCCCTAAAGTTGTCATTAAATATTCAACTATTAAATCTCATTTTATAAAGAACATTGTACCAATTTAATGCTACCAAACAATTATATACTGTACATGTGCACTATTTTATAAACTAGCTTTGTTTAGATGGAATAGTTTGAAATATTAAACTCCTCTGTTTTGTTGTTGTTGTTGTTGTTGTTGTTGTTGTTGTTGTATCATAATTTTAACTCATACTGAGTTTGAAAAAGCTGGAGCAACTCATGCAGAATTATGCCTATCAGCACAATTATGTTTCCAAATGTGTAAATGTTTTACTATATCTGTCATAAATTACTTTCCCAGTAAAGAAACCTTACCTATCTAGGTGAATGGCAAAAACACAAATGTAAATATCTAGTGAAATTTCCTCTTGTTGTGTGGTGAGCGAAGTTAAGGACTGAGGCGATATGCGAGGGCCATAACTATAACTTTTTATTAAACAACACATCTTAACAACCAAACGAAGCGAACGAACTACTACAGCCTGACAGCTCTTTTATATGCGGCTGTCAGGAGTCTTAACCAATCAGGGAGCGCGGAACTCCTGCACTCCAGCCGGCTGCTAACTAACCAATCTGGAACAGGCATTTCAATTGCTAAGGCGACGCGCCGACATAACACCTCTTCTCCTGACCACCACCCCAAAGGATTAGGAAAAAGGCAGATAATTCTCATTAGTTTATACAGTACAATGGCTAGACACTGAGTTTGACACCCCTGGGCTAGAATTGTTCAACATTTCATTGTTCCATCAGCAAACTTATAAGTGTGACAAAAAGGTCAATTGTTTCTCTAATCCTGTAGCCCAAAATCAAATGACCATCAATGGCAGTGACCAGAAGGCAGGAGACTTTTCTGCTACATGATTCAAGTGGATTGGAGGAGTTTGCCAACTGTGGAACAAACTCCAGCAGGCCTAAATTAGAAAAACACTACTTTTGAGATCTATCAGTGAGCTGAGGGTGAACAAAGGAATGACATTGTGCATTTCTTCCTTGAAAAATTGTTAGTGGCTCTACTTCTGCTGAACAACCTGATTGTGCAAATCAGTTTCGGAAGGAAACATTGCAGAGACAGAGCCTTGGTAGTACAGTGGTCTAAAGCACCCTGTTATTAATACCAGCTGCCTGCAATTACTGCAGGTTCGAATCTCGCCAGGCTCAAGGTTGACTCAGCCTTCCATCCTTTCTAAGGTAGGTAAATTGAGGACCCAGATTGTGGGTGCAATAAGCTGACTTTGTATAAATATACAAAAAGGATGAAGTCTATTGCTTAACGCACTGTAAGCCGCCCTGAGTCTCCGGAGAAGGGCAGCATATAAATCAAATTAAATCAAAAAAAAAATCCCCCCTCCCCCAGGTTTTCCTCATACTCTGAAAATAATAGCATTAATTTAAAAAAACCACTTTCTATTCTTTGAACATTGATAAGGAAGGTAAATACTTTTCAGCTTTACTGAATATGTGTTATTCAAGTATAAGTAATATTCAGTGGTGGGTTTCAAAATTTTTTACTACCGGTTCTGTGGGTGTGGCTTGGTGGGCGTGGAATGGCTTGGTAGGCATGGCAAGAGAAGGATACTGTAAAATCTCCATTCCCACCCCACTCCAGGGGAAGGTCACTGCAAAATTCCCATTTACTCCCAATCAGCCGGGACTTGGGAGGCAGAGAATAGTTGGGGGCAGGGCCAGTCAGAATTTTTACTACCGGTTCTTTGAACTACTCAAACTTTTCACTACTGGTTCTCCAGAACTGATCAGAACCTGCTGCAATATCACCTCTGGTAATATTTCTCTTTGGGACAAAATGTTTTTTCTTATGAATATGTTATAGTTGATCTGATCCATCAGCAAAGAGACATGTAACAATAGTGTCATATACTAGGGAACAATTTAAGTTTTTCTTTTCTCCTTTCATAAATTGTATCATGCCAAGCTCATTATTGTTTTCTTCAGAGGCTTAAGCTATTTTCTAACTTTTTTTCTTAATTCATAATAATAGCTACAATCCTAAATATACAACAGAGAGCAAATTTCAACTGATCACAATAGACTTACTTCTTAATAAACATCACATGACTTTATTTTAATAGCTGCACTTTTGAAGAGATACATATACTGTACATTCACAATTTTTTCCTGTCCTTTTGGGAACATAACATGTCAATTCATCAGTGCCATATTACTAGCTGCCAGACTAAACTGTAAGAAATTATGAGCATAGGATCCTTTTTTGATGCATGATTCCCTGAACTGAGGGCAGTTTTTATGGAAGAAAAGCTTGGCAACTCCTTTCAATTTCTAAATTGATTTCAATTATTTGTAAAAACAGAGAAAGTAAGTATACAAATTTAATCACAAATGAATACATGATAGAACAAATGAATTTATTCTATCAATATTACTATTCAGAATACTAATCTATATAGATCAACACAGTTACCACTTCTGAAATTATCATTTGTAGAATTAAGTTACAAAAGAGCATTTAATGTAGTATTTTAAAGGTGAGATTAGTCCTGTTTGTGTGTGCTTTTATGTGTGCTATTATAGAATTATACAACATGAAGCTTCTGTAAGTTTTATTGCTGCAAGATACCATTATGATTAATTATATAGGTAGTGTACAATTAGATGATATTCAAACATCACCAAATGTTCAGAGAAAAGCTATCACTGCCTAGCAAGGAGTACATTTCAATAATCAATCACTTTAAAACATATTTTTCCCTGATAAGTTTAGACTCCCCAGTCTATACAAAACAATGGAGTTTGAAACACTTTATTTCATTCCAGGGCTAATGTTTAAGCTTACAAAATTCAGTCACTGTGATATTACTATTTTTAGGCATTATGTTTCACTCTTTAAACCAGGGGTCCCCAAACTTGGCAGCTTTAAGACTTGTGGACTTCAACTTCCAGAATTCTGGGAGTTGGAGTCCACAAGTCTTAAAGCTGCCAAGTTTGAAGACTTCTGCTTTAAGCAGATACTAATATATTAGCATTGCCAATTCTGCTTAGGGCTGTTCTTTCCACACTCTAGATGACTTTAAGGGGGAAAAAAGAAAGAGGTTTTTTTCCTCTCTTCTAAACTCTATTTTTTCAAGAAAAGTCACCATATTATCAATGACATCAATTATTCTACTTCTATTTCTGTCAGGAGTTAAATACTGCTGGAATAAGTGTGACTCATTGCAAGCACCTAGGGTAAGCAAACCATCTGTTTTTAATGGCTAGATACAACGGCCTCTCTAAAATGTGAGCAGCCTATTATTAAACTCACATGGGTAAGTTAATGAAGTGTAAAACTTACTAATTGTGAAAGTATACCTTTCTTATAAAAGCTTAGAAAATTGATATACTTAGCTCATCCACTTGAAGTCTGACTGTGTTTCAGTCTTTTGTGACAGGCTAGGATTTTTTTTTTCTTTTACTATGCTATGTTCAGTCATTTGTTCACTGCAGAATTTATATCTGTATGTGCATTAATGTCTAAAACTGTATTCATGCAATAGTGATACCTGTATGTGCCTTTATATGTGTGCTATCATCACACAGTATGATAGGCTTCCTCAACCTGACAGATGGATGAACTACCAGAATTCTCCATTCCTAAGGATTTTGTCAACCGAAATCCACCAATTTGGAGAGCACAACCTTTGGGTAACGCCACTTGATACCTATAAAGTTAGAAAGAGCCCCAAGCTCACTGCACATTATGGGATGCAATTCCCTACATTAGCAAAAGCATTTATCAGCATTAAGTAATTCATTAGTTGGCTTTCAAGACAAATGTACTTCCAATGCTTCCTGGATTTTGAATTCAATAAATGATGCTGGGAATGTTGCATCATTGAAGGAGAATTGGAAATATAATATTTTATTTTGTTTAATTGAATGTTGCCGTTACTTAAATAATTCTGAACAAACTAAGAGATATGATGGTAAATAGTTATATTCAAAGAGTTGAAAACTTTTACCACAACTCAAGTGGAATGTTTCAAAAAAATTCAGGGGGCCTCAAAATAGTGCTTTCTATTAAGCTTCCCATAAAATAGCTAAACTGGACAGTCTTTACAAAAGTAACATTACTGAAAAAGGCACAGAGGAAATAAAGCTTTATGTCGTGGCTGTTTTCAAAGTTTTGCCCTGAGGTAAGAAAGTGCATAGCAAAGTCATTTTCCTACCACCTTCCATCTGGCTGCGGTTTAACTAAAAAAAAGTGTCCAGGTTTCACACAGAGCTGGCATGAATTACAATACTATTGTACATTCTTCAGAGCTCTGCCATAAAGTCACTTTTTGTATAAAGAAAAAAAAAGTCACAGAACTGAGTAGCATTAAAAAGTGTAACAGCGTTGTGGCATTCTGAATGACCATTTGATTTTGTTTTCTATAAACAATTACTTCAGTAGTTAAATCCATGTATTTTCTTGATTTTGCTCTAGACTATAAATCTTGGCATACTACAGTTGCTACTAGAGAAAAGCTCAGAGCTAATATAAAATGAATGATCTGTTTAAATATCTGCTCAAAGCTACAAAGTACAACAGTACACTGTATGGCAGTGGACTTAAAATAGATTTCAGAATCTGCAAAACTGGTAACATTATTGTCTCAGTGAAACAGACACGCAATCATTTATCAACTACATTGTCTTCTCACTATTTGTTTTAGAAAATCATACCTTTGCTTTCTAGAGTGGCAAAAAACTAGAAAGTTAAAGTGTCACCATGGAGGATAATGAAGTGGTTTTGCCACTACCCAAGGACAAAAAGGCATAGACATGTTACATTATATTTCCTATTATTAATTCAGTGGGTCGCTTCGTCTTCCTGAATGATGAAAGCTGGGAGGGACAACCATGACAGCTTAAGTTGTGGAAACAACAACAAAATGAAGTAACCCCACTCCAAGGCTTGTGTTCTTTCTCTCCTTGCTAGGAATATGTTGGAGAAATACATCTTTGGATCTAGGGGCAACTACAGAGTGGGAAGAGAAGGAGGAGGAGAAGGAGGTTACTGCAACCATAGATCAAAGCCCTGCTCCTTTTTTACAAGTATTGAATCCATGACAGACAAAAGGGGGACATACGGTTGCAATTGCCCTATTCATGTTTTTTAACCATATCACTTTTTTTGTTGTTACTGTCCTTGAACCACCAATATGGGAACAACAAGGGAAACAGAAAACCTGTAATTGTAGCAGTAGTGGGTTCCACTTACCTTTGCTACCGGTTCGGAACCAGGAGTGTGTGTGTGTGGTTGCTTTGCTCTCGCGCAGTGCTTCTGCGCATGTGCAGAGCATTTGTGATGATGTCCAGGTGGGTGGGCGGAGCCTCCTGCCACCGCCACTACCGATTCGTTCAAACTGGGGCGAACTGGTAGAAACCCACCACTGAACTGTAGTACCTGTAACAGAAACTCTTCTGAGGAAAAATCTTCTTTTTATGGAAGATCTTTTATATTAACATCATTGTGACAACCCAGATAGGATTTCAGCCTTATGAAACTATCATTATTATTTTGTCTGAATTTTATTTATTTACATATCCTATTTAGCACTGCCCATCTTCCTCATAGACTAACTTTAGGAGGTGACATGAAGTTAATACATAGCAACGTTAGGTCTACGCAGTTGGGTCTATGCAGTCAGGAAGACAAAGGAAGTAAGGGTAAAAAAAATGAAATTAGTCCAAACAAATTAGTATAAACAAATAATATGTTTATAAAAATACTATAATTTCTAAAAAAAAAAAAAAAGGAGGCACCTTTTAACATTCAAGAAAACATAAGCCAAGATCATTACTTTTGATCTGGTTTTCTCTTAAAGCATCCCTAAATGGAAATACTAGAGTTTTTCTAATGAATATTCACAGGATAGATTATGATAGTCTAAAGTATATATTTAAAAAAAAGATTATGATAGTCTAAATTATAATTTTTTCATAAACTGAAGGATTTGTGCATTCTGAATGATCTGATAGTGATAGAAATTTAATATCAGTTTACTAGTATTTGTTATTATGTCCACCCAATTCTTTTTTGACAAATCTTTATTAAAAAAAAAAAGTCTTTATTTAAAAAAAAATAGACTGTGAATTTTAAAAAAGCATGTTTGATTTTTTTCACATGTTTTTATTAATCACAATAATGTTATATCTTAAAGTAATATCTAAATTTCTTTGTCTATATTCTACTCTATTTCTAAATCCCAAAATTAGTATTTAAGTTTTTGAACTGATTAAAGTAAAATATACAAAATTTATTGAGATTCACAATTTGGAAGATAACAATTTGGAAGATAACTGTGTGCATACATCATTTTGCATCAGAGCTTTTTTTGCATGTATCAAACTCATTAAAACCTTTTTTTAAAAAAAATATCTCCCTTATTATTTTTATAAATAACTCAAGGTAGCAAAGTGCTTCCTCCTATTTTCCTCACAACAACCACCCTGGGAGGTGGGCTGGGATTCGTGTGATTCTGGGAAACTTACAATTAAAACAAAAGCAATAAAAAAATAAAGCAACCTTATAAACAATACAAAACATTAGATTGGTTACAAACCATACAATACATTGACTGGGACAGCACAGTACTTCAAAAGCAGAACAGCCATTTTATGGGTTCTGCACCACTTTCTGGTCCCCAGGCCAGATAGCAAGGCCCGATGTTCAGGTCCTTCTGCAAGGCCATCAAGGTCGGGACCAGCCTGCCCATAGGGGTAATGATTTTCTTAGAATGATGTAATTCTACAAGCATACAGAAACACCACTTTTGTAAACATTTATTATCAAATATTTGTCCTTAACATTCAACATGTCAAGAGATATTTTAACAAGAACTGGTTTAAAAAAAAATTTAACTTGCAAACTCTCCTTGGTATATTTGGGGACTTAAAGCAATATGTAGCGATCCAATGAGCATCTGCACCAGAGACAAATTCCTTGTGTGTCCAATCACACTTGGCCAATAAAAAATTCTATTCTATTCTATTCTGTCCTGTCCTGTCCTGTCCTGTCCTGTCCTGTCCTGTCCTATCCTATTCTTCTCTGAGGTTGCACATACACATATCTTTGGTATTTATATATAACCATATTCCTGAGTTTTTAAAAAGGCAAATGTCTTTTGAATAGACGCTTAAGGAAGAAATCTGTCCAGTACAAAGGATATAAAAAATGAATTTCCAGGGCAAAGACTTCACAGTGAGACCTGTCTCCCTACATACATATACACCTGCTCCCTTTTAGAAAAAGAACTATTATTTCTTTCTTTGTGTTAGTAATAAAGAACTCAAGCAACTGTACTCTTTGGGGCTGGACCTCTCATCACTTCACTTGAACTCAGATTTCAGACTTGGCATATGAAGTTAATTACTCTGGGCACTGGGGCTCTGAACAGAAGAATGACCCTATTTGCAGTTCCATGTAATATGTGCCATGCTAGAGTGAACGCTTTCTCTGCCTACATATTGCACATTCAGTGCTTCTGAATGGAGTAATAATTCTGGCATTCTGGAGAAAAGCTCAACTGTCATCTAATTTTCAGAGGGACACTTGTCTTCCCAGTTATCCATTCAAGGAATGATGCTGACAACCATTCTTCATTCAATCATTGTCACCACTCCAGCCCAAACAGCATCAGCATTCAGCACACAAGAAATTAATACATTTTCAAGCATCTAGCAAGCAAGCTTGGCAACAAAATGGAGATTATTTGAAACAGTCAACAAGCAAGCAAACCACATTTAATAACGTACCAGCTATTAACAACAGCAACAACAATTACAATTGGCAGGGATTTGAGCTATGTAAATCATGTCAAAGGAGTAAGCATTTCTCAAAGAAGATGTGATATGGAAGAAAAAGGTAGATCAGTGATGGGTTGCTCCCAGTTCGGTCCGATTCTTGTGAACCAGTAGTAATGGCTCTGCCCACCTGCCCTGAAGTCATCACTGATGATCTGCGCATGCGTAGAAGCATGCTCCCATTGAGAACCAGTAGTAAAGGTAAGTGGAACCCACCACTGAGGTAGATCAAGAGTGATCCACTATGAAGGGATGCTACACACACGTTGGCTTGACAAAGATTCCTGTTGGGGACAATTGTTTCCTCAGGAAGATCTGCTTCACTAATAATGCTTCTGTATATACATGAAAAATGCCATTGCTGACACAAGCAAAGTTGTGTAGTCACTTCGCTGAATAGAAGTTGGGCACAATTAGTTTCAAAGGGGTGCTAAAAGGTATATATGTTGAGCTAAACCATAGAATGGTTTTTGTGCTTTTAACATAGAACTTTCTTTGAACTCAGCCATTATAGTTTGTAAACTTTATTTTATGACCTAGCAGAATGTCACCCATTGTTTATTAAACAAATCATAATTAAATAAAACATGGGTCAGTACAATGTACGAACCCAGTCACAGTGACAATCAGTATGGATCTAAGACACAAGGAATATTTTTCTTGTCACGACATATTACTTGCTCCTGTATAGCAAGAGGGACTTCTGGTACAACCTTGAACTCTAACTCATGCAGAAGCAATCAACATCACAGTTCCATTCTCTTTTTTTCTTTCTTATTTAGGAAATCTGAATGTTTATTTGAGTAGCTACTTTATGCTTACAATTTATACTATAAAGCTAAAGTCAAGTTCAACCCCTGTGGAGAGATGGAAGTCTATTGACTAAGTGATAGGCAAGCCTGATCCTGCTTAGTTTTTGAGTCTAGACAAGGTCAGCCATCAACTCAATAGTTTTGCTTTGTCATTCAGAAGGAGATTGCATTTATTTGTTTATTTATTTATGAGACAGACCATCTTATCCAATAGAGATATACTCTCTATTGGATATATGCAAAATTTACCAATTCAAAGACAGAATATTCCAGAAAACTCTGAAATGTGCCTTTTCTCCCACAGGCCATGCAGTTTGGAGCTTGAAAAATTCTGGACAGGTGCCCCATTTTGTTTATGAACTGGCATACTTTGCATAACCCTCTTCTCTGTTGTTATATCCTCTGTGGGAGGCAACTACAGAATATACAGTTTCATATGACTTTTGGAAGCAGTAACCCTAAATGTCAGGTTGTAGCTAAGTCATGATTTAGGTCATGAACCTGAAAGTTAAGGTGACATTAATTCAGACTGACTTAAAATTGTTGAGTAAGGTAAAGGTTTAAAAACAATATTCTTCCAGTCAATGAGTCTATGACTTGAATGAACTAATTTAGTTAGAAAAGTAAACATTTTCCCTGTAACCTTGATTATTGTCCCCACTTATCCTTTTTAATTATTTATAATCTGGGCAGTGTCTGTGTGGTGTCTGTGTGTGTGTTTGTTTGTGTGTGTGTATAACATTTCCCCAAAGCTTTTAGAGCTGAAAAATGAATAGCAGCTTTCAAATTTCTTGAAAAAACACTATAGCAGAAAGCCCTACATTTTTTGAAAGCTCTGAGAACTACTTGTTTCTGTCTGTTGTTCTAATAAAAAGTCTTAAAGTTCAACACAAGAAACCATAAATGTAACACTTGACAAATACTGTAAAAGGTGAGAGCTGGAATGCTTCATCTTGATACAAGTATTTTTTTTACCTGACCCAGGATAAGCACCAAGTTTCTTCGATAAGAACAGTTATGTTTTTTCCATGTTATATTTCTAACCAAATAACTTAATATTCCTTATAAACATTATAAAACATTTATTAAAAATCAAGATGTTACTTGCAATTTCATTGCATCTTCAGGTCTCCAGCTTCCATTCACCACAAGGAACATCTATAGGGAGGGCTAATCACTTGCAATATTATGGGCATGGTGATCATGATTATCTAATGCTTGCTTATGTGCAGATTTTGACTTCTCTACAGATGCTAGTGTTTCCTGCTAAAAATCCAATATTGCATCATTTTGTTTTTGCAATATTTCAGAATTTTTTTGTCTCTTTTCTTGAATTAATTGCTCCCTCCACATTTCTTCTTCATTTAAAATCAGAAAAGCAAAAGAAAAGTTTGATTGAAAAATAAATCAAACTATTTAGTGATATAATTCATTTAATGAAGTCTTATGGATGAAAGTCCTGATCTAAGTAAGAAGCAAATACTTGATTATAAAACAGTAGTAGTATTTAATAATTTGGGTAGGTATGAAGTATAGGATCATGTTTGACAAAAATCTTGAAGACCTGAGATGATAGTTGAAGACAGTAGAATTCCTATCTAAGAAGGAAATTTTAAAAAAAAGTCTAAAGAAACATACTAAAAGAAAATCTGAAGGATGCAGCTTGTGGAGAGGGATAACAAGAATTAAGAGTGTGTTGAAGCTTCAAATCTAGCCTGAGAAAGGAATTAACCAGAGCCTAACATAAGCCAGAACGAAAAGAAGAATCTTATGCCAGATGAAAACTCCTTATGCAATATCTTTTTCTATTAATAAATGATCTGTCTGTTGGCTTAGAGGAAACAAGTGTTAAGAGGGAAAATTGTGGCCAGCTTATTTAACTGGCCCAAAAATGTAAATATCTGAAGATGCATCAGGACAATGAACCCTAGATAGCTAAGGACTTATATTTAAGTAAACTTCTCCTACCATTTAGAAAGCAAGAGTTACATTAAAAATATTGCTGTGTTGCACTTTGAAATGCAAGCATAGCACCTGTCTGCAACATTTTAAAGCAACTGACTGACGGACTGGACTGGACTGGACTGGATGGATGGATGGATAGATGGATGGATGAGAGGGAGAACCCACTAAGTATGGGAGTTGCCTAGAAAACTGCTAATATTACTTTTGTTATATGGTAACAGAATCATACCAGTCTGAACTCACTTCTCCCCTTCCATGACTTTGCTTTCCAAAGAACTAGGAAATGCCCCTTCTGAGATGTTTCCTCCATCCCCACTCCTTCTTTAGGTTGAGAGCTTTACTTTACTTTTACTTTTATTTGATTTATATACTGCCCTACTCCCGAAGGACTCAGGACGGTGAACAGCCAATGATAAAATACATACATACAAAATTTTAAAAACACAGACTCAAATATAAAATTATTTCAAAATAATTATGAGGTGTTGTGGCGAGAGGTACAAAAGGATATGGAGACTTGGAAAAAACTGCAGCTGTCGTTACTTGGAAGAATAGCAGCAGTTAAGATGAATGTTTTGCCTAGATTTCTCTTTTTGTTTCAAATGATTCCGGTGCTTAAAAGTGATAAACAATTGAGAGACTGGCAAAGAGGAGTGAATAAGTTTGTTTGGAATGAGAAAAAGCCGAGAGTCAAACTGAAAATTATGCAAGATGTTCCAAAAAGGGGAGGCCTTAAACTTCCAAACCTACAATTGTATTATGAAGCAGCAGCTTTGATGCAAGCAAGTGATTGGTTTGGAAGGATAAAGACTGGAATATTGAATATAGAAAGTCATGATCTTGAATTTGGTTGGCATGCATATTTATTCTATGAGAACAAAGTGGATAAAGTATTGAAAAGCCACATACTTAGGAACTCTTTGATGCGAGTCTGGAAGAAGCACCGATTCAAATGGGATTACAAAATACTGTTATGGCTGGATCTTGGTCATATTATGTGGAATACAAATATAATGTCACTCAGGGGGGGGGGTTTATATAAAGAAGTTCTTTTTATGGATGGGGGCAGATGGCAATTAAAGACATTAGAAATACTGTTGGAAGAAGGGATTAATTTAACTTGGCTACAGTATAATCAACTTCAACTGAGATGGAAAGAAGATCAAAAAATTGGAATAATGATGCATGAAGAAGAATTGGTTAGACATATAAAAGAGATATATTAAGAGGGTTTATAATGTTTTGTTAGAAAGAGACTCGGAAAATGAACTGGTTAAAGATTGTATGATAAAATGGGCACAAAATTTTGCAGAACCAGTGATATTGGAAACATGGGAAAAAATATGGGTCCAGAATGTTAAATTTACACAGTCGCAGAATTTGAGGGAAAATTTTTATAAAATGTTTTATAGGTGGCATTTAGACCCTAAGAAACTATCGTGTATGTATCCTAATGTTCAACCAAAATGTTGGAGATGTGATTGCTTAGATGCTACATATTATCATATATGGTGGACCTGCAAGAAAGTGAAGGCTTTTTGGATAAAAATTTGGTGGGTTATGCAAAATGTTTTGAAGAAAAAACTTCAGTTTTCTCCACAATTGTTTTTATTGGGTATAGTTAAGGGTTTTACATTGGGTGAAACAAAGCTGATATTGTATATGGTGACAGCAGCGAGATTATTTATAGGTCAATATTGGAAAAATGATGTTATGCCCACTATTGAAGAATGGACTTTGAAGATGGCCAGTTTTGCAGAGATGGTGAAGATTTCTGCATACTTAAAAGATCAAACTCAAGAGACTTATGTATGGGAGTGGAAAAAGTGGATAGATTATGTGCAGAATAAATATCAAACTAAGAAATACCAGATAGCTTTTAGCTGAATGTATTATGCAGAGATAGATTAACTGAGTTCTATGAAGATATAAACAGTACACAGGGGGTGGAGGGGTTTAAGTTTCATAAAATGTAATTTTGATTTGGATTTCATTCTGAGGAAGTCTTGGGGGGAGGGGAGAGTTAGGGAGGGCTTGGGGGGGAAACTGGGGAGAAAATGTATTTGTAAAACTTTTTAAATTAAAAAAAGAATAAAAACAGAAATAAAATCAAATTAAATAGTTTGACCCAGAAAAATTAAAACCCCAATCAATTTAAAACAAATTTAAACTTTGACGAGTAAAAATATTAAAAATATTAAAATATTAAAATTGTTTAAAAAGAGGGAGAAAATTAGGCCAGGCCCGCCTGGTGAAATAAAAAGGTCTTTAGAGCGTGGCGGAAGGCACGCAGATCTGGGATCCTCCGTATCTCCGGGGGGAGCTCGTTCCAGATAGTAGGTGCCCCCACAGAGAAGGCTCTCCCCCTGGGAGCCACCAGTCGACATTGTTTGGCCGACGGCACCCGGAGGAGCCCCTCTCTATGAGAGCATACCAGCCAGTGGGAGGCTATTGGTGGTAGTAGGTGGTCCCGCAAGTACCCAGGTCCTAAGCCATGGAGCGCTTTAAATGTGGTAACCAAAACCTTGAAGCGCATCCGGAAGACCACCGGGAGCCAGTGCAGCTCACGCAGGAGCGGTGTTACATGGGAGCGCCATGTCGCTCCCATTACCACTTGCGTGGCAGCACTCTGCACCAGTTAGAACCTCCGAGTGCTCCTCAAGGGAGCCCCATGTAGAGAGTGTTACAATAGTCCAGGCGGGAGGTGACGAGGGCATGAGTGATCATGTGTAAGGAGTCCTGATCCAGAAAGGGACGCAACTGGCGAATCAGGCGAACCTGATGAAAAATCCTCCCGGTCACGGCCATCAAGCGCTCTTCTAAAGTCAGCCGTAAATCCAGGAGGACACCCAAGTTGCGCGCCCTCTCCATGGGGGCCAATGATTCACCCCCAATAGCCAGTGATGGCACCAACTGACTATATCGGGACATCGGAAACCACAGCCACTCGGTCTTGGATGGATTGAGCCTGAGCCTATTCCTCCCCATCCAGATCCGCACGGCCTCCAGGCACCGGGACATCACTTCAAGGGCATCGTTGGGGTGGTCTGGGGTGGAGATGTACAGCTGGGTGTCATCAGCGTACTGGTGGTGCTTCACCCCGAAACCACGGATGATCTCGCCCAGTGGCTTCACATAAATTTATTTATTTATTTATTTATTTATTTGATTTGTATACCGCCCTACTCCCGAAGGACTCAGGGCGGTGAACAGCCAACAATAAAATACATAAATACACAAAATTTAAAAACCCGATAAAATCAAATTAAACTTTTTGGCCCAGACAAATTAAAATACCCCAATAATTTAAAAACAGATTAAAATTTACATATTTAAAAAGGGAAGAGATCAGGCCAAGCCCGCTTGATGGAATAAAAAGGTCTTCACAGCACGGCGGAAGGAGCGCAGATCCGGGATCCTCCGTATCTCCGGGGGGAGCTCATTCCAGATGGTAGGTGCCCCCACAGAGAAGGCTCTCCCCCTAGGGGCCACCAGCCGACACTGTTTGGCTGACGGCACCCGGAGGAGTCCCTCTCTATGACAGCGTACTGGCCAGTGGGAGGCTATTGGTGGTAGTAGGCGGTCCCGTAAATAACCAGGCCCTAAGCCATGGAGCACTTTAAAGGTGGTAACCAAAACCTTGAAGCGCACCCGGAAGACCACCGGGAGCCAGTGCAGCTCGCGCAGGAGAGGTGTTACATGGGAGCGCCATGTCGCTCCCATTACCACCCGCGCGGCCGCACTCTGTGCCAGTTGGAGCCTCCGGGTGCTCCTCAAGGGGAGCCCCATGTAGAGAGCATTACAATAGTCCAGGCGGGAGGTGACGAGGGCATGAGTGACCGTGTGTAACGAGTCCCGATCCAGAAAGGGACACAACTGGCGAATCAGGCGGACCTGATAAAAAATCCTCCCGGTCACGGCCATCAAGTGCTCTTCTAAAGACAGCCGTGAATCCAGGAGGACGCCCAAGTTGCGAGCCCTCTCCGTGGGGGCCAATGATTCGCCCTCAATAGTCAGTGATGGCGTCAACTAGCTATATCGGGACGTCGGAAACCACAGCCACTCGGTCTTGGATGGGTTGAGCCTGAGCCTGTTCCTCCCCATCCAGATCCGTACGGCCTCCAGGCACCGGGACATCACTTCAAGGGCATTGTTGGGGTGATCCGGGGTGGAGATGTACAGCTGGGTGTCATCAGCGTACTGATGGTACTCCACCCCGAAACCACGGATGATCTCGCCCAGCGGCTTCACATAAATGTTGAACAGGAGAGGTGAGAGGACTGACCCTTGCGGCACCCCACATATGAGGGGCCTCGGGGTCGACCTCTGTCCCCCTGTCAACACAGACTGCGACCGGTCAGAGAGAAAGGAGGAGAACCACCGCAACACAGTGCCTCCCACCCCTAACTCTTCCAACCGGTGCAGCATGATACCATGGTCGATGGTATCAAAAGCCGCTGAGAGATCTAACAGGACCAGGACAGAGGAGCACCCCGTGTCCCGAGCCCTCCAGAGATCATCAACCAATGCGACCAATGCCGTTTCTGTGCTGTACCCGGGCCTGAAGCCCGACTGGAACGGATCCAGATACGTCGTTTCATCCAGGTGCTGGGGAAGCTGTTGCGCAACCACACTCTCAACAACCTTTGCCACAAAACGAAGGTTGGAGACCGGACAATAATTTACCAACATTGCCGGGTCCAGGGAAGGCTTCTTGAGGAAAGGCCTCACCACCGCCTCTTTCAAGGCGGCAGGAAAGACACCCTCACCCAGCGAAGCATTTATAATCCCCTGGAACCAGCCTCGTGTCACCTCCCGAGAAGCCAGCACTAACCAGGAGGGACACGGGTCTAATAAACAAGTGGTCGCGTTCAGTCTACCCAGAATCCTGTCCACGTCCTCAGGGGTCACAGGATCAAACTCATCCCAGATAACATTCTCAAGACCTGCCCCAGTCCCTCCCCCTGAGACCATCCAGTCGGAGTCCAGATCTTCCCGAATCTGAGCGATTTTGTCATACATATATTGGACAAAATCCTCGGCTCTACCCTCCAAGGGGTCCTCCCGCGCTTCCTGGTGGAGCAGGGAATGGGTCACCCTAAACAGGGCGGCCAGGCGATTATCTGATGACACAATAAGAGCAGCAAAATAGCTACATTTCGCTGCTTTTATCGCCACTAGGTAATTCCTAATATGAGCTCTTACCAGTGTCCAGTCAGATTCAGAAAGACTGGCCCTCCAACTACTCTCTAGGCGTCTTTTCTGGCGCTTCAACTCCCTCAGCTCCTCAGTGAACCAAGGAGCTAAATGAGATCGGCGCCGGGTCAGAGGCCGCAAAGGCACGACCCGATCCAGAGCCCCAGCGGCCACCCTATCCCAGGCAGCCACTAGGTCTCCAGTCGAGGCGTGTGCCAGAGCCTCAGGGAATGGCCCAAGCTCCATCTGGAACCTATCCGGTTCCATCAGGCGCCTGGGGCGGAACCATCTTACCGGCTCCTCCTCCCTGTGGCGGGGTGCAGCGGTTCGAAGGTCGAGATGAAGGAGAGAGTGATCTGACCATGACAAGGGCTCGGTGACTATATCCCCTATCTCAAGATCACTCAACCACTGTCCAGAGACAAATACCAGATCCAGCGTGTTTCCCCCCGTGTGGGTAGGGCCATGAATTAACTGGGTCAGGTCCATGGCTGTCATGGAAGCCATGAACTCCCGAGCCACCTCAGATGCTTCACCAACGGACGGCAAGTTGAAATCCCCCATGACCATAAGCCTAGGGGTCTCAACCGCCACCGTGGCGATGACACTGAGTAGCTCGTGCAGGGCTGCTGACACATGGCAGGGAGCCAGGTATGTGATCAGCAAACCCATCTGAACCCCGTGGCCCCATTTCACAAGGAGGGATTCACAGCTGGCCGTCTGAGGAACAGTGGCCTCCCTCGGTCTCAGACCTTCGTTAATAATAACCGCTACCCCCCCCCCGCCCCTACCCTGCAATCTCGGCTGATGGAATGCACGGAAACCTGGTGGGCACATTTCAACAAGAGGGACCCCCCCCTCTTGGCCCAACCAGGTTTCCGTAATACCTGCCAGGTCCGCTCCCCCCTCCTGAACAAGATCACAAATGAGGGGGGCTTTATTTACTACAGACCTGGCATTGCATAACATCAGACGGAGGCCAGGGCCCTGAGGATCTGCACCACCTGGAAAACGAGTGGAGCTTTGGGGGCCAGAGCGCGCCACCGCTCGAAGACAGCGGGCGCGCGCTCCCCTAACACGATATGGCCCCCTGCTCCCGCCATATCTACCTCTCCCACCCACAGTACTGATGGTAAAAACCTTATCTGGATGAACTTTATCCCCCCTCTTGACCCCGGGCCCCCCACCCCCCCATGCCATGCTCCACAGCCTTACCTGGCCCTCCCCTTAGTGGGTTATCCCCCATACCCACGGCCTTACTTCTAATCCAACCCTCCCCCCCCCTCGGAACCCCTTAAGACATTTGCTAAAACTTTATCTAAAAAACCCCTCAACCCCCTCTTCGTGACATGCCACCTCTCTGGGTTCCAAAGCCCTTCATCGAGGTAGGCCTTCGATAACATGGAAGGCCAGGCTTGCGAGAGGGGGGAGTCTTGCAAGGCAAAGAGCTCAGCCGGTGAATACATTCCTGCAAGTTCGCTTGGGGAAATAGAGTCAGGCTAAGGATTCAATGATGGTACATTTAAAAGTCCAGGAGAGACAGTTCACCATTTTGGCGCGGATCAGAACCGGGGCTCCACTGTCCTCTCACGGCAGTGGAGAGGAGTCTCAAGCCGATGTCCTGAGAAAACAATGACCAAGCCACCCTCTCACGGCGACTGGTATCGACAGGTCTAATTCAGTGGCAATAACAGCAAGGTGACTCCCTTGGTGACCACACCCAGGCTTAAGCCTCTCCTCACAGCAAGGCATTGTAAATGTGACTGGGACTGATGATATAGCCGGAAACTGGGGGTCAATTATAGTCAGGTCAGGTCAGGGGTCCAATAAGTCCAATGCAGTCCAGTGCCTGTGCAGATAAGGTCCAGATCAAATGGCCACGGCCCCGCCCACGCCCATAACCAGGCCGTGGCGGGGAGGGTAAAATGGATACAGGCCAGGGGGAGGCAGGCCAGTCGCCCAACTTTGCCAAACCCCCAGTCTCCATAGGGTCTTCTAATCCCCTTTAAGCCCCGGTCTTCAGGGGTCTTCAGAAGTCAGCAACCAGTTAGACTGCATTCTTCCCTTCCTCCCTCCGCAGTAAATAACCGACCCTGGTAAAAAGGTCTAAAGTTGGTCTGAAAACAGCCAGGATAGCGCCGTTCCACCCAGCACCGCCCCAGCGGCCGTCGTTTCATCCCCAGCCGCCGCAGCCGCCGCTCCAACCGTCGCGGCCACTGCTGACAGCTGGGAACCATATCGGGGTGCTTTTCCGGGGGGGGACGCTCCAACGAGCCGCTGTCTCCCCACACCCCTCCCTGCTCCGGCCAACACTGGGAGGGCGCCGCTGGGGGGACGCTGCTGGGGGGGACGCCAAGGCAACCCGGCGCCGCCCCGACCTTGCTCCAGCCTCCCGTTCACCGCTGCCATAACCTCGCGGCGTTTTTCGGCTCCAGCCGCCCACGCCGATCATCCAGGGGAGCTCAAAAGCTTGCGACAGGCCGCCCACACATTCCTCTTGCTGGGCGGGGGCCAACAGCTGATATTCAGCCCCCCAAAAGTCCTCAGTAAGCCCTACTTCTCCTCCGAGGCATCGGAGCTTCACCTACGAGCCGCCATCTTCGCGCATGCTCAGAAGTTGGAAGCTGAAGTTGAATGTTGAACAGGAGGGATGAGAGGACTGACCCTTGCAGCACCCCACATATAAGGGGCCTCGGGGTCGACCTCTGCCCTCCTGTCAACACAGAGTGCGACCGGTCAGAGAGAAAGGAGGAGAACCACTGCAACACAGTGCCTCCCACCCCTAACTCTTCCAACCAGTGCAGCATGATACCATGGTCAATGGTATCAAAAGCCGCTGAGAGATCTAACAGGACCAGGACAGAGGAACACCCCCTGACCCTGGCCCTCCAGAGATCATCTACCAACGCGACCAATGCCATTTCCATGCTGTACTTGGCCCTGAAGCCCAACTGAAATGGATCCAGATACATCGTTTCATCCAGGTGCTGGGGGAGTTGTTGTGCAACCACACTCTCAACAACCTTTGCCACAAAGTGAAGGTTGGAGACCGGATGATAGTTTACCAACATTGCCGGGTCCAGGGAAGGCTTCTTGAGGAAAGGCTTCACCACCGCCTCTTTCAAGGCGGCAGGAAAGTCACCCTCACCCAACGATGCATTTATAATCCCCTGGAGCCAGCCTCGTGTCACTTCCCGGGAAGCCAGCACTAAGCAGGAAGGACACGAGTCCAATAAACAAGTGATCGCATTCAGTCTGCCCAGAATCCTGTCCACGTCCTCAGGGGTCACAGGATCAAACTCATCCCAGATAAATTCTCAAGACCTGCCCCAGTCCCTCCCCCTGAGACTACCCAGTTGGAGTCCAGATCATCCCGAATCTGAGTGATTTTGTCATACAGATACTGAGCAAAATCCTCGGCTCTACCCTCCAAGGGGTCCTCCCACGCTTCCTGGTGGAGCAGGGAGTGGGTCACCCTAAAGAGGGCGGCCAGGCGGTTATCTGATGATGCAATAAGAGCAGCAAAATAACTACATTTCGCTGCTTTTATCACCACTAGGTAATTCCTAATATGGGATCTTACTAGTGTCCGGTCAGATTCAGAAAGACTGGCCCTCCAACTATTCTCTAGGCGTCTTTTCCAGCACTTCAACTCCCTCAGCTCCTCGGAGAACCAAGGAGCCAATTGAGATCAGCGCCGGGTCAGAGGCTGCAAAGGCACAACCCGATCCAGAGCTCCAGTGGCCGCCCTACCCCAGGCGGCCACTAGGTCTCCAGTCGAGGCATGTGCCAGAGCCTCAAGAAATGGCCCAAGCTCCATCTGGAACCTATCAGGTTCCATCAGGCGCCTGGGGCGGAACCATCTTACCGGTTCCGCCTCCCTGTGGCGGGGTGCAGCGGTTCGAAGGTCGAGATGAAGGAGAGAGTGATCTGACCATGACAAGGGCTCGGTGACTATATCCCCTATCTCAAGATCACTCAACCACTGTCCAGAGACAAAAATCAGGTCCAGCGTGTTTCCCCCCGTGTGAGTAGGGCCATGAATTAACTGGGTCAGGTCTATAGCTGTCATGGAAGCCATGAGCTGATCAGGATTCATCTCTCTTATCTGACCAGGGAATCATCTTATCCTATTATGATTCTTTCACCTGTCTTCTAAGGTTGTTCTCACAGCCCATTACATTTGATTAGATTTGGAACCCAGTGTAATGCCCAGTTCCCAGACTGATAATGATTCAGATGATAGTGATGTAAACAATCAGCGGCAAGATTCTGTTATCTTGCTCCTTGCCTGATCATTGGAAAGCAACAAAAAAGGAAATAAAAAAGATTCTGAAATTATGTCAAACCTCTCCCCATTAATTAATCGGGGATAATTATTTCTAAATGGGAAATAGTATTGGCTGGAAATTTTGTAACATCTCTCATTCTCCTCAGAAACTCTTGCTAAAGAAAACTCCATGAGACTGATGCTTGGGGCAAATCACTTTCATTTTTAGGCCATGGCCAAAAAGACATACAGCACATATGGGAGAGTGTAGGGAGCCATTTATCTCTTCTTGCCCATAGTGATGCTTCCTTTCCGGAAATTTGAAACACAATGTGATAGTCATGAGCAATATAGGGTGGAAAAAGTGTTAACTCCTATTCCTAGAGGACACATAATTCTAATATTGATTTTCCTTCCCGTATCCTGCTATAAAAGCAAATCTAGAAAAGAATAACCTATTTCATATATCATCTAACTGGACCTTGATCAGTATGTAGCTAAATGGAGAGTATGAGTGATCTGTATATAGCAGTGCCTATTTAAAATTTATAAGCAATGAGTCCCTCAAGTGAAGTTTGATTCCTAACTGCATCAATATAAATATTGTATTGTCCCATTGTATTCTTGCAACAGTATGGAAATCATTTGCCATTGCCTTTTTCCATATTGATATTTTATTTGGGTTTTTGTTTTGTTTTGTTTTCCTCAGGTTACGCTATAGCCTTACGATTTCCTGAACAACTCTCACTCAAGAAACAGCTAGTTCCTATACAGCTTTTTCAGTGTTACTGCTCCTTGGATAAAATCTAGAGTGTGAATAGCTAGAAACAAAAGGCCTGAGACCAGATTAGTCTATTACAGGGCTGTCAAACTTCTGGCCCAAGGGAATGACACGTGCTGGCCACGCTCATGCCCAGTTTAGCGAAGGGGAAAAAAGTCCTGATAGGTCACATGACTCTGCCATGACAACATGAGTTTGACACCCCATGTCTATTACAATTACACTGCACAAGTAACAACTGCTTCTCATTCTGGAAACAACTAGCTCTTGATGTGTTACCTTGTTGAGTATGAGAAAGAAAGCTGTAGGATTTCAGTCCAAGGAAAGCAAGATAGAGAGCTTGAATCCTATATTAGCCACATTTAAGCCCAATGTAAACAATATATTAAAATAAGCTAATTCTAACCTATCAAACAATACCATGACAAAATTCCAAGAGAGAAAGATATTTTAAATAGGTAGGTCTACAGACTTCTAAGACTTTCAATTGAGCTATAACTGAGCTGGGGTCATGACAGACAAGACCCTTTCAAGAAAAGTGGTATTTAGAATTATTTCTTTTCAAGTATAAATATTACACTTTTTGAGAGTGCCCAGAAGATGGTATTCTTATACATTTCTAGAAATATTTACTGTCAATATATACATACATACAATATAAACACACACTCAAACTTGAATATGAAAACCCATCATGATTATTTCCAAACAGTCATTGCTGTCTTTCAGATGAAATTCAATGCAGGTTTTAAGTAAGTTCTTTCTATGCTAAGATGGGAATCACTTTGGTCCAATTTTGTGAATTGGCCCTCATCTGAGATTAGCATAGACCATTGCTGCATGAAATTGCTCACACTTGTCTATTCTTGATGGCTGTTACATTTCAGTCACTCCAAGACTGATGATGGCCATAACATCATCTCATCCATGACTCTAGAAAGCTAGTAAAAATGCATAGAATACAAAAGGTTAACAGCATGGATCTTCAGAAGCAAGCTTTTCAAATCATAACTGATCTGCAATTATGAGCTGTTCATTATTTTGAGATTCTCCTGCAGCTCAATTTATGTCAGTGGAACCACATCAGCCCCAATTGTGGGTGGCCTATCTAAACCACACAGGCACACATTTTAAATTAACTTCAGCATCCCATATTGGAGTTTATATGATAGATCTCATTTTTTTTCTCATTACAACAGAATCTAATAAAATGTGTTTTCTCTATTACAATAAATCAAATAATTTGTTTCAGCCATTTCATGCTTTTAAATAATCTTATTATTAAAATGTCACTATTTGGAAAACACAAACATGTTCAGGATATTTATAGCAATTATTTTACCTACTTACTGATCAGCAAAATCTTGAGTGAATGTCATCCCGTGGGATATAATTATATAGCAAATCTTTCCCAGAACATTTATATAAAGTATTTGAAAACTGTTCAATAATCTGTGAAATTTAATTCAACCTATTTCATGGTTTACATGATAAACTCATTGCATCTTTAAATCAGAAAAGTTTGAGACAAGCAATGAAGGTCAGCTTTAGAGACAACAAAGTTATCACTGCAAGCTTCATAACCAATTAGAAAAAAACAAAGAGTCAAACTTTTCTCCATTCATTATTATTACTGCAAATATCAAAATAGTCGATCAATCGCAGAATTGACTCCTGAGATACGCTCTGAAAAAGCTGTCTCCTCACTGAATGCCAACTAGTATCCAGCTGCCCATTCATATCACAGAATAGGGTTTCTATTTTGGTCTCAGAAATACTCATTATAGCCAACAAATTTCTGAAAACTGCATCTGAGAAATAAAGGACGGATGGATTTTTTCAGAAAAAGAATTAATCTGTCCCTTCATTATAAACTTCTTTCCAACTGTGAGAAATAGTTATAGAGGCTGGGTCCATAGAATAAGCCAATATGTCTCATGTATTGGCTTAGCATCAGCTAGCAACAATTTGACAGGTAGGACATTAAAAAAAAATAAGATCTTTATATTGAGTTAGAATTCACTGCTCCACCTAACCCAAAAACATCAACTTCATTCCATCTAGCTTGGAGGTACTGGACATTTGATGTGAGGATATCTGCATGTAGATTCCTATATCTGGTCTAAGTAGACTAGAGAGACTTGTAGTCCAATAGCCAAACCTACCCAGAAAAAATCATTGCGGCACTTTCTAACCCTTATTGATATCTTCCTAAAATACTTTGAATTTTAGGTATGTAGGCTCTTGACATTCAACAGGAATCCATCCATAAGTCCTGCTATATAAGGCTTTAGTCAGACGCCATTTGGAATAATGTATACAGTTCAGAGGTGGGTTTCAGCAGGTTCTGACCAGTTCTGGAGAACCAGTAGTGGAAATTTTGAGCAGTTTGGAGAACCGGTAGTAAAAATTCTGACTGGCCCCACCCCCATCTATTCTCTGCCTCCCAAGCCCCAGCTGATCAGGAGGAAATGGGGATTTTGCAGTAACCTTCCCCTGGATTTGGGAGAGAATGGAGATTTTACAGTATCCTTCCCCTGCCACGCCCACCAAGCCACACCAAGTCATGCCACACCCACCAAGCTACACCCACAGAATCAGTAGTAAAAGAATTTGAAATCCACCACCGGTACAGTTCTGTACACTTCACTTAAAAATATTGATAAGATTGAGTGAGTTCAGAGACAGACAACAAAAATGGTGAGGGACAAAACATACAGTATCAGGGGGATTGGAGGAACTGAATATGTACAGCCTGGAGAAAAAAATGAAAGGGGGACTTGAAACCTTTAAATACATTAAGGGTGTGAATAAGGTTCTAGAAGGTAGTATTTTCAATATTAAGTAAAAATCAAAAACACATTGACAGGGATTTTAGACTGATAGGAAGAAAGTTTAAAAATCATGTTAGAAAGTATTACTTCACAGAAAAAGTAGTGGAAGCTTGGAACCAACTTCCAACAGAGGTAGTGGGTTAGCAACTGAGTAATTTCAGTAACTGAGTTTAAGTATGCTTCAGATAAACACATTTCATAATTTGACAAAAATTTAAAAAATAAAATAAAAAAACCCGTCAAAGGGCACTCGATGAACTGCTATATCTTTTTCTGCCATCAGTTTTCTATGTTTCTATTAATACAAATCAAAATACAATCTTTTCATAATTAGTTTAAAATTCTATATATGTACTGTCAGTCTGTAGCCTTCCAGCCAGCACACAAGTAAATAATTCAGCAGGATTCATTTATAGAAAAAACTTCTTTATAACAATAATATTTATATTAACAATAATATAAAACATGATGCATGTATACAATACCCATGCAGCTCTTGCAATGTGGTAGAGAGAAGAAGTAGCAAGGACAAGGACAAAAAGTAGGAGCAAGGAACAAGGAGTCGCAGGCAAAGACAAATGAACTCTTATATACACAGAACAGTTAAGCTAAGCCACGCCCAGGCTCCGAGACATCTCACATGACTCACAACAAATCCTGTGTCTCAGTCACCAAACAGTTCCCATTGGCTGACTTATTGTTATGGCTATTCCAGTTCATAAATTCTTATACACTGACATGTACATTCTTTAAGTTAGATGCATCCATTCCTTGATACAATGCAAACAAAAATATCTAAGCCTGTTTGTACAATAATTATTTTGAACATTTTAGGTTGCTTTTCTATGTGTTAAAACATATAAAATAAACTGTTAGCATATTTTTTTTTTGCAAGTAAAATAGTGTGATTTTCCAAAGCAGAATTTACATGGCATTAACATGGAAGATTCATGAAATCTCCTAGATTCCACCTTTCTCAGCTAAAAAATTTATTAGAAAAATAAGTATATTGAGAGCACTAAACTAAGGTGACCAGACGTCCCGCTTTTGGCGGGACAGTCCCGCTTTTGAGCAATTTGTCCCGCGTCCCGCGGCGTTTTAAAAAAGTCCCGATTTTTCATTCTGCCTCCTGGTTCCCGGCTGCCTCCTGAATCCCCGCTGATGGCTAGAGGGAAAAAACCTAACAATTCATTCTTTATCTTAATATCTTTATATTTGTTTGGGGTTGGCTTTCTTCCCTTTCATCTTTTTTATTGTACAGCAATCTTTCTCCTCAAACCTACCACCTCTCTTTTCTTTCCTTCTTACTTTCTCTTCCCCCCCTCTTCTTCTCCTCCCTACTTCCTCTTCCTTTCTCCTTCTCCTCCTCTCTTCCTCCCTCTCTTACCCTCACTCCTACTCTAATTTCCCTTCCCTTCCTTCATCCCTCTCTATTTCTGTATCCTTTTATGCATATGGACTACTCAGAGGGCTGAAAAAGTTATTTTTGACTGGTCCTCGCACTTTTGACCAGTCCTCGAACTTACGACTGTCTTCACATTTTACGTTTTTTTCCCTATCTTATCACCATGGTGAAGAGAAGCAGTTGTGAAATGAGTGACATGGTTGTTAAGAATGCTGCACGGGCATAAATGTGAGGATGGTCGTAAGTGTGAGGACCAGTCAAAAGTGCGAGGACCTGTCAGAAATGACTTTTTTCAGCCCTCTGGTTAGTCCTTTTGTGCATATGGACTACTCAGAGGGCTGAAAAAGTTATTTTTGACTGGTCCTCGCACTTTTGACCAGTCCTCGAACTTACGACTGTCCTCACATTTTACATTTTTGCCCTATCTTGTCATCATGGTGAAGAGAAGCAGTTGTGAAATGAGTGACATGGTTGTTAAGAATGCTGCATGGGCATAAATATGAGGATGGTCATAAGTGTGAGGACCAGTCAAAAGTGCGAGGACCTGTCAGAAATGACTTTTTTCAGCCCTCTGGTTAGTCCTTTTGTGCATATGGACTACTCAGAGGGCTGAAAAAGTTATTTTTGACTGGTCCTCACACTTTTGACCAGTCCTCGAACTTACGACTGTCCTCACATTTTACGTTTTTTGCCCTATCTTGTCACCATGGTGAAGAGAAGCGGTTGTGAAATGAGTGACATGGTTGTTAAGAATGCTGCACGGGCATAAATGTGAGGATGGTCATAAGTGTGAGGACCAGTCAAAAGTGTGAGGACCTGTCAGAAATGACTTTCCAGCCCTCTGAGTAGTCCCTATACACATAGCCATGGCCACCCGGTCACATGACCAGCTAGCCATGCCCACCCAGTCACATGGCCTCCAAGCCACGCCCACACAATAAGCCACGCCCACAATGGTGTCCCTCTTACCAATGTTAAAATCTGTTCACCTTACCCTATACACATAGCCATGGCCACCCGGTCACATGACCAGCTAGCCACGCCCACCCAGTCACATGACCAGCTAGCCACGCCCACAAAATAAGCCACGCCCACAATGTCCCTCTTTACCAATGTTAAAATCTGGTCACCTTACACTAAACACACTATTACCACATTTGCATATACACATTAAACACATGTATCTTTGAAAAAATGTTAATCTTCCATACAAAAAAGGTAAATGTTTTCAATCAAACCTCCCATTGTGTAATTTGTGCCAACAAAACTTTATTAATTTTGTTGGCACAAATTCCACCAATATATTCTGCCAATATATTTTTGGAAGTCAGCATTATATGCTTCTTGCAAGTAAGACATGATCGATCTGGCTTTGAATATGGTTTATGTAGAACACTTCAAGGGAACCTTCTTATCCAGTAGATTGTTGTAATCAAATAAGAATTACCAGGACATGAATTAAAGTGGACAAATTCATCTTTTTCCAGCATGGGTGGATATTAGCCAAAACTGATAATATGACTTTTTTGTGTCCATTTTTCAGTCTGATGATCCAAGAAAAATTTCCTAATCTAGAGATTTGTTTTTTCTTATTGGTGACTTTCTTAAATTCATTTTCATGATTCAGAAATCTACTCCTTTCCACACCATCTTTCCACTAATTGTCTACATGAATGTCTACATGAATTGTCTACCTATGAATGTGTGCTCAGTAATCTAAGAAGTTTGCTGCCTAGGAGCTATATTATGGTTCTGTCTTAATATATTCTCCGAATTCTGTACTGTTAAATGCGCTAATTTTTGATAGCTATTTGATAAAAAGGTATTCAACTAAATTTAGGAGCACTAAGGTTTAGCAATATGAATAAGTAGCTCTACAGATCTTTGTTAATTTGCCCATTTCAAGTTAATGAATCTTTTTGATTAGTAATTGAAGGAATGTACTGAATTAAGAAAAGATATTGCACCATAAAATGATATTCATTTTGACAACTTTGGCTTACATTTAATTATTTATTGGAGTATTTTATGATCTACTAGCAAATGCACCGTATTTTTGTAAAAATAATTAATTCTTAGTAATACAGAGCCCCTCAAAGTACTTTTAAAAAAATACGTGAGATGAAGTGGGAAAAGAAAGGCAAGTTATGCTAATGATCAGGTGAACACATTAGCTGTGTTATGCTTCATTTATAAAAACACATATATAGAAAATTCAGGGTGTCCAATGTAACATTTTGTGTCAGTGATTATCTTGTTTGTGTTCAGTGCCAAAGTACTCTTCTGTAGTTTATAATTTCTGTTTTGATGATATGCCAATGTAGACCTATTATTATACCATACACAGATGGTGATCAGTAGATATGAACAATGAAGAAACTGTGGTTCTACTCTAAAAGCAAAACTCGCAACATTCAGATTTTATTCTTATGGAAGAAAAGCCACAGTCATTCATAGTGTGTAGCTTAGTTTTGCAATCCTCAAATGAGCAATTTTCTGGTAGGAAAAAGCCAGACACACAACCAGCAACTATATCTATCCTGCCTACCCACCCCCTATGTTCATGCTATGCTTTAATGTATTTTCCTTGGGGGTTGTTGTTTTTTTAGTAGACTCTATTGAATTCAGATAAATTTGTAAACCATTGTTCAGTGCTTAAGGTATTCACTAACCTGAGACAAACCATAATTAAAATACTCTGTGTCATAATGTGATGTGTGAACCAAATAATATCATAAGATGATGAACATTTTTCTCAGAAAATTTTACGCGGAATCAAAAATCACACAATTAGTTTTATGAAGACCAAAATGTTTAAATATACATAAATATATAAATATAGGTAACAAATACTTTTCACAAACAGCATATGAGCTATATAACCCAGGGATAGATTTAGATTTAGAACTTAGATTTTCTAGAGCTAATCAAACATCAAACCATCACTAATACCAACTCTTTTTAAATTTATTTTTCAAGTACTTTATTCTTTCCTTTCTTGTCTTGCGTAAAATATATTTTTGATTTTAATATCAGATTCCAATGGTGCGAAGCCCTGTGTAATGTGTCAAATAATTGGTGGGGTAATTGGCACATAAGGCTCAGAAACATTTAGACCATACATAGAGTAGTTATAGAGCTGCAGAGAATATTAGAAGCAGTCTATTATATTCCTAGATAGTGTTAGGTATTTCCAAAAAAATCTATATCTAGTGTTTTCTTTTTTTCTCTATTTCCAGATATCCAAACTTTTCAGAAATTCTGTTGCAATGGATATTGTGATTTTCCATATCTAATAACTGTGAAGTCCTCTAAAGAAAATAATATTCCTTTAACCAGGAACAATGCCCATCAGCCACCACCCCCGGAAAAAAATCAAACTAAGCCAAAATAAATTGGCACAATGAATCTGAGAGCAAAAGAAGACACCACTGGGTGATGGGTACACATTACTATTACAGAAATTTATTTTCCTTTATCATGTTTTCTGTTTATTGTGTTACTTTTATGCTATAGTAGCTTTAGACAAAAAGTCTCTACTCATTTCGCCTTGGGTTTTAGAAAAGAACAAGTCTTTTTCCATTATGTCCCAAAGGTGCTTTTTCAAAAGGCAATTGGACTTTCTTTCTCCATTATGTTCTCCATATCTGCTTTTCCACTGCTATTTCAATGCACAGTCTGGATCTGTTTCTGACAGCTGAAGAAACTAAGTTTCTCAGCTAAAACTGAAGTTTACATAGTAGATTTACAAGAATACATGGTTTAAAATTCTTCCTGTTTACAATCATTCAAACTTTTGTCACCTACCTACATCTCAGTTAAGAGATTAATTGTATCTAGCCCAATCCTTGACCAATGTTAATAGTTCAATTTCTTAGCCATTAAAGTTCATCCCATTATCATTGCCTCTATGATTTCCTATGCTTGCATTGCCCTGTTTATTTAAGGAATCTATAAAAAGTATCTCATAATTCTGAAAGGAGGGTGTAACAAGATAAAGAGATGCCTACATATTCTGTTTCCTATTACTGGAATTTAAAATAAAGTATTAGTGGCTTCTGCCCTATCTAAAAGTGCTGAAAATTTTCTGAATACCAGATTGCTTTCAGATACCAGACTGACCACAACCTCCTTAATAACCTTTCTGTGTGAATATTTGTGATATGTTTCCAAATTTGAAATGTACCCATCTGCTCAGAAAGATTACTGTGCCTAAACTATCTACTGCAAATATTATAGAAATAATGCCATAAGCTTTCAGTCACTTGTTCCATGGAAACCTAGCCAGTGTAAGACCAGGTCTGAAAATTTTAATTATTTTGTATTTTATACAGTAATTATATATATACATTGGCCTTTTTCATATTTTTAAATTAACTTTTTTTAAAAAAAATGAGTATAATTCACTTCAACGATCCTTTGAGAGCAAACGAATAGCCCAGGATGCACAAATCTGCCAGTTGAATTTGGGTAATGGCTTCCATGCAGTTTTAAAAAATTATTTACCACATTTATAAAACCAATCATCTTATCAAGTAACTCTGGACAATGCACAATAGATAAAAAAATATAAGAAAAGCAAAGACAAATATAAAAGATCCTAATGGTAAATATCCTTTAAAAACCAAAATAGCATCAAAGTTGAAGAAGAATAAGAAATACGAAACCCTCAACAATAAAGCCATCCAGCCAAGTGTCTGGTTCCAAGGGAGCCTTAGGCCTGCTCACATAACCAAGTCTTGAGGGTCTTACAAAATGTCAAAAGATATGGGGCTAATCTAATTTGGGGGAAAGGATGTTCCATAAGGAAGGTGTCACAGCACAGAAGTCATATAACTTGGAATCCACAAATGTAGATCCATTGCCAATGGTATCTGCAGCATGCCTTCTGTACAAGACCTGATGAAGTGGGCTAATGTAAATGGGAAAAGAAAGTTCTTTAGATAGCCCAGTCCCAGGCCAAGAAGGATTAAAACCAGCACTATAAATTGGATCCAGAAGCAAACTGGCAACACAGAGCAGATGTGTAGTACGTGCTTCTCTAGGAGCACATAATTGATGCATTCTGTATCAATTAAAGTTTCTGGATATTCTTTGAGGGCAGCCCAATATAGAGTACAGTTGAATAGTCCAATCTGGAGGTGACTAAGGCATGGGTGATTATAAGCAGGACAACTGGTATACAAGACGAAGCTATGCAAAGACCCACCTAGACACAACTGCCACCTTCTCATTGAGTAGGAGTCCCCAAGGTTATGCATTGGGTTTGTCTGGAGTATGTAACCCCATCCATTATAAAAGAGGCTAGTATAGTCCTTAAATCAGAAAGTCTGAAAAACTAAACACACTCAGTCTTGACAGAGTTCAGCTGAAGCCTGTTGTTCCCTATTCAGACTCTCACAGAGTCCAGATACCAGGATTAGGACATGAGGGTAACAGTTAATTTGCCCAGGCAAGAGGTGTACAGTTGAGTATCATCAGCATTCTAGTGATACCTCACCCCATGTAGACAGATGAGCTTGCTCAGCAGCCTCATATAGATGTTTAAAAGGAGAGAAGAAAGCACTGATTCATCCAGATAATCTGCTTTCTCTAAACCCTCTGAAGCTTCTGCATGATTCCCTTCTCCACTGTTTTCCCCAAAAAGGGGAGAAAAGCTATCTGGGACAATGGTGAAATCCAAATTTTTTTACTACCGGTTCTGTGGGTGTGGCTTGATGGGCATGCTGTGGCTTGGTGGGCGTGGCTTGGTGGGTGTGGCAGGGGAAGGATACTGCAAAATCTCCATTCCCTCCCCACTCCAGGGGAAGGATACTGTAAAATCCCCTTTCTCTCCCCACTCTTGGGGGAAGGATATTGCAAAATCTCTATTCCCATCCCACTCTGGGGCCAGCCAGAGGTGGTATTTGCTGGTTCTCCAAACTGCTCAAAATTTCCCCTACCACTCCAGAACCTGTCAGAACCTGCTGGATTCTCTGATCTGGGAGCACATTAGTACCTTCAGATACTTCTTAGCTAACTCCTATTATAACCCCAGATATTTTCTTCTGAGGATGCACAATTGATAAGGCTATGAGTAGGATCAGCACATAGGCTTCACAGGAGGGGTGGGGGAGACACTATATAGGAAGCAGATAAGCAGAAAGATATTAGCCACACCATTGCATATGAGCAAAACAGACACAAACAGGTAAATTAGATACTCCTTGAATAAAAACCGATGCTCTTAGAGTTTGACAAGAATAGCTAATTAGATAATTAGAAGATTCTATTGTCACTCAAGATGAAAAAAGCAAGCTATCAAGAATTAAACAAATGAGGAAGAAAAGATGGATTTGTCAAAAAGAAGTTGTTTGGGATGTGTTGAGAATATGACAATCAATTTTTAAAAAATCCTATCACTTTTCTATAATAACTCAATTGCCCACACAAGTGGCATATGCATGTCCCTTCTTAATAAGTGGTTGGTAATGAAGGCTATCTTCCTTTATTCACCAGCCCTAATGAATCAAAACAGTGTGAAGCAGCAGTATCATTAACATTGAGTAGGCTCCTTTCAGTAAGGTTTAAAAAAAAGCTATGTCCGTCTTCCCTTATTCAAAGAAATAGCACCTTACAAGTAACTTTCCTCTTCAGAGTCTAATGCCATAGATCTCCAGCAAGGGATAGAAGAGCATTCAACTAAAGGCAGCTGTAGGAAGTGATTGCTCTATGGTTGATTTAACAGTCCAGGTGGATATAATTAGATACATATCAAATCAATGTTGTGGAAGTTAAGTCATTTACTTCTTGAAGGCAGGAAGACTTAACAAATAAATTAAAAGACTGGTTTTTAAGGCATAAAAAAACCATTAATAATGATTCATGAAACTATAAACAAACACACAGCATCAGAAAGTTGTGATAGAATTCTGTATTACTTAACATTATAACCTAGATGGAAAAATCCTTAAAAGGTATAGGCCAGGAAGAGAGAGAACCCAGATTCAAAAAAAGCAACAGGATTTAAGAAAAAAAGAATATAAGATTAAACATCTGAAAAAGAGCAGCAATAAATAGTAAGAAAGAGCTGGAGAATAAAAATAATTTATTCAGAAAGAGTAGCGGGGATGTCAAATGAGAGCCAGTCTGATGTAGTGATAAGACACTAAGCTACAAAGTAGGAGATCTTGAGTTCTAGTCATGCTTTAGAAATGAAATCAATGGATAACTTTGGGCCAATCACTCTTTCTTAGCCCTAAGAAGAAGATAATGCTAAACCATTTCTGAAATCTTATCAAGAAAATTGCAGAGACTTGTCCAGGCAATCTCCAGAAGTCAATATAGACATAATCCCAAAAAATGGAGGAGATTACACCAGCCACTTAAAAATAATAGTGGAAAACTTGTATATTTGTAGCAGTATAATTTTAACATACATATACCAAAATCAAGACTTTCTTTTAAGTATTTGATCACTTATCACTTTTTTATACTGTAGAAAAGAAGACCTGATTGGAAAAAAGGGAAAAACACATATCTCTGTCTCTATCTCTACTCTATCTCTGTCTCTATCTATATACATTCAGACATACATGTAATATGAATAATAATGCTTTTTTCATTGATATTTCCTTTTATTCTCTGAAACTAGGACCCAGAAATTTTCTCTTTAATCAGGAAAAGCTTATATTAATGTTACATTCTCTACAGTGGAGTGCTAGGAGCTGGTTTCTTGGCTTTTTATTTTTTTAATATTTTATCAATAATTTGGATCTGGAGGTGGTAGAAATGTGTGTCAAATGCTTACCACATGTGATCCTATTCAAACAAAGCTGGCTTTTTTCCGATGCTTTGAGTTAGATTGCTGATAGATTCCTTGTGCGATGTTTGATCTTTTTCTGTATGGTTTTTGTATTTCTATTTCTAATTGTTCCATGTTGTACATCATTAGAGGTATGATGGAATCAGGTATGATGCAGTTTTAGAGAATGGGAGATAACTGTATATGTGAATAATATCAGGCTGCATGAACGGAGATGTATTCTGTTATTATCACATATAATCAAGAAAACTATTATTATGAAATGATCAGACCATTCCTCTTGAAGAATTATATCCAGTTAGGGTGTCACATTTTAAGAAGTATTCAAACAAATTGGAACAAATTCAGAAATGAGTAATAAGATGATCAGGGACAAGACACTATTTTATTTTATTTTATTTTATTTTATTTTATTTTATTTTATTATTTTATTTTATTTTATTATTTTATTATTTTATTTTATTTTATTTTATTTTATTTTATTTTATTTTATTTTATTATTTTATTTTATTTTATTTTATTTTATTTTATTTTATTTTATTTTATTTTATTTTATTTTATTTTATTTTATTTATATATCACCCTTCTCCCGAAGGACTAGGGCAGTGAACAGCCATAATAAAACAGTGTACAAAATAGAATTTAAAAGCAGATTAAAATAATTAAATCATAGGCCGAATTTAAAACTCTCATTTAAAATCAATTTTAAAACCCCATTAAAACCAATTTAAAACCATTTATCCTATCATTATCCCTGAAATAACAGGGTCTTCACTGCACGACAGGAGGCGCAGAGGTCGGGGATCCTTCGTATGTCCAGGGGCAATTCATTCCAGAGGGCAGGGGCCCCCACAGAGAAGGCTCTCCCCCTGGGGGTCGCCAGTCTACATTGTTTGGCTGACGGCACCCTGAGGAGGCCCTCTCTGTGTGAGCGTACCAGTCTATGAAGAGAAAATGAAAGATATGGAAATGTTCAGCCTTGAGAAGAAAATGCTAAGAAAGGCTATGAGTACCTGAAAGATATCATACAGAAGAATGTTGAGACCTATTCTCTATTATTTCAGAGAATCATAGTTACTAACACTATTGAGGAGAACAATGGAATTGGCAAAAAGCTGAACTTAATGCAGAAGCCTTAAATGGAAGTTTGAGAAATTTAAACTTACTTGTTTTATCTAATTTGCTAAAATACATATATCATTATTTATTAAACAAACATACCCTTTTTATATTGTTGTTATAAAACTATCTAGTTATTGGTACTCCAAAAATAAAAAAAGCCCAATACAGAAAGAAGAGGAAGAAGAAAATAAAGTGATGGTGTAAAAATTGAGACTAACTAAATGGGAACCAGGAGTTTCCAGGTAAGATAGTCATCAAGTCTTACAACCACCTGATGTCAATGCTGTGACAAAAGATTTACTGCAAAGTTCAGATGTGAATCTTGATAGGTTGCCCTAAATAAGAGTGATTAGCCCAAGATTTTTCAGTGAGTTTCCATGGTGGTTTGTAACTATATGATAATCAGAATACGAGATACACAGATGTAATAATCTACATAGCAATACCAAAAGGCAGAATATGTATGAAAGACAGACAAAATTAAACACAATCACTATTAACATTTTAAAAGGAAGAACAATATAAGAAGTGCAGTAGACCCTGGAAGATCATCTACTTCAACAGCTTGTCAAGCGTAGGAATCAGTATTACGGTGCCAGAAACTTCTGGCGTTTCCCAGATATTTTTTTACTTATTTTGGGTTGCCATTCTTTTTACATCATGTGCTGAAACAGCAGTTGGCCCATGATGATAGTGAAGAACAACACTGTCAAGTTATAAAGAGAGCTGCTGCTCTCCTGCTATATATTATACAGCAAGTTCCCTGAACTTAACAAATGTTGTTCAGTCTGCTTTTGAACATGGATATAGCACTTTCCTGGAATAGCACTGAAACAAGTCCCAAGGGACCCAGACTACCAGCTGATGTCAACTGATGACAGCTGGTAGTCAACTTCTCTTTGAAAACATCAGCAGAAAGCACTTCTGAAAAACAGAACAAGTTTTGACAAATGGCTAACCTGCTGGTCTAGCAATCTATCAAATTGCCCCTTTTGCCTATCCCCAAATCACATTAAAAAGAATGGTTTGTTATATCTTTTCCACCACTTGATAACTTTTGATGGGATTCAAATAAATGAAGTCGGCTCCTGTGCTTTATACCTTACTGTACTGAAGTATAGTACACTAACTAAACACAGTTTATTATCATTGTGCTTGGGGGAAGAATATGAATTCTGACCATGGGTAGCAAATTTTATGCAAATAATATTTTCTGAATTAGTGGCTCTGAGAAAGAGCCCTTAGTGACTTGGTGAACCTGACTCTGTATCAAGTCCATAAAATGCAACGACACATGTATATTTTAGTATATTTTAAGTAAAATCACATCAATAAAGAAAACACAGCTGATAGGAATAAGAACATGGTGGGACAAATTAAATGTGTCCTCTTTAATGAGGTACATTTTTTTCTCTTAATTGTACAGGAAGTTGTATACAATCATTTATCAGCAGCAGACTGCACGCATGCACACACAAAATACTATCAGAATACTTTACAAGAGGTCACAGCATGTTTCTTATTTTGTCAGGAGAAGCTGTTCTATTCCTTAACATGTCCTCACTTTGGAATCTTTCTGGGGCATTGTGATATTTAAATCAATTAGATAGAAGCAAAGCAATTTGTCAAAATCTAGTTATGAATGAGTCACATTTCCTAAATAATACTTGTTTTACAATTTTGGATTGATTTATTTAAGATGCTTATCTGGTTGTCCAATGTCCATCTTGCAAGCAAAACTCTGGGGAGCTTTAAACAAAGGATAAAACAATGCATACAAAAAGCAAAAAGAGAAAACAATAAAACTGAAAAAAGGGAATTGTTATTATTTCCTTTCTTGAGTCAGTTAAAGCACAATAGACCAACGAATCAAATTATATGTGAAGCTGTACTTCTTGTAAAGCACTGTCACGGTGATCATTATCTAAGTACTATCTGAAAAGTGATGCATTAAAAAAATATACCTGCATGTTTGACATGTATTAGCCTCAGTGATTTTCTTATGAAATTTGTCCCCTTGTCAAAGCAATACTTTTCCGTCCCTAAAATCCCAGAAATACAGTTCAGCTTGACCTCTCAAATTCAAGACAAAACCTGCAGCCATGATAATCTTGAATTCCAAACCTAAAAATTATCTTTTCACTTTCTTTTTGAGACAATATGTTGCATTCTGAATACTGTACACCCCAAATGCATTAAATGGGGCAGGGGTGGGGAAAGAAAGCTGATATAAAAGAAACATCATGCCAGGCAGATTATTTTTACATGCAATGTTCATTATATTTGACATAATTTTCTTATTTCCAATCCTCTTTCTTACATAACAAAGAAATCCAAAGCCAGATTGTTTTTTATCTTCTTAACAGCTGAAATCACAATTTATTTTAAGTTCTTTATCCTGCTTCTTTTATTTTGCTCTCTCTTCAGTGATTTCTTCTGATTATATATTACCCATTTTTGCATGTAGGACTTACTTACTTGAGCAGCACTGAGTTGTGTGAACTAATCAAGCATATGACAATGCATGCAACATGGGGACAATTCAAAAAGTGATTTTAATGTTGATATTTTGTTTATATGTCATAAACCAGTTATAGGAAAGAGAGGAGCCTGCAGCCCAACTACTTTTTTACTTTGGAACAATTAAGACTCACATTTGAACAAGAATGTATTGGACTGCAGTATGCAAAGAACAATATTTATAAACCACTTCTAGAAAAAATTTACAGCCCTGAATAATCATTATGGCTGCTATCTGTATTTCATTTATTCTTATTTATCTATTATACAAGAAAACAGTTGAATTAATTGCAGTCAGAAGTTTATGAATGATGAGTTATGTTCACCTTGGTTGGGTCACCAATTTAATAGAGCTCATGCACTACACATGTGCCATTATACAAGAATCCTTGTGTTGAATTCAGACAGTTTCTCCATCAAAGATCTTATTTTGTTGACATCACTAGTCCTTTTTCAAACATCACAAACACTGTCTGCTTTCCTTCCTTTTTAACTGTGGCATTTTCCCGTAATAGGAATCTGGTGCCGGGCCTTTGAAAATAAAGCCAGACACACAAATTCCTTTCTACTCGTCATTCTGTTTGCATTGTGAGGTTCTGTATTTTCCTCTGACTCACCTGTACTATGCTTTTGTCTTCTTTTTCCAAATAATCCAGGCAGATCTAGATTTCCGCAGACTCACCAGCCACTCAAAATAAGCTGTTGTTTCAAGCAGTGTTGTGTGCTTCTTTTATATTATTTCAAAACAGTGAAAAGCCTTTGGCGCCAGCACTAAATCATATGCGAGTAACCAATGACTCTGAAACATTGCTTTGAACATTGTTGGCTCATATGCATCAAATGCTAGAATTTCTACTATCTGATCCAAACCTGTCCTTCAACCTAAGTTCACTGCAAAGGGTAAGAACTGTAATCACAGAGGAACAAAGGGCAGGATGTGAGTCAGAGAGGGCTACCGAATTCCCAGCTAAAGGCTAATACTTATTCTTTTCATGTTGTTCCACTGTCCACAAAATATAGAGTTTTTCTTAATGCATCTAAGGATGAATTTCAGTTGCAATCTCAGTATATTATAGGGCAATAGACTTGCACACTCACAGAGAAACACATTTTGTATTGTTTCACAAGCTAAAGAATAATGCAAATAGCTGGAAAATATAGGTAAATAGAATTCTAGTTGTGTTTCCATGGAAAACAATACAGGGAATTGTGAGAGAATCTTGATTTTGATCACTCAGAAAGGGTTTACTATATTGTACAAACCCAGAAAAATCCACTCTTTTCACTTAAGGTTTTCTTTTCACTCTCCAATCAAAGCAGCAATGAAAAGCAAACAATCAGAAGAATTATAAATGTCTAATGTCAAAGGATTATACTCCCAAACAAATACAAGAAAGGAAAACCCTTATGAAAGAGTTGTTTGAATCTCTCATCACCAGGTTAACCTTGCATTGGAGTGGATTGACCTCTTTGCTAGGGATTTTCTGTAGATTAGAATTGCTAATGAATTATCCACTTAATCTGGTTATATGTCAGAATGCCCCATCTTGGAGTTCTTTCCCACCCACCCACCCCTCATATTCTGACACCTGATGCTCTACAACACACAGCCAATTTCTACTCCCTTTATAATAGTGCCAAAGTTATAGTTAGAAAGTGAAGTAGAAATATTGACTTTTGCATGGCTTTCCCCCACTTTTGAGGGTGGGGGAAAACCCTCCCCAAAGATATTTAGAGGCTACAATCTTCTATTTTGAAATGGAAGTTCAAATCTGTATTTTATGTGTCTTCATGCGGTGGGATCAATACTTGGGTTCCTTTTCTATTATTTCAGAATATACACTATAATGATCAACATAGTTATCAAGCAGGCTGCTGGTTAATGGAGCTGGGCTGTGTGGTATACAAAATTCCCAAGAGAAACCTAGCCTATTTTTCAATAATAATATTTTATTTAACTTACATTCTCAAATCCTTAGGGACATCATACCAAATTTTTAGGGGTACCTTGCCGATGTGAGTGAAACAATTTGATGTTATGTCTGTTTAATCTTTACAGATTACAGTGAAACCTTAATTTAGCTGACCTGTATAATGGACTCTGCATGCAACATTATGATTTGCATCATTTGCATAATGACTATACTAACCTTGATTACTTCTCAAGCTGGTTAAATTTCTCCCTCCCCTTTTTTTTCGGTATGTGATGGCTTTGGTGTGCAAACATATGCTATTTGGTTTATTATATTGTGCAAACCCAGAAAAAACGAATTAATTCAGCAGCCAAATTAATGCTCTTCTTTGAACAAATTCTGGAGTAGAAGACCTTAGCATCAAATATTGAAGTAGTCATTGCCTCTTTGCTTTAGTTGTGTGTGTGTGTGTGTGTGTGTGTGTGTGTGTGTGTGTGCGCGCGCGCGCATGTGTGTGGCAATGTTTGCCACTGCCTTCTTCCTAAGGCTAAGAGATTAATTGTCCCTAAATCAGCCAATTGATTTAAGATTCAGGCAGGATTAGAACTCACCATATCCTGATTCCTAGCATGGTACCTCTAACCATCTCATCTCCACCGTTACATTGTCATAAATAAGGTTTGCCATATAGCTATCCCCTTGGTCTGATTTTGAAATAGTACATTGTATCAATCAAGCTGCAAAAAAATCACAGTTAAATAATCCATATTTTAGCATAACATATATTGTATTACCATTGCCATTCTCACGCGACAAATACAGTGCATGAATTAACTCTGAAGACTGACTGGATTCTGAATCCATCTGTTTGTTTGAAAGGATTACTTCAGGGTTGATATGCCAAAAAAAAATGCTGGAGCCCGTGAGTTAATATATTCCTATGGATGAGAGTTTCACAGTACAAAGTACAAGAAGAAGACAATTACTGCAAAGCTCCACAATCAGATCCAAGTGGGAAATAGATTTCTCTGGATGGATGAAATGTAATAAACTGGTTTCTGCTTTCTTGCTAGAGCAGGTGACGGCATTTCTATATGTAGCTTATGCAAACCCTGATAGGTCCTGAGAATAAATGACTGTTCTCTATATTCTTTTTTTTCCCTTTATCAGCTCTTAGTTCTGAGCAAAGCTTCACAAGCACTATCTGCAATGTACTTTATTTGAAAGTACCAGAGAATACTGCATTGCTACTACATAGGACTCCTATCTGAAAACAGCTGGAATACTGCACACTTTTTTTTACTCATGCTACTGTTCCATGCTGATTGCAGGTTCACCCCTTTCCCTCTCAAAAATAGCTTCAAGATTAATTTGCTATCAGAACAAACTCATGGGCAGTCACAAACTTCACAATTTATTACATTCGGTGATTGGATTTTAAAAAAACCTCTGATTTCGGAGTAGCCACTGCCTATCAGTGCATAGCACAGTATGTGGCATTACGTTTTCTTTAGCGGGTCTAGCTGAGGTTGCGTAGACCATGACAAAATGAACTTTGGACTAGCATATTAAAGCTAAAACTCTCTTGGGAGAAATGGTGGGGCTTGTAAACCGAATATAATGACTACATGAAATGAAATGAAACAATATAGCTAGATATATTATGTGGTTGGAACATTTTGGATTAAATCCCAAACTCAGTTTTCAATCAATATTTTTTCTTTCATTGAGGCATAACTCTTCAGAGTGAATGAAATATTTGTTTCAATCTATGAACTGCTTTTTATAAAAACCCTTAGAATAAAAGGGAGGGGGAGCTTAAGGGTAGTTGACAATTTAGTTCTTTTGCAGGAGGGATAACACAGTGCTTAGACATATCACAAGGATACGTAGAAAAACAAGGCAGACTTCAAGCAGGATTCACAAGAAATGTACCTGTCTGCTATTCAGCAGTGACTTCCTTTTTTTTCCCTTCAGGCTCCTGCATTAGTCTGTAAAAGAAAAAAGTAGCTATTTTAAAAAGTCCTTCACGTTAATGTGACTCTAAAAGCAGACATATCTTTTTCATGTTTACTCCAATTAATAAGTAGGAAAATGCTGCTATGATCATGTAAAATCCAAAGCACCTTTTTCTGAATCGTGTTCAAAATATGAACCTTCCTAATCTAGATAATTTATGAGCATATCATGCACAAATACACAGGAAATTCTGAAAATCAGGCTTTCTTTTAGATAGGCTGAAAAGTTATTTGTGTAAGCAAAAAAAAAAGTGAAATTAAACTGTAATTTATGGATAATGTAGCTCTATACTTCTTGAGAATTAAGATAGTGTCAATTATGTTAGATTTGACCTACTAAGGTTTCTACCACTTTTGTTCAGAGCTGGGATGTTTATCTTGCAAAAGACTGGGAAGTTTTTACAATTCAGACTCAAAGCAGTGTTGACTATTGTACATGTTCCTAAGTCAAAAGAAAAGCCCTTATCTTCATAGCCTAATGCTTCTATTGTTGCACATTTATGTAGCTGGTTTTGCATAATTGTGCATTGTGTTGTTTGCACAATGCTTTCATTGTGCACACTCTTTGAGTTCCTCTTTTTGAGAGCAAAATCATCTGCTGATAATATTTTCAAAAGCTCATTTAACTAAAACTTCAAATGTGTGATTTCATACTCTCAGATGCAAAATGACAAATAGTTATAATGCCTCTGGGTTGTGCCTTTGAGATGGAACACAATATAAATAAATGATGCATCTCTAACTGAATGCGATAGTAAGAAACTATTGGTTATAAAATAAAGGTCTCTTTTTCTAGAAACATTATTAAATGGAACATGAGAAGAAAGTTTCAAATTGTCACAATTTGCTCTTTCAGCCACCAGGTCTATGGCTGCAAATCTGCATGTTGTTCTTAGATCTTTAATTGCATCATGTGCTAAGATCAACAAGCACGTTTGATTAGCTTTATAATTGCAAAAATGTTTTGATGGTATGATAATTTGTAAAGCTCTGGCTTCTTAAATAATAGTTGTGGTAAAAAATTAAAAAATTGTGATATTGCCTCTGACTTTAGAACAATGGAGCAATCCTTATCTGAATTGGAAGTTAAACCAGTAGGAAAGAAACATGAATCTGCTGAGATTTCTGATGAGCAGTACAATGATTATTATTTCTTGCTGATCTGAAGAACACATCTTGAGAATGAAGGTATTATTGATTTTTGTCTAAATTGTCTCTATTTTGAGATGTCCGCATAGCTCTGAATATGAATAGCCTGCTGTCACAGTTCTAGATTGAAAATAGAGCAACTAGATAACTGATTCTTAATTAATTCTCCTTGTGAGGTTTTTTTTCTTTTTTAATTTCAAAATGTGGGAAGCTACACCTTACTGCATTTGTAACAGTCATAATAAATATTTAATGTCTATTCAGAATCTCACTCTGGTCTCAATCTCCACACATCCCTTCTGCAAAACAGCCTGTAAATTTTTATGTGGTGCTTCAATGGTACTAGGTGTCTCTGATGAAAATGGAGGTTTGCAAGTTCATCTTAAGAAGTTTACTAAAGAAACTTTTGTGCAGTTGAGACCTTGAATCAATGGAGATTGTTGCTGAGACCAACTTTATCCTCACAAACTGTCTTTCGCTGATGTCAAGTTTGCACCTGGGATTTGTTACATAACTTGTAACAGAATTGCTGCCTACGGATGCTAGACAAGGAATTTTGTTTGTCCTTGATTGTTGTTATCCTAACACTTAAAACTGACTTGAAGCTTCTCTCCTTCAATTCTGTCGGCTAGGATTTATAACCCACCCATGTGCAACTTAATTTTTTAGTGCTTAAGAATTTAGATTAATTTTCTTTATGCAGAAAAAAAATGTGAAGACTTATATGGGTAGTCCTTGACATACAACCAGTCATTTAGCAATCATTCAAATTACAATTTGAATGATTGTATTATTACAATTACAACAGTACTGAAAAATAGTGACTTACAACCAGTCACTACAACGGTTGCAGCAATCCCACAATCACATGATCAAAATTTAGGTGCTTATCAACCAGCATGTATTTATGATGATTGCAGCATCCTGGAGGTCATGCAATCACCATTTGCAGCCTTCCCAGATGGCTTCTAACAAGCAAAGTCAATGGGGAAAGGTGGATTTAATTACCAACTGTATGATTCACTTAACAAATGTGGCGGGAAAAAAAAGATGGTAAAATTAAGCAGAAATCACTTTACCTTGCTTATCAATGGGAATTCTGCTTCCAGCTATGGTCATGAGGCAGCCTAGTTGTACACTGTCCTTGTAATGGTTTACTTACTCTTTGTATAAAGTTTTTGTCCATTTAACTAACAGGTGTGATGTTAAAGATGCTGAGTTGAAGATGCTGAGCTTGTCAGCTGGAAAGCTGAGAGTCCGGTTCAAGACCAGGGGTGAAATGTAAAATCTGTTACTACTGGTTCTGTGGGCATGGCTTGGTGTGGGGGGTAATGTGACTGGGTGGGTGTGGCCAATTTTTTTTTTTAACTTTTCAAAGCATTTTTTCTAATGCTTTGAAAAGCCTCTGCTGATCAGGCAACTCAGCTGGGATCGTCAGAGAGGCTTTTTAAAAAATGCCTCTCTGCCAATCAGGCAACTCAGCTGGGATCGTCACAGACTTTTCAAAGCATTTTTTTTACCATCTCTTCGGCCAAGAGGTTGCAGAAAAAAATGCTTTGAAAAGCCTCTGACGATCCCAGCTGAACCGTGCGATCATCAGAGGCTTTTTTTTTTACTTTTAAAAGCATTTTTTCGTCAGAAGAGGTTGTAGAAAAAATGCTTTTAAAAGTTTTTTTTTTAAAAGCCTCTGATGATTGAGCGGCTCAGCTGGGCATGGTGGTGGGGGCACAGGGATTTTTGCTATCGGTTCTCCAAACCACCTGCCGCCATCGCTACTGGATCGAGCGATCCGGTCCGAACCGGGAGCATTTCACCCCTGTTCAAGACCCAAGCACCATGCAAAGGGGTGAGATCCCATTACTTGCCCTAAACTCCTGCCCACCTAGTAATTTGAAATGCGAGTAAATAAATAGGGACCACTGCAGTGGGAAGGTAGCAGCTTTCCAAGCATCTCAGCCAGGGGTGCTATTCAGCAGGTTCTGACAGGTTCTGGAGAACCGGTAGTGGAAATTTTGAGTAGTTTGGAGAAGTGGCAAATACCACCACTGGCTGGTCCCAGATGGGGTAGGAATGGAGATTTTGCAATATCCTTCCCCCAGGAAGGATATTGGGGAGGAAATGGGGATTTTGCAGTATCCTTCCCCTGGAGTGGGGTGGGAATGGAGATTTTGCAGCATCCTTCCCCTGCCACGCCCACCAAGCTACACCACGCCCACCAAGCCACACCCACAGAACCGGTAGTAAAAAAAATTTGAATTCCACCACTGACCTCAGCATATAGTCATACTGCCCATGTGACCATATCAGTGTCTTCAGGCAGCGTTGGCTCCTTCGGCTAAAAAATGGAGATGAACATCTCCATCTAGAGTTGGACACGACTGGACAGGAGAAACTTTTACCTTTAACATTCAAGGGGCACAATTACTGCAATCATCAGTATAGGAATCTAAAATCAAAATAGTTTTTTTTTTTAAAGCCAAGAGACTAAAAATAACTTTTCTCCTTGTTTGTCATCCTACCTGTTATTGAAAATCGTTTTTTCATGCTGCAATGGGCTGTGCGGTGGGTGTGTTTTAAACAGCCTGGAAATATTTATGAATTCAAACATCTTAAGAGCAGGTGCAACAAAAGCAACTCATGGCGGTTATATTTGTTCTTAAAAAATCCTTGGTATCATGAAGATATTCTACAATTTATTTTGATAGAGACAAATTCAGGTTTCAAGTTAACTAAAACAAAGTTTATTGCAAATATTCAAAAGGGAAGAGCCAAAATTATTTGCCAACTGAAACAATTAAATCCCATAAGTATGTGTATTTCATATTAATAACACAATGCAGATAGTCCTTGGCTTACAACCACAATTGGGTCCAAAATCTCTGTTGCTAAGCAACCAGGTTTTGCCCCATTTTACAACCTTTCTTGCCACAGTTGTTAAATGAATCCCTGCAGCTGTTAGTGACATAATTGTTCAGTAAATCTGGCTCCCACATTGGCTTTGTTTGTCAGAAGATCGCAAAAAGTTATCACCGGTGGAACACTGCAACCGTCATAAATATGAGTCAGTTGCCAAGCATCTGAATATTGATCACATGACCATGGAGATGCTGCAATGTGAAAAATGGTCATAAGTCACTTTTTTCCAGTGCCATTGTAACTGTCAGGCCTGGAAGCCATCTTTTGCATTGGATCTTCAGGCCTGCCACATTTAGTGTTGTGGGAAACTGAGACAGGGGATTGCATGGAGCAGGGGAGATACTGTATATAGTCATAATAACATTCCTTTCTCTGAGAGTCAAGGACATCCTGCCCTGCACCTGGAGTGGTGTGACTGGGAGGCATCTCCAGTTGGAATGTTGGATTGATTGGGCCATGTGATGGCCATGTAGGTGCTGGGCAGGGGCTTGGGCTTTCCTTTGATTGGTGAAAACCTGGAAGCTTTCAGAATCAGGTTTTCCCAGATGTGCCAATATGACATCTCTAATAAAATGGAACTTTGAGGAACCTCTAGCCTCGGAGTCTTCTTTTGTTGGGGGTGTTACATGGAACCCTGATAGTAACTTTGAACAAACTGTTGTAATAAACTGTTGTAACTCAAGGACTACCTTTTACAATGTGTGTAATATTGTATTTGCTCAACTATCTAAGGCCCCTGCCTTTTTTCCTAATGACCGGTTTTGTCATGGCTTCCCCTTAGCCATGTACTGTAAATGAGAATTTGTGTCATTTAGAAATATTGAAGTGAGAGTGAGGGAGAGGCTGGGAGCAAAGAATCCCTTTCCCATTTTGATGAGCATAGGACCTCAATTGTGTTATTCACAATTATATGATTTAAAAATTAAATGTCAGCCTGGCTATGTATTCCCTATTCTCAATAAACTAGGTTTTCTGTGTATAAATTGGTGTCTCAACATTGGGGTCTTTTTAATATAGCAGCAGAATTATATTTATTAATAATTTGCCCTTTCAGTTTAAGGCTGTAATTTAAATTGCAATTGCGTAAGTCAGAGGCGATAAAACCTATGCCCAGTAGTTCAGAAAAGCCTTGTAAGGAAGTGTTTCTTATCAAGTCTGGTTTAAAATTATGTCTCCATAAAAATGTAATAACAGATTGTGGCTTCTGCATAAGAAATCAGCTAATGGGAAATAGCACTGTAGTTGAAAAGTGAATGGCATATAGGGAGAAGGTTATTTAATTGAGGCCAGGAACACTTGGGTTCAAATTTTCATTATCAAGAATCACAGTGAGTGGCTTTGAAATAAATACTCCTTGGCCTTCAGCCTATCCAATGACGGAAAGCCCCTCAGAAGATTCCCTAGATCCCTGCACAAAATGATCTAGATATTCAGCCATAGGTTTAGTCAGACCAGTAACTGCTCTTACATAATTTAATTTTATTCATAATTTTATTATATCAATATGGCATTACACTACATCTTACAACATCTTGAATCCCCAAAGACCTATGCAAGAGTCCTTTTTGTAGACTTCAGTTCAGCATTCGAAACCATCATTCCAGAAATCCTTGTCTCCAAATTGATTCAACTAGTTGTGCCTGATCACACTTGCATTATAAGCTTTCTAATAGATAGGAAGCAGCAGGTGAAGCTAGGTAAAATCACACTGAATACCTGTTCAATTAGCACAGCAGCTATCCAGGGCTTTGTGCTCTCTCCATTATTCTTTTCTCTTTATACCAATGACTGCATCTCAAAGGATCCCTCTGTCAAAGTACTGAAATTTGCAGATGACACAACAGCAGTGGTGGGATTCTGGGGGTTCTAGGGGGTTCGGCCGAACCCTTTGTTAAATTGCTGGCTCACCCCACTCCTTGCCCCGCCCCTCTGCACTACTATTTATTCCAATAAATGGGGCGAGCGAGCCAGCAATTTAACAAATGGTTCGGTGTTTTTTTGTAATTTATTGGTCCCGCAGCACACCGAACTGTTTGTTAAATTGCTGGCTCGCCCACCCCTCGCCCCGCCCCGCCTCCCACCCGCGCAGCGCCAGCCTACCGTATCCAGGGGTAGGCAATTGTGGCTCTTTTACAACCTGTGGACTTCAAATTCCAGAATTCCTGAGACAGCTTGGCTGTCACAATTGCCCACCCCTTCCCTAGCCTGAGTTCCGCTGCCTGGGATCCACGTGGGATCTCAGCTGATTTGTTTCAGCTGTTTTGCTCAGGGCTCTCCTGCTTCCTTGCAAAGAGTCCTGGAGCAGATTTTTTTTCTCTTAGCTCTGCTGAAACACGAAACTGAAACTGCTTTCCTGTTGCTGCAACATTGGAAAATTAGGCAGGCAGAATTCTTTTCTTTTTCCTCACCAAAAAAGGTAGGTGCAAACAATGGGAAATTTAGGGAAAAAGAGGAGAGTTCAAGATTTTAAAACACAAAAGAAAAAAAAGCTCTATTTAACTAGGGAATTGTAATAAGTGAGATACTATTAATTGTATATTTCTGAAAGCAGAAATGGTTAAGTTGTGGTTTGGAGGAATATATGGGGGAAATTATTTGGTTTATTATTATTGGTAAATATAATTAATGGATTTGTAAGAAATTGGATTGCATGGAAATAATTGGAATATTCATGTTCATATTGAAAAAAGGTAGTTATATAACTAATTGATTGATATTAAAATGTTGAATTTATATTAAACAACTAATATTACATAATTAACCAATGTGAGGATGGATATAAAAATAGATGACAATAGGAAGGGGTATAATATAGAATAGAAGGGAAAAATTGAATTTGATTAAGATTAGAGATGAGGATGAAGGGTAATATTGGTTTTTTACAAAAATAGATGAGGAATAAATATGGCAAAAAGGAAATATAGAAATTGTAAATTTAATTGAAATGACTAAACACGGTTTAAATTTGTGAACGGGCCAAATACTCTCTTCAAAGAAAATACATTGCATGTTTGTATGTGTGTTTCTAATTATTGTTATTTATTCATATTTGTTCTCTTTTATTCTTTAAAGTTTAACAATTCATTCTTTATCTTAATATCTTTATATTTGTTTGGGGTTGGCTTTCTTCCCTTTCATCTTTTTTATTGTACAGCAATCTTTCTCCTCAAACCTACCACCTCTCTCTTTTCTTTCCTTCTTACTTTCTCTTCCTTCCCCTCTTCTTCTCCTCCCTACTTCCTCTTCCTTTCTCCTTCTCCTCCTCTCTTCCTCCCTCTCTTACCCTCCCTCCTACTCTAATTTCCCTTCCTTCATCCCTCTCTATTGCTATATCCTTTTATGCATACAGACTACTCAGAGGGCTGAAAAAGTTATTTCTGACTGGTCCTCACACTTTTGACCAGTCCTCGAACTTACGACTGTCCTCACATTTTACGTTTTTGCCCTATCTTGTCACCATGGTGAAGAGAAGCAGTTGTGAAATGAGTGACATGGTTGTTAAGAATGCTACAATGGGCATAAATGATGACCAGTCATAAGTGCGAAGACCGGTCAAAAGTGCGAGGACCTGTCAGAAATCACTTTTTTCAGCCCTCTGGGTAATCCTTTTGTGCATATGGACTACTCAGAGAGCTGAAAAAGTTATTTTTGACTGGTCCTTGCACTTTTGACCAGACCTCGAACTTACGACTGTCCTCACATTTTACGTTTTTGCCCTATCTTGTCACTATGGTGAAGAGAAGCAGTTGTGAAATGAGTGACATGGTTGTTAAGAAAGCTGCACGGGCATAAATGTGAGGATGGTCATAAGTGTGAGGACCGGTCAAAAGTGCGAGGCCCAGTCAGAAATGACTTTTTTCAGCCCTCTGAGTAGTCCCTATGCACATAGCCACGCCCACCCGGTCACATGATGAGCTAGCCACGCCTACACAGTCACGTGACCAGCTAGCCATGCCCACCCAGTCACATGATTGCCAAGCCACACACCCCAACTAAGCCACGCCCACAGAACCTGTTGTTAAAAAAATTGAATCCCACCACTGCACAACAGCCATTGGTTTCATTTGAAATGATGATGAGTCTGCATATAGATGGGAGGTTGAACAACTGGGCCTGTGGTGCAACAGAAACAATCTGAACACTCTTAAAACCATAGAGATGATAGTAGATTTTAGGAAAAGCCCTCCTATTCTACCACCTCTCAAAATATTAGAAAACACAATATCAACAGTAGAGACCTTCAAGTTTCTGGATTCTATTATCTCCCAGGATGTGAAATGGACACCTAACATTAGAACCATCATTAAAGAGCCGTGATGGTACAGTGGTCTAAGCATCCTGTTATTAACACAGCTGCCTGCAATTACTGCTGGTTCGAATCTCTCCAAGGCTCAAGGTTGACTCAGCCTTCCATCCTTTCTAAGGTAGGTGAAATAAGGACCCAGTTTGTGGGGGCAATAAGCTGACTTTGTATAAAAATATACAAAAGTATGAAGGCTATTGCTTAACGCATTGTAAGCCGCCCTGAGTCTCCGGAGAAGGGCGGCATATAAATCAAATTTTAAAAAAGGGGGGGGCACAACAAAGAATATTCTTCCTGTGTTAACTCAGAAAGCTGAGATTGGCCAAAGATCTTCCGGTACAGTTCTACAGAGGAATTATTGATCATTTGTATCGCTATAAACTGTCTGTTTTGGCACAGCAATCAAACAGGGCAGGTATAGAATTCAACGGATAGTTAGGACTGCAGAAAACACAATTTCAACCAGCCTGCTTCCACTGAGGACCTGTATATTGCATGAATCAGAAAGAAAATATCTACAGAGCGCTCACATCCTGGACATAAACTGTTTCAATTTCTTCCTTCAAGATGCCGCTATAGGGTATTGCATTCCAAAACTACTAGACACAAAGATAGTTTATTGCATCACTCTGCTAAACACCTACTTCCCACAGCACTATCTTATGCCTAAAAATATTTACTTGTACAGTAGACTATATTGCTATTATCCTTGTCATCTTCTCATCTTTCCTACTATCTTCTCCTAATGCTATATTATGGTTTATCAATTGTTATTTGTATCTTATGATTTATGAAGATTTATGACTGTATCTTATGATTTAGAATCTATGACTTATCATTTTGTTGTTCGTACGTACACTAAGAGCTTATGCACCCGAGACAAATTCCTTGTGTATCCAATCTCACTTGGCCAATAAAGAATTCTATTCTACAGTATTCTCTTCATCACTCATACTGTGTATTTTTAAAATAATTCACTGCTCTGATGTTTTATATTTTGATATGCATTTTATATGTCATTTCTATGAATTTTTTGCACTATGGTGCATTTTGCTGTGCCAAACGAAATAAAATAAATAAACAAGCCTATCCAAGAAATGCTACACTAAGAAAGTGCGAATTATCTGCTAGAAAAGTGAAGCAGAAATAAAATTGTTGGCTGGTGGGGTCATTGGGGAGAAGAAGAATTGATTTCAAACTTTCATACTTGAATTACTATTTCTCCCAACTTTGTAAGCCTGCCCAACATGCCAGAATTAAAGGATGCTGGTGCTAATGGACAGTGTGGCCCAGGGGTGGAATCTACTTACCTTTACTACCAGTTCACAACAGGATCACATGCACAGATCACCAATGATGACATCCGAGGCAGTGGGCGGAGCCTCCCACTGGTTTTACTACCAGTTCTTGCAAACCGGTCCTAACCGGGGCAACCCACCACTGGTGTGGCCAAGAATGCATATCAGTGGTGGGTTGCTACCGGTTCACCCCGGATTGGGCGAACCAGTAGTGGTGGCGGGAGGCTCCGTCCACCCACCTTGATGTTTCTGCACGCGCGCATGAGTGCATGAGCAAACTGGTAGCAAACTAAATTGAAACCCACTATTGATGCATATTAATGAGAAATTGCACACACAAAATTACAGGTTATAAAAAAATGTTTACCAAAAAAAAAAAAAGATTTAAAAAAATGCACAACCAGACATGTATTGGGATAAAATATAGAATAGAATATTGGAAAGAGTATATGACTGTCCAGAGATTGCTATTTCTTAAACTCGCACATATTCCCTTAAGCTATTTCTCTTGCCTGGATTTATCAAGAGTTATAGAATATTTTTATATTATATCTTATATAGAATATAAAGTAGTGAATAGTTAATGTATGTCCCTTGTTAATGTTTCAGTTGGATCTTTTTTAAACAATAAGTAAAGAAAAAGAGTTCCCGTTGATGCACTCTGGTTGTTATTTTCTAGAGGTCTATCTTATTCTTTTTTTATTACCTTCCACTTTTAAATTAAAATTTTATTCTTAAAAAAATGGAAAATGAGAAACTAAGTCTAATGCTAACCAACCTGAACATTTGAAGATATGACAAATAAGAGCCAGCTTTTATAAAGTAGTGTTGTCACCTTGCCCTATAGATTTCATATCTATCTTGCAAAAGATCAGATTTTTGCAATTAGTCCATAATAGCAAAGAAATAAAAATCTCTTTTTTTCTACTGACCATACAGATTTTTGCATTCCAGATCTGTCATCTCTACCTCAGATTGAGCTTTCCTTCCAGATGACAATGAGACAGTGCACAAAAACATTATGCCAGTAATTTTTCATTTTCAGAGAAGTGTGGTTGATGATACAGGAAGGATGTTGCAGCAATGGATTCTCTCATAAATATGATGATATGCCACAATATTTTCGACCTTTTGCAAAAACACCAGATGCTCAAGGTAGGCAGCAAGGGTCAATTTGATTTCATCTAGCAGGGTTTTGAAATATTATACCCCATTTATACCCCTCGACTACATTCCCTGAAAAAAAGGTGGCTGAATGATCAAATAGTCATTCTCTGCATTGAAATAAGTAGAGCAGCCTAATAAGAATTACATGTACATGTGAAATACAGATGGTTCTGAATTTAAGCCACTGAAATTGTTGAAGAATTAAGGGGCAGAGATAAGCTGCTCACTTGGCTAATTTAAATAATAACTATTTTGTATTTTCAGTCCCTTTTATTCAGATTTATACTATACCAAAATGAAAATATGAAGAACTGATTGTTTTTATCCATTTTGTATTTGGCTTTTGGTACGCTTTGGATAGGATACATTAAAAAGGGGTTAAAAATTCAACCCGGGCATTTCACATTAAGAGATGAGTTCACAAGAAGGGCAAATGTTCAACCTAGCAAGTAATCATTAAAGAAGAATAATGCTCATAGGTCAATCAAAACTGCAGTCTAGAAACCTGGCAATTAAGAAGAAACAGAAACTTAGAATGTCCACAGGCCTGAGTGCTCAAAGTTGGGGAGGGAGCGGAGAATTCTGTCTATATAGGACTAAAGTTGTTAGTTAAAAATTGAGCCAAGAATGTAGAATAAAGAGCTGTTCCTGCTGTATAAGAAAAGGGAATGTGAGAGGATGGGAATGGAAAGCACTGTTGCAGAAAAAAAAAATTAGTTAGAGACCAGCAGTACATTCCTAGGACAAAACCTAAATGTGAAGAGATGAAGATTTGTATTGATTGATTTGGGTTGGGAATACTGGTTGAATGAGCTTCTGCATGTATTTTTATCTATTCAAGTGGTTCCATTTTTATCACCGAAAATATTCTCAGCAGCATGCTCTCAGCGTAACTTGTTACAGATTTATAAGTAAAAGAGCTGGTACACAATTTTATAGTTAAGATCATGAGCTTTGATCTGGGTAGTCAATGGTGTTTTTTTTTTTTTTAATTGAAAAGACAGTGCCATGTCAGGATAATAATGCAAATAAAGCAGAGCCAGAGAGAAATCAATGGGAAATCTTAACATATAAGCTAATAACTATAACTGTACTATGTTAACAGTAATTACAGTAATACAACCAAAAAAAGGGGAAAATAAAAAGAAAACTTCAACTAAATTTCTACTTACATTAGCTTATTTACATATTTTTCCATATTATATCCATAGTTTTATACATCTTTGTTGTCCACACTAACAATTATTGACATTCATAAGCTTCCCTCTCATTTCTCCCTCTTGTCTCTATCCATTCATAAAATTTATTCCATGTCCTATAATATTTCGAGCCTTCTTTATCTTTAATTTTTAAAGTTAATCTGTCCATTTCAGCACAATCCCAAATTTTCCTAATTATGTCATCATCCGATGGGGTGTTTGCATTGTTCCAAAATTTAGAATATGTAATTCTAGCTGCCATCAGTATATGTAAATGGTTGTTTCTCATAACTTTCCAACAATATACCTAAAAGACACATTTTTGGTTTGAACTCAATATGTTGCTCAGTTGTCATTTCTAACCAATTATGAACTTTCTCCCAGTAACTCCTTGCTTCACATGTCAGTGGTTTAGAAACCTGCTTGGCCAAATGTTTAATCCAAGGAGATAATAACTCTAACTTGTCTATTACATTTAATGCACATTTCTTGTTATAATGAATTAGTCTTGGGGTTTGGGAAATAAATAAACCAATTTGCTTTCTTTAAAATACCTATTCACTAGATTTCATCACAACATTTCCTTTTTGCCATTGGAGATTAATGTCCAGTACAACCAGCTTTCTATAGCACTTGGACATGGGAGAAGATATACTCTTTACAATAAATATACAGCAAAATATACTTTATTTGCTTCCGTGGAAGAGTTAGATACACGAAAGTATGTTTACTGTATATTGTGTGTGATGTGTGAATAGATATATACACACATATCTATCAATATGCAGATCTGAGTCTAATATGATTTTATATTAAATATTTTTCACATACTTTATAATTTCATTATATCTATTATAATTTTGTAATAGATGATAACAGTTGAATGGATACCTATAGAGATCTGCTTCAAAAATCTTTTAAAATAATTGGCACAGATTTCTTTCTTAATCTGCAAATCCTTATCCTTCTCCAAT